>NC_086451.1:314126412-314444245 GCF_028390025.1 Pseudophryne corroboree | reverse complement strand
TACCCCCCCTCTGACGAGGGGTCAAAGAACCCCTACCACCGGGTTTATCGGGGAACTGCGAGAAGAAAGAGCGTAACAGTCTGGGGGCATGAAGATCACAACTGCGCACCCACGACCGCTCCTCCGGGCCATACCCCTTCCAGTGCACCAAAAATGACAGCCGACCCCGAACCATCTTGGAGTCAAGAATCCTTTCAACAACAAACTCCCTCTGGCCATGTATCAGAAGAGGGGAAGGTCTTCCACTGGAAGAAGGATTACAAATCGCCCGTTTTAAAAGGGAACAATGAAATGTTTTATTGATACCCAAAGAACGGGGTAGATCTAACTGAAATGCCACCGGATTGATAACCCTAGTGATCTTATAAGGACCGATGAACCGGGGGCCTAACTTATGAGATGGCTGTCTCAACTTCAAATTCTTGGTAGACAACCAGACGAAGTCTCCTAATTTGAAGCTGCAGGGTCTTTTCCGCTTATCAAAAACCCTTTTGGTCACTAATGACACAGACACAAGGGCTTTCTTCACTTTCCTCCAAATACCTCTAAGGACCGAAACCACAGAGGAACCACCAGGCGTGGAGTCCTGGGGGTCAAAAGAATTGGCCTTAGGATGATGCCCATACACACAAAGGAAAGGAGAGATCCCTGTAGCAGAGTGAGCCGCGTTGTTATAGGCAAACTCCGCCATGGACAGATGAGCAACCCAGTCAGTCTGACACTTGGAGACATAACACCTGAGGAACTGCTCCAAGGACTGGTTCACCCTTTCAGTCTGCCCATTAGACTGCGGATGGTAGCCTGACGACAAGCTGACAGAAATCTGGAGATCGGAACAAAATGCCCTCCAGAATTTGGCCACAAACTGGGATCCGCGGTCAGAGACCACATCAAGTGGCAACCCATGGAGGTGCACAACATGCAGCATAAATAATTCAGACAGGCGTCTGGCCGATGGCAGCCCAACCAATGGAACGAAGTGCGCCATCTTCGAAAACCTGTCAACGACAACCCAGATGGCTGTCATCCCCGAGGATTTGGGCAAGTCCACCACAAAATCCATTGAAATGTGGGTCCATGGCTTAGATGGAATAGAGAGTGGATGTAATGGGCCAACAGGAACCCCTCTAGGAGTCTTATTTCAGGCACAGATGTCACATGCCCGAACCCACTGATCCACATCCCTAGCCACCGAGGGCCACCACACCGTCCTAGATAGCAACTCCCGAGTTCTGGCAATACCCGGGTGACCTGCCGACTTCTTGGCATGGAATTCCAGGAACACTCGCTGTCTTAACCTAGGAGGCACAAACAAAAGACCTACCGGAAGGTCTGGAGGAGCCTGCTCCTGTGCTCTAAGGACTAATGACAAGAGGTCCTGGGTAATGCCCACTTTAATACATGATGGGGACACAATGGGCAATGGCTCCTCGGTGGTCTCCTGGATTGGAGCAAAACTCAGCGAGAGCGCATCAGCCTTGATGTTTTTTGACCCAGGGCGATATGTTATCAAAAAATTAAAGCGAGCAAAAAACAAAGCCCATCGTGCCTGCCTGGCATTGAGGCGCTTCGCTGACTCTAAATATGCCAAATTCTTATGGTCGGTGAGAATTGAGATCACAAACTTAGCCCCCTCAAGCCAGTGTCTCCACTCTTCGAGTGCATCCTTAATAGCCAACAATTCCCGGTTACCCACGTCATAATTCATCTCGGCAGGCGAAAATTTACGGGAAAAGTAAGCACAGGGATGAAGGCGATTATCAGACACCCCCATCTGAGAGAGCACTGCCCCAATACCCATCTCAGAGGCATCCACCTCCACCACAAAAGGACGCTCTGGATCTGGGTGTCGCAGCACCTTGGCCGAGACAAATGCCCTTTTGAGACGGGCAAAAGCTGCTTTGGCCTCACAAGACCAGTGAGCAACATCTGCCCCTTTCTTAGTGAGTGCCACCAAGGGCGCCACTATAGACGAAAATCCAGCGATAAATCGTCTATAAAAATTTGCAAAGCCCAGAAAACGCTGAAGCGCCTTCAAACTAGTGGGCTGCACCCAATCCAGGACTGCCTGTACCTTGGAACCCTCCATTTGGAAACCTTCTGGGGAGATAATATATCCTAGAAATGCGATTTGCTGAACTTCAAATTCGCACTTCTCCAGCTTCGCCCCAAGCCGGTGGTCTCTGAGTTTCTGGAGGACTAAGCGTACATGCTTCCGATGTTCCTCCAGGGAATGGGAGAAGATTAGGATGTCATCTAAGTATACAACAAAGAATCTATCCAAATATTCCCTGAGCACATCGTTCATGAAGTCCTGGAAGACTGCCGGGGCATTACAGAGCCCAAAAGGCATCACCAAATATTCATAATGCCCTGAGTGGGTATTAAAGGCAGTCTTCCATTCATCCCCCTCTCTTATTCGGATTAGATTGTACGCACCGCGTAGGTCAATCTTAGAAAAAATGGTGGCAGTACGAAGCTGGTCAAACAAGACCGAAATGAGAGGCAGTGGGTATGAGTTTTTAATCGTGATACGGTTCAATTCCCTGAAGTCGATGCAGGGTCGCAACAAACCGTCCTTTTTACCCACGAAGAAGAACCCCGACCCAACTGGAGACTGTGAAGGTCTGATAAATCCCTTAGCCAAGTTCTCCTGAATGTACTCTGCCATAGCCTGAGTCTCAGGACGTGACAGGGAGTACAACCTGCTCTTGGGAAGCTTAGCATTCGGCAACAAATCAATGGCACAGTCATAGGGGCGATGGGGAGGTAGTACCTCTGCAACTCTTTTGGAGAACACGTCCGCAAAATCTGCATAACATCCTGGCAATCCTGGCAAACTTAGCTGCGAAAGCCTGACTGGAAGGCTCAAGCAACTCCTGAAACAATCAGTACCCCAACTAAGAATCTCCCCAGAGACCCAGTCAAATTGAGGATTTTGGGCCCTTAACCAGGGTAACCCCAACACCAATGGGGCAAAAGTACAGACAGTCACATAAAAGGACAATTTTTCAGAGTGTGTGGCTCCAATAAACAAAGAAATCTGGCTAGTGCAAGAGGTAATTTTACCCTGAGATAATGGTTCCCCGTTTAACCCACAAATCTCAATCTCCGATGCCAAGGGTACTAAGGGAACAGAGGGTTTCAGGGCGAATTGGCGGTCCATAAAAACCCCGTCGGCCCCACTGTCCACAAAGGCCTCAGTCTTGACAGTTTGACCGAGGATCTTCAAGGTCACCGGAATGATAAAAGTCTTCTTGGGAAATTCTGACTTCTGGCCTGACAGGATATTTCCCATCACCCTCAGGCCCTGAAGTTTTCCGGCTTTTCTGGGCATGATACTACCACATGACCTTTATTCCCACAGTACAAACATAACCCCTGCTGTCTCCTCCGCGTCTTCTCACGCGAGGAGAGGCGGGTAGCCCCAATCTGCATAGGCTCCTCGGAAAATTCCTCAGAGTCTGAGGTTCCCTTGGGAAAGAAGGAAACCTCGGTCTCCCTTTCAAGCCTGCGCTCTCTCAGCCGTCTATCCACCCGAATGGATAACTGCATGAGCTGATCCAAGCTATCAGGCAAGGGATATTGTACCAGTTGGTCTTTTAACTGGTTAGAAAGACCTCTTCGGTACTGGTGTCTCAGGGCTGGGTCATTCCACTGGGTATCATGGGCCAACCTCCGAAACTCCGTACAATAAACCTCAACTGGCCTTCGCCCTTGCTTAAGGATCGAAATCTGAGCCTCGGCTGAGGCCGTCTTGTCAGGGTCATCATACAACATGCCCAGTGCTGTAAAAAAAGCATCAACACTTTTAAGCGACGGACAGTCAGGCTGCAACCCATATGCCCAGACCTGTGGGTCTCCTTGTAGCAAGGAAATCACTATGCCCACCCGCTGAATCTCCGACCCAGAAGACTGAGGCCTAAGCTGGAAATATAGCTTGCAGCTCTCCTTGAAACAAAAGAACTGCGAGTGATCTCCAGAAAAACGATCCGGGAGATTTACTTTCGGCTCCTTAACCCCTGAAGGCACTGCTGCTGCGGGAGCTCCGCCAGCGGCCTGCGAGGTGTGCATTTTAATGGACAAATCATTAAATTGTCGAGTCAGGACCTGCACCTGATCGACCACCTGTTGCAAAGTATTTTGAGGGGTATGCTCCATATTCCCACAAAATTTCAACAGGCTGCTGAATATGTTATGCACACCAGTGCCAGCAGGAATGTACTGGTGTCTGAACGGAGAGGGATGCAAAACAAATGAACTCACAGACAGACTGGGGAATATGACATTACATACATAGAAGGTGATAGGGTAACAAAATAAACACAAAGTGAACAGAGAAGCCCAAAGGCTAAGAAACTGAGTGTCCCCCTAGTATTAGGAATGCTCAGATGGAAAGAAGTGAGATGTTGTGATTTAATACGTAGAGAACCCGAAATGCTGTTGCTAAGGGCAACAGCAAAACCCTAAAGGGTTACCAACGGGTGTGGCAGTAAACTCCTTGGTCAGAGATGGAGTAATAGACACAAGGAGAGTCTCCACAATCCTAGTCCTCACTTGCAGTGCACTGGTTCAACTTACTGCCACTAAACTGACACCTGAACACCTTGCACAGTGAGAAAGGATTTTGGCAGGCAAGTCTGAGAATACAGCCGCAAACCTGCTAGGTTCACAGAGTAGCAAAAGAACCCCAGCAGGTTAAACGACTGACTCCAGTCTTACTGCTAGGTCTGGATTGGCAGAGTGTAATACCAAATCCCAAGGCCTATTTGCAGTAAGCAACAAACAAATACAAAGTTTACACAGTACTAGCTAGCTTTCAGGAACTGACTAACCAACAAAGATTCAGCAGCATCTGCCTAACCTGAGAAGAGGGTTTATATAGCAGGTGCTGTCCACGCCCCACTCAGACCTCACAGACTGTGAGCACAAAAACCAGCACCGGATCCCCTGCCGTGCACAGAGCCTGTAACCACTGCACAGCAAAAGACCCGAACCGGAGTATCAGCTACGCTCAGGTTACTCCGCTAGCACTTGTCTCCCGGTTGCCATGACGACGTGGCAGCACAGAGCAAGAGACCCTAACACAGTGTTAGGTACATCAAATTCGATCTTCAGTTGCTGAAATGACTTCAGCACTCCACCATGGTATAGCTGACCCTTTGCCATGACACCCCTAGCAATCCATATATTATCTATCGACATCTCATATAGCTCAGGGTATGCACTATTGAACCACAGTAGGGTACAGGTATCATGTCCCTCCCAATCATATAAAGTGTGCGCATAGCGCCAGATAAGCAAGGCTTGACGCAACAGGGGAGGCAAGCCAGACGCTGAGAGACCAGAAAGGAGAAGCTGAAGAGGAGAGAGAGAGAAAGCAGGAGAGCACTCCGTCCGCTCAGCCAGAAACCCCCTCACCGTAGTACCCAGAGAATCCCCGGTCCACTCACTCAGATGGGCCAGCTGAGCCGCCACATAGTATAGTCTATGATCCGGGAGACTTGCCCCGCCGGACATCTGAGATCTGCATAGTATTCTGATAGAGACCCGCGCTGGCCTGCCACTCCATTTAAATGAGGATAAAACTCCCTCAATAACATGTTAAGATCTTCTTGGGGAGGTAGACCGGGGAATTGTGCAGAACATAAAGGAACTTTGGCTGCATCACCATTTTAAATAAATTAACCCTACCCAGGACAGACAATGGTAATTTTTTCCAGCTATGAGCCTTCTCTTTAAATGTCGCTAATATGGGATCGATATTTTGGGCCACATAGCTACGCGCCATAGGAGTAATCCAGATGCCTAAATACTTGAACCGCAGTGTCCATTGCAAAGGATACGCCCCCCGTGTGTTTTCAGGGAGAAGGCCAGAAATAGGAAAAATGTGGGATTTGTCCCAGTTAACTAGCAGACCGGAAAAGATACCAAAATTCTCCACTACCTGTAACACTGTTTGTAGGGAGTCATCAGAGTCTTGCAGGAAAAGAAGCATGTCATCCGCGTATAGCGCCACCACATCTACATGACCCCCAATCTCAACTCCCTTGACCCCGCCATTACTGCGCAGCAGGGCGGCCAACGGCTCCACGGCGATCGCAAACAGTGCAGGAGATAGGGGGCAACCCTGTCGAGTACCCCTCTCCAACGCAAAAAGCTCAGACGTGAAACCATTGGCCGTCACACGAGCCACAGGCAAGGAATACAGCAGCAACTGGATAAAGCTAATAAATCGAGGGCCAAAAGCAAATTTCTCCAGCACCCGCCACAGGTACCTCCATTCTACGGAGTCTAACGCTTTGGCCGCATCAAGGGACACCACCACCGCGTCCGACCCCACCATATCACTTCTCTGGAGATGACAGAACAATCTACGCAGATTTTGGGCCGTGGATTTACCCGGCATAAAGCCAGTCTGGTCTGGATGAATCATTGTTGCAATTACCAATTTCAATCGAGATGCCAAGATTTTTGCCAGTATCTTGACATCAGTATTGAGGAGGGAGATGGGTCGATAAGACTCGGGGAGCAGGGGGTCTTTCCCTGGTTTCAACAGGACAATTATATTGGCCTCGGCCATAGAACGCGGGAGAGCCCCACCCTCTAAGAGTAGTTCAAACAATTGTAAGAGATAGGGGGCAAAAAACGTACTGTATTTTTTATAGACTTCACCCGGAAGTCCATCGGATCCCGGTGCCTTAGACGCCAGGAGAGACAGGATCGCAGCCTCCACCTCCTCCAACGTGATAGGTGCATCCAGAGCCCCCGAGTCCTCCCGGGACAAGCATGGCAAGGTCAACTGAGCCAAAAACTCCTCAAGCTGATCATCAGAGTAACCGGCTCGGGAGGCATAAAGCGAGGAATAATAACTACGGAAGGTCTCCGCCACCATTGATCCAGAATAACACAGTTGGCCAGCAGAGTTCTTCACACACTGAATTACTGTTCTAGGGGAATCAGACCGGGCCAAAAAGGCCAAGTAGCTGCCATTCATCTCCGCCCAAAAATACTGCTCATGTCCTGCAAAAAGGAGTCTACGCCTGGATTTCTCAAATAAACAATCCGACCACTCACTCTGCGCGTTCTTCCACAACAACTCATCAGACCGCAAATGGGTAATAAGATATTGAGATTCCAGCTGCTGGCACAAAGATTCCAACCACACCTCCTCCCTCTTACTGAACGCTTTAACTTCAGAGATCCGCTTTATAAAGGAGCCCCGCAAAAACGCTTTAAAGGCATCATGCTTCAGCGACAGAACACTGTATAGTAAATTATCTTCCTGGAACCCTTCCCAGGCGGCAATCAGATCCGCACCCCCCCCCCCAGTAGAGTCAACCAAAAGGGGTTAAGCTTCCACATTTTTGCACCCCGCTCCCAACCAATATTAACTGTGACTAAAACAGGAGAATGATCCGATATGCCCCTAGGGAGATAATCCACCGCCAGCACGTCCAGGGATAAATCAGGAGAAACTAAAACCAAATCAATACGAGAAAAAGCATGATGGGTAGCGGACTGACAGGAGAAATGAGTGGCCGCGGGATTACGACATCTCCATACATCCTCCAGCCCCAGCTCCCCCACCAGTCTCGCGAACAAGGTAGGGGACGCCAGGGGAGGGGAAGATGCAACAGACTCCCTCCACCTGTCCATACCACTATCCATAACATTGTTAAAATCCCCTAGGCATATCACAGGGGTAGCAGGGGACCGGGCCAGGAAATAGGCAGCGTGACGGAGAACCTCATTATTATATGGCGGGGGGACATATACTGCTAATATATGAAACAATCGGCAGTTAATATGGGCTCGTAGGAAGATGTATCTGCCATATTGGTCAGTTTCACAGTCATCCAGATGAAATTGTACGGACTTTCTAATCAATACAGAATTGCCTCTGGCACTGCTAGAGAAAGTGGAATGATACACGTGGCTAACCCATGTATTTTTAAGTGCCAACACCCTACCTCCATGCAAATGTGTTTCAGAAAGACAAATTATGTCCGCCTGGTATTTTTCAACCTGAGTCAGGACCAACGATCTTTTGATTTTTTCATTCAATCCCCGAACGTTCCAGCTGAGCAGACGGAGCCCCTCAGAAACAGCAGACATAGAAATCGTAACGGAAAGGGGTAACAGGATAGATCAAAGAGACATACAGCAAAACCTGGCATCGCAACATAGCAAGGCTGAGCAAACAATAAACAGGGACAGAAACAACCAGTCCCCCTACGTCCCAGGAGGCAAAAGAGCACAGAGCAATATCATACAGAAATAACGCGTCATTGCAAAGTACGCACAGAACTAAAAAATGATGGCTTAGAAAAAAACAAACTAACCCTCCCCGCACCCACCCTGTATCACCTCGTAAACTTAAGGCATACCTGGATCCCATAACTCCCATTAAGTAACCAAACTAAGGGATAAGGGCCTAACCAAAGAACCTAAGGAAAAGCCCCTACACTATTTTCGGTATGAGCTCTCCACAACTCGTAAAAAAAAGTAGTACCCCAACCCTGAAAAAAGAAAAAAACAACGTAGCCAAGCACATGCCCCATTACAAAGCATCAAATAGCAGTAAAATAATGTGGGACTGACCGTTACCGCCAGATCATAACGATGCAGAGCGAGCAATAACATAAATTTGCCCCACTCCTATACGCCCCACATTGCATATATCCTCACATTGCATTTATATTCACAGGAATATGCATTAGATAAATAGAAACAGCGGTGCAAAAAAACTGAAAGCAGCCTCAGAGCAACAACACATCATCAAGGAGAACGTGGTTGACGCTCCAGCCATGCACCAGCATCTTGAGGAGATGTGAAAAAATGTGTGGTGTTGTTAAGCACCACCCGCAACTTGGCTGGAAACATCATAGCATATTGTATATTGCGGTCTCTGAGCTGACGCTTGAATTGAATAAATTGAGATCGGCTCTTTTGCACCTCCAGGGCAAAATCAGGAAATACGGAAATATTATGACCATCTTGTTGGATAGGGCCCTTTGTTCGGGCCAGACGGAGCACAGTATCACGGTCCTTGAAATGCAGGAAGCGTGCAATAAATGTTCTAGCCGGGGCCCCCAGTGGCGGCGGTCTAGGCGGGAGCCTGTGCGCCCTCTCCACCGCAAATTGAGAGGTAAATGCCTCCTTGCCAAACAGATCAATAAGCCACCCTTCAAGAAATGACTCCGGGGAGTTGCCCTCTGCTCTCTCGGGCAACCCGACAAATCGGACGTTGTTGCACCGCAATCTCCCTTCTATATCTGACATTTTAGCCTGCATAAATGTCACTTGGGTAGACAGGTCCGCCACTCTCAACTGCAAGGGCGGAGCAGCATCCTCCAAAGCCAATATCCGATGTTCAGTTTCACCCACACGCTCTCGGATCTTCTGCATATCCTGCCTTAGCAGAGAAACATCCATTTGTACTTGCCCAATCCGGTCCGTGACCCTCTGTTCGGACGCAGAGATTGCCTGCAATATTTGCTGGGTAGAATGCACCTGCTCATCATGGTCGGAGGTGTCCACCTCGGCCGCAGGCGAGGGCGGGCCGGCTTCACCCCGCTTTGCCGATGTAGATGCCTGCTGTGGTCTGGCAAATTTCTCCAGTTTCGCAGCAGCGTTAGCCGCACTCTGTCCTCCCTTCACCATGGTACCCCTGGACGGGAATGCAGATCCACAGGAGTATTACAGCAGGTTCAGCACACGGGTCAGGGCCGCCCGGGCCGGGCAGATATGGCACCCCAAATAAACGGCACAAGTATGTGGGCACACTGCAGATAGTCAGGAAGCAGGTGTACGTTGTGTAAATTGCAGCAGAAGAAAAGCTGAGTCAGGGACACCCAGGCTATCACCACAGGATAACAGGCAGCTAATGTAGGGCAGCCGGTTTCAGTGAAGTATATACAGTCCATCCAAGAGAAAATATAAAGGACACTGGCTTTGCGAGGCCTCTTGGAAGTATTAAGCCCAGGAGGGAGACAGGATGGCAACCACAGTCATCACTCCGCACAGCACCGCAGGGGGAGAAGGAGCAGCAGGACTAAAAATGGCGGCTTTTCGCGGGCTTTTTTCACCCGGGCTCGGTCTCCAGCGACACCGCAGTGGGGCTTCAGGCATGCACCCCCACCGGACCCAGCAGACAGTAGGGCCCTCTCCCCTGCAGCCCCCAGCCATAGAACCAGCGCACAGGCACCGCCGGGCGCGCGGACACGCGCCGCTCCCGGAGCTCCGGCGGCGGCCGGCGGGGAGGCAGGGAGCCGGGGACCACGCTGGAAGGTCCACAGCAGCACAGCCGCGCCGCACAACGGGTCAGCAAGGGCAGCAGCAGATGCAGCACACACTCAGGGGCCAGCTGGCAGGGAGCAGGATCCACGGGTTGGGGAAAACGGATGGGTTTACAGGATGTTTAGCGGAGAGCTAAGGCTGCACACAGCTACTCCATACCGATCCAAGCCACGCCCCGAAATATTACTTATTTTGAGTGCACTGTGACTGTGTAGAGCAGGCATGTCCAAACTGCGGCTCTCCAGCTGTTGTGAAACTACATATCCCAGCATGATCTGACACAGTTTTGCTGTCAGGGAATGCTAATGCTGTGTCAGGGCATGCTGGTATGTATAGTTTCTTAACAGCTGGAGGGCCGCAGTTTGGACATGACTGGTGTGGAGTGATTACTATCACACAGTGCTGCCACTGCTGTGATCGGGGAGGGTGAGGGATGGAAATTGCTTGAGCTGTGTGCACTGTGAGTGATTGTTGTCATTCTGTTGCGGGAGGGGAGTGCACACCGAGCTGCATAATGCCTGGTGCTCAGACCTGCATTAAACACATCTCCCACTACAAGGTTACTAAAGGTTAGGATTTGTGACATGGATAGACAAAGATGGAAAAAGTAAAAAAATATGAAAAAATTCCCAAAACCTTGTGCTGACCATATGTGTGTTTTGACCATTTCCATGTCGACCATTTGCTGCTGTGAGTAGTTGTTTCCTGATTTGGAAACAGCCGGTATATAATGAGCTGTCCAGGCTCATGGTAGTATTATGTAGTTTCAGGGATGGTGATACCTGCACTCACCTGATGTCTAGGTGTATGTGTCTTACATGGTTACCAGTTATTTATATAGCACACACATATTCCGCAGTGCTTTACAGAGAATATTCAGCAATTCACACCAGTCCCTGCCCCAGTGGAGCTTACACTCTATATTCCCTACCACATGTACACATACACATTCGTGCAAGGGTTAATTTTGTTAGGAGCCAAGTAATCTACCAGTATATTTTTGGATTGTGGGAGGAAACCGGAGTACCCGGAGAAAACCCACTCAAGTACGGGGAGAATATGCAAACTCTGCATATTATAAGGAGTGTACAATGGTGTATTTGTAGTGTTCTTTATTGATACACAATGCTCAGGTCACATGCATATATTAGACAGGTAAAAAGGGAGTTTTTTAAAACCGCACAGGACCTGTGTTTGGTTCACACTATGATTAGTTAGAAATTCAAAAACACAACATAAAGGCAATAAAGGGTCAAATACTCCTGGCACTTGGTTGGTGGTGCTCCCAGGAAAAATAGTTCAATAAACTGTATAAATGGAAAATCTTTACATAGGAGGTAAAGACAAAAGGAGACTTTAAGTCTATCCTGGGGCATACTTGTCAAAAATGATTACTAAAATATAACTTTTAATATTCACAATTAAAATAGATTATCTCACAAAGCGACATGGCGACATGTAAAAATTGTAATCATAAACTTTTTTATACAGTAATCCAATGTATTATAGCGAAATATATGCGGTATTTAAATACCAAAAAATCTCTCAGAGGTGTATTACCTTGTTACAATACTTTGAGAGAATTGGCTTCTCTATACTCACACGTTAACCACCAAAGAATTGCAAAAAATGACAAGTATCAATAGTGCCTTTTAATTAGTATCATAATTTCCATATCAAATCTCTGTGTGAAGTTTGTATGAACTCTCCATCAGCCCATTATCAATCATAAGGGAAAAGATGTTTGCAAACATATAGGCAGCATTGATCTAAACATCAGAGTTGATTCATTATGGCTTTTTATGAAACTCTCTCCATGTTAAATTTCTGTGTCTCCACTAATCCAGGAACAATCACAAAGGTAGAGAGTTCTAAACACAATTAGACAGCATTGATCTGGACATCCAAAAAAGTACATTAAAGCAATTACTAAAATTAATTAAACCACGATGGTCTGGATAGCAAAGCAAAGATATAAGAATCTTTTTATAAGAGCCCAATTGTGACCTGATCACTGCTGTGAATTTTCGCACAGCAGCTGATCAGGTCTGAACTGTGCATGCGCCGGTGCATGCCAGACAACCGACGGCCGCCTCAGCCCTGCGATGTCAATCAGGAAGAGGCGGTTGATGGGCGGGCCTGCGGTGTTTGGCTGCCATTTTAGGGGCGTGGTCCAGGCAACGCAGGCATGCCAGGACCCTGTGGGTGTGATGTCACACGCAGCCGCTGCGACCCAGACAGCAACGAGTAATTCCCTGCAGGTGCGCAGGAGCTGCACTGTTAGGGAGCTACTCTTCAAGTATAAAAGCATCGCTGCTGTGCAATGCTTTTGTACTTCTGCAGCGGGGTAGGGCCTGACATGTGGGGCGGACTAGCCCTATGCTGGGCATCCCCCCGCATATCAGAGAAGCTGATCGTACATGTGCTGAATTTAGCACATCTACGATCAGGTCTGAATTAGGAACTATATCTTTAAATTGCTTTCACCCAGTGCGACAGTGTCAGGACATATTTGTTGAAATGTGAAAGGGTTATCTCTCGTAGCAAATTGTGCTTTTAATAAAATATTATTTATTTATAAATGTGGTCAACTGGTATTGCTGGTATAGCTGGAGTGATTATTAGCGCCCTCTGATTCATTGTTTGGAGGTGTTATTGTTTGGTCCTGGCTAACAGTAGGACCGTATCAAAGGGCAGCAATATTATAGCACACACAGGATATATATATATATATATATATATATATATATATCTTTCCTCTCCAGACCTCTCTATATACAATACACAAGGTGGAAAGCTGCTCAATCAGATTGTAATGTCACTCAGGTGCTAAAAGGGGAGGGGTAATTCTGTGTAGGAAAAAAACTGTGTTCCCTAATGCACACCGAGTGAATAATATTACTATATAATAATAGTCAGATAATACGGAGATCTTAGTTGCGTATATCTGCAGATATAGGGTTAAGCCCCCAGGCCGATCGACAAGGCTTCTCCGTCACTGGGGGGGTGACGGAGAAGCCTTGTCGATCGGCCTGGGGGCTTAACCCTATATCTGCAGATATACGCAACTAAGATCTCCGTATTATCTGACTATTATTATATAGTAATATTATTCACTCGGTGTGCATTAGGGAACACAGTTTTTTTCCTCTCCAGACCTCTCCCCTGCTCTCCTCACTCGTATCTCCAACTGTCTCTCTGCTACCTCTTCCTGGATGTCCCAGCGCTTTCTTAAACTTAACATGTCTAAGACCGAGCTGATCATCTTCCCTCCCTCCCGCATAACCTCACCTCCTACAATCTCATTATCTATTGATGGCACTACTATCTTCTCTAGCCCCCAAGTGTGCTGTCTTGGAGTAATCCTTGACTCCTCCCTCTCCTTCAAACCACACATTCAGCACCTCTCACAAACCTGCCGTTTTCATCTAAAAAATATTTCCTGGATAAGACCCTTTCTGACCCAGGATGCTACTAAGACTCTTATCCCCTCACTGGTCATCTCCAGACTGGACTACTGTAATCTCCTCATGACTGGCATTCCTGACAAATACCTCTCTCCCCTCCAATCTATCCTCAATGCTGCTGCCCTGCTCATTTTCCTCACCAAACGCATCTACCTCTCCTCTCCTCTCCTCAGCTGGCTCCCCTTCCCTTTCAGAATCCATTTCAAGCTTCTCACACTCGTTTACAAAGCCCTCACCCACTCCTCTCCCATCTACATCTCTGACCTTATCTCCCTTTACACTCCCACCCGTCCTCTTCGCTCTGCTAATGCACGACGACTCTCCTGCCTACGGATTACTTCCTCCCACTCCTACCTCCAAGATTTTTAACGTGCTGCACCACTTCTCTAGAATTCCCTGCCTCTCCCCCTCAGACTCTCCACCTCTCCACAAAACTTCGAACGGGCTCTCAAGACCCACTTCTTCACCAAACCCGGCCAAATCTCATCCTAAGCCTCTGTTCCACATTCTCTATGTACCCCATCTGTGTCACCCCTGTCTGTCTATCCCCCCTCCCTTTAGATTGTAAGCTCTCACGAGCAGGGCCCTCTTCCCTTATGTGCTTATCCTTTGTCTTACTTTAATAATCTTCAACTGTACCACATCCAGCAGTCTTCTGCCACCTGATACTTATTCCAGTGTCATCTGCTGATGTAACTATGTTTAGTTACCCTGTACTTGTCCTATACTGTCATCAACTGTAAGTTGCTGTTTTCCTGTTTGATTATTTATGTACTCTGTAATTGGGCGCTGCGGAACCCTTGTGGCGCCATATAAATAAAGGATAATAACAATATATATATATATATATATGTGTGTGTGTGTTTGTGTGTGTGTGTTCTGCCCATCGCATTTTTGCTTTCCTTTTGGTTTGCAATGTATACTGGATGCTGCAGTCACATTTCAATAAATACAGTATATAACTCCTTCAAATTCACATGTCCAATGAGTCTCAATTTTGTATTCTTTTCCAGTTTTGTTTGACTTAAAGGTTGTTAATGATTTAGTGCTTTTCCTTCCTTCATTTTTACCAGCTTTACAGTTAAGGCATTGATAATATCCTTTTTTGCCCATTTACTTATTTGTACTTTCTGTTTGTATGTAACTTTTAACCAGTTCCTGTTTTAAATTTTTATAAATGAATCTTGGTTTCTTAGGAATGATGGTGCCGATATCATTGTCTGGAAGTAAAATATTCCAGTATTTGCATATTATTCTCTCTATGGTGTTGTGGTTGCAATTAAATTGAGTAATGAAGGATACTGTATGTTCATTCTCTTCCATCCTTTTATCTTTATATTGTATTATTTCTCTCCTGTTTAAGTTCACTACCTTTTCGATTTCTCAGTCTAGAAATTCCTCTTGATAACCTTTTTTAATAATTTTTTCTTTCATTTTGTGACTTTTAATTCTAAAGTTTTCATTCTCTGTGCAGTTCCGTTTCAGTCGTCTGAACTGCCCTCTCAGGATGTTCTTTACCCATTGCCTGTGATGGTTACTTGATAAAGGCAGCATGTTGTTCCCATTGACTTAATTTACATGGTTTCTGGTATGTAAGATGTAGTTATTTATGTAGATATCTAAATCCAAGAAGGTCACTGTTTCTTTGCTTGTGTTTGTAAAGAATTCTAGAATAATGTTATTTTCATTTATTTGTTTTCTGAATTTCTGAAGTTTTTCTCCTGGTCCATCCCATATGAAGAGTATATCGTTGAGATACCGAGGCCACAAGATTAGATTTTTGCTGTATTTGTTATAGTTCCAAATCATAAAATTTTCCTATTTTGCAATGAATAAGTTGGTGTACTGGGTGCGAATGACATACTCATGGCAGTACCACATTTCTGGAGGAAGACTGATCCGTTAAACCAAAAGTAATTGTGTTTTAAAATGAATTCGATGATCTCCATAATAAAATGTATCTGTTGGTTTGGCAAATTGCTTTCTGTTGATAGGTAATGGCGGGTCTGTACACAGCCAGTTTCATGATCAATGCATATATACAGTGACTTCACATCACTTGTTCCCAGTATGTATGTGTCTTTCCATTTCATTGATTCCAATATCTATAAAATATTCATTGTGTCTTTAAGATAACTGTGTTGTGTGGTGACTAATGGTTACAAAAATAGTCTGTATTTTGAGAGGTTGTAGGTGATGGATTCTAATCCCTAAATGATTGGTTGTCTTGGTGATTTGCCTTTATTTTTTATGTAGTTTGGGTAGGTAATAAAAGGTTGGGGTTTTAGGATTTTTCTCCTTTAGGAATTCAAACCTTTTTCTTGTTGATAATTTCCATCTGTAGATCCTCATCCAATATGTTCATCAACTTTGCGGAGAATTTTCATATTGGATCCATTGTAAGCTTTTCATATGTTACAGAATCTGACAGTAGGCAGTTTGCTTCTTGGATATAGTCTTCTTTTTCCAATATGACTATTCCCCCACCACTCAGCTGGTTTCATGACGATGGTTTTATCCTCTATTAATTCTATCAAACTTTTTCTTTCTTGCATCGTAATGTTATACTTTGGTTTTAATTCATCAGGTATTATTCTTATACCTCTTTCTACTGATCTTTGAAACATCTCAATATGTGGACCCTTCATCTGTACTGAATTCAATGTTGACGTTGCTTTGAATGATGTGTGCTATTTGGTCTGTTGATGAGTTGCTGTTCAGGTTATTGGTTCGTGTGTGTAAAAAAAATTATACATAGTTTACGCACAAATTTTTGGGTATCCATGTATAGGTTGAATTTATTCACTTTAGACTGTGGTGTGAACTTAAAACCCTTCTGTAATACGGTTTCTTGATCTTTTGTACGTTTTTTATCACTGAGGTTGAATATTATCTTTTTTTTGATTGATTGTTGGTTCTTTTTTTTCCCTCCTCTTTTTCCTCTTCTTTTGTGTACAAGGATTTTTTTTTTTTGTGTGGGGTGAGTATTTGATCTGATGGTTTCTCCCCTGCCTGGGTGAGTTCTAAAAAAAAATCTCAAAGTCACTGTTGTTTTATTCCTCTTGGTCTTCACAATGATTACTTTTGACTGAGTGTTTTCTGGTTGTTTGATGTACTTGTGGCATTCTGGCATCTTGTTTTTGGGTAATGCTATGTAATAATGATTGCTAATTTAGGTTTTCGTCTTCTTGTGCTTCTGCTCTTCCTAATGCAAATGAGTCCATCTTATAGTTTCTTTTTTCTTCATAAGAAACATTTTTGTGATTGAATGGTTTAAAGCTTCTTGTATTTTTTGGAGTTGGTGGACATTCTTTAATGAGTTGTGTTTTTGAAGTATGTCCTTTGTTCTGTATTGAGATTTTCTAGTCATGTTTTGTGTGCTACCATTCTGAAAAAAATGGCAGGTGTGGAGTTTGTACGTATTCTCTCCTTTGAATCTTTTTTGTTTGTGTTTTCCGTTTTATGATGGTTTCTGTATGTGGTTCTTTTTTAATTTTTTCTTTCTAACATAAATTTTGTTTCTTCTTGATCTGTCTTTCATTTTTTTTTGTTTTTGTTGTATGATGTTTTCTTCCAACTTCTCTATTTTGGTGTTGGTCATGTTCATTAAATTATTAAAATCTTCCATCCCCATTAATCTCTCAAAGATTAATCTTCCATCCCCATTAATCTTTCTATAATATTGATGTTTTCATTAATTTGTTCTAATGCTAGTTTTCTATCTTTAATGATGAGATTAATGAGTAGCAGAGAACATCCATCTAATATGTCATTCCATTTTGAATGGAAGTCCCTGTGTATGGGGTAAAATGTTGGCGTTTTTATTAATCTCAGGCCCATGGGGACAATTTTGTTCTCTTTATACTTATTCAGTGTGGTTATTTCCCACCAGTGTTTTACTTCTTGAGCTGCAGGAGAGAAACCGGACATTGCACGGAGCCGCACTTCTGGAATCTGCGGTGACATCATCTTTAGTGACGATCACGGCTAGACACACCTGCAATTCACTGACAGTGAAGAAAAAGGAACATCAAGGCATATGGTAACATAGGGTCAGACCACCATAAAACTACTACCTCTACTAACTGCAGCAGCTGTCACCTATTCCCAGAAGGGCTGTAAACATTTAAATTAACTTTTTTTAATTTCCTTACAGGTGCCATCTAGCGCTCTTATTTTTACTGTATTAATTAACCCTTAAATGAGCTTCTTAAAGAAACACAGCACAGAAATATAACCATATAAATGAGTTTATAATGTAACTCTCATATAATGCTGCCATAGCATTTAGCATCCTCTATTGGTTGAGGGCTGGTGCTTTGATTGTGGATAGTACAAGGTGTATAATAGCTATACTTCTGATGCTGTTGTGTGGCTGTATTTAGGGTTTAACACAATTAAAACTCACCCCTCCCCTGGCTGTAATAGACGTCTCTCCTGCTAGGGTACTCTCCCGACTCCTTCCTTAAACTCACAGCCACACAGGATGGAGCCACTGCTGGCTTTTGTACTCTTTCTACCAGCATCTGTGCTTATGTCAGGAAGCCCTGCCTCAGTCAGGACTCCGGCAACTGCTTACTCCTCCGCTCTGCTACCTGTTCACTGGTGCTCCTGTAGTCCCACAGCCACCAGGTGTGGAGATCAGCACTGTTCCTAATTGCCATTGTCACCACCCACATCAAGCCAATAAGCCTTGCACTTGCTACACATCCTAAAGCTCCTGGCACTACCGCTATGCTTATAGCTATTCCCCTTTTTAATTAATTGGCACAGACAGTGTCCATTTCACCCAGGGATCTCAAAACTGGCCAGCTGCCTCCAGGGAGCCTCTTATATACCGTGAGCTCTCTTAGGAGGAGCTGGAAACTGACCAACTGCCACCAGGGAGCTCTAGAAGCTTCCCCAGTGACCCAGCACAGCAGCTGCAGTGCACACCAACATAAATCACTAAACTCTCCATACTCCTTGTCTTCACAGAATATGTATTGCAACATATATATCATATTAAGATCATTACTGTTAACCTATACATGGATATATAATAAATATATTTTAATACATTTCTACCTCAAATCTATATATAATTTTCATTTATGCAATGTGTGCCTGATTAACTGAATAAGGATATATATACGGAAACTGGAGTAGACCTAGTGAAAGCGCTAAGTATGGAGCTCAACCTCAAGGCGTACTCCCTGTTAGATGGAGTGCAAAAGTGCAGATAAAAGAAAAGGGGGTGTCTTAAGGGAGCTTAATCAAGGTATTATCTTCCAGGATTTGACCACAGTTCACTTAAAAAACTCCAATTTATTTGTATAAAAGTGTTAGACACATTGAATAACAAATGGCTGACATATTTAAAATACAAAATCAGATATAAAACAATATAATGCGGACAGTTTGTTAATCCGAAGATGCTCTCTTAATTAATACATTTCCGATGCTCTCATATCCGAACCAAAACCCAACACGTTTCGTCCAACTGGACTTCATCAGGGGCTCATTATCTATATAATAAATGAATCAATGATATAACAATGTATATAATAACCAGATCCAGCCATAGTGGTAAAAAAATGATAAAACATCAATACATACATACATATACATACCAACAAGGTCGGAAGAACATAAAAGAATGGATGACCGATATATGATCGAATTTATCCCTCAAAAAAAAATCTGAAAAAATCATAAAATATATATATAATAATATATAATATTACTGAACCCCATTGGGTATATTTTGTTAAAACATTTCAGAAATAAAATGATGAGGTAAAGGGGATATGAGTCCGTTGAATATGTTTAAACATTAGCAATTAATTATTATATTATATTATTCAATGTAGTCTATTATAATCCATACTGTACATAGACTATGAACTGGTATACATGACACTATATTAAATATAAACAGATCTTAATGGGGAAATTCCAGATGGAGTGGGTGGAGCATGAACGTACATAGATGTAAAAGTACAAAACAACCTAGAAACAAATTTGTACATACCAATAAAAACGCTTGCAGTAATGGATGTAGTGAAAAGTGCACTGAATTCACAGCTAAAATGAATGTGCCTATAATGGAAACATTATCATAGTGTAATCTATAGATAAATGTGATGAAAATTCATTTGACCAATGAGGGATTTGATACATACCAACTCAGTGAGGCAAACAATAACACTATAGTGCTGAATTCCCTACAAGCCACAATGTCGTTTATGCAGATAATGCCTATGAAAAATGATATATGACATATTGATCTTATAAATATGTTCCAATCAATACAAAAGGCTTTAGTATATACAATAATTTTCAACAGATGTTATAAATGCCTAATTAATTTTACCTAATTCCTTAGGTGGTATAAGGATGTTTTAACATTTTCTCCACATTTTCTGGAAGTAACCTCGTACGCCGATTGCTGACAAGGTGAGCAGCTGCACTAAACACTCTTTCGGAGTACACACTGGAGGGAGGGCAACTTAGATAGAATAAAGCCAGTTTGTGCAAGGGCCTCCAAATTGCCTCTTTTTCCTGCCAGTATACATACGTACTGTCTGACGTGCCTACTTGGATGCGGTCACTCATATAATCCTCCACCATTCTTTCAATGGTGAGAGAATCATATGAAGTGACAGTAGACGACATGTCAGTAATCGTTGGCAGGTCCTTCAGTCCAGACCAGATGTCAGCACTCGCTCCAGACTGCCTTGCATCACCGCCAGCGGGTGGGCTTGGAATTCTTAGCCTTTTCCTCGCACCCCCAGTTGCAGGAGAATGTGTAGGAGGAGATGTTGACGGGTCACGTTCCGCTTGACTTGACAATTTTCTCACCAGCAGGTCTTTGAACCTCTGCAGACTTGTGTCTGCCGGAAAGAGAGATACAACGTAGGTTTTAAATCTAGGATCGAGCACGGTGGCCAAAATGTAGTGCTCTGATTTCAACAGATTGACCACCCGTGAATCCTGGTTAAGCAAATTAAGGGCTCCATCCACAAGTCCCACATGCCTAGCGGAATCGCTCTGTTTTAGCTCCTCCTTCAATGTCTCCAGCTTCTTCTGCAAAAGCCTGATGAGGGGAATGACCTGACTCAGGCTGGCAGTGTCTGAACTGACTTCACGTGTGGCAAGTTCAAAGGGTTGCAGAACCTTGCACAACGTTGAAATCATTCTCCACTGCGCTTGAGTCAGGTGCATTCCCCCTCCTTTGCCTATATCGTGGCCAGATGTATAGGCTTGAATGGCCTTTTGCTGCTCCTCCATCCTCTGTAGCATATAGAGGGTTGAATTCCACCTCGTTACCACCTCTTGCTTCAGATGATGGCAGGGCAGGTTCAGGACTGTTTGGTGGTGCTCCAGTCTTCTGTACGCGGTGGCTGAATGCCGAAAGTGGCCCACAATTCTTCGGGCCACCGACAGCATCTCTTGCACGCCCCTGTCGTTTTTTAAATAATTCTGCACCACCAAATTCAATGTATGTGCAAAACATGGGACGTGCTGGAATTTTGCCCAGATGTAATGCACGCACAATATTGCTGGCATTGTCCGATGTCACAAATCCCCAGGAGAGTCCAATTGGGGTAAGCCATTCTGCGATGATCTTCCTCAGTTTCCGTAAGAGGTTGTCAGCTGTGTGCCTCTTCTGGAAAGCGGTGATACAAAGCGTAGCCTGCCTAGGAACGAGTTGGCATTTGCGAGATGCTGCTACTGGTGCCGCCGCTGCTGTTCTTGCTGCGGGAAGCAATACATCTACCCAGTGGGCTGTCACAGTCATATAGTCCTGAGTCTGCCCTGCTCCACTTGTCCACATGTCCGTGGTTAAGTGGACATTGGGTACAACTGCATTTTTTAGGACACTGGTGACTCTTTTTCTGAGGTCTGTGTACATTTTCGGTATCGCCTGCCTAGAGAAATGGAACCTAGATGGTATTTGGTACCGGGGACACAGTACCTCAATCAAGTCTCTAGTTGCCTCTGAATTAACGATGGATACCGGAACCACGTTTCTCACCACCCAGGCTGCCAAGGCCTGAGTTATCTGCTTTGCAGCAGGATGACTGCTGTGATATTTCATCTTCCTCGCAAAGGACTGTTGGACAGTCAATTGCTTACTGGAAGTAGTACAAGTGGTCTTCCGACTTCCCCTCTGGGATGACGATCGACTCCCAGCAGCTACAACAGCAGCGCCAGCAGCAGTAGGCGTTACACTCAAGGATGCATCGGAGGAATCCCAGGCAGGAGAGGACTCGTCAGACTTGCCAGTGACATGGCCTGCAGGACTATTGGCTTTCCTTTCTAAGGAGGAAATTGACACTGAGGGAGTTGGTGGTGTGGTTTGCAGGAGCTTGGTTACAAGAGGAAGGGATTTAGTGGTCAGTGGACTGCTTCCGCTGTCACCCAAAGTTTTTGAACTTGTCACTGACTTATGATGAATGAGCTGCAGGTGTCGTATAAGGGAGGATGTTCCGAGGTGGTTAACGTCCTTACCCCTACTTATTACAGCTTGACAAAGGCAACACACGGCTTGACACCTGTTGTCCGCATTTGTGTTGAAATAATTCCACACCGAAGATTTTTTTTGTATTTTGGCCAGGCATGTCAATGGCCATATTCGTCCCACGGACAACAGGTGTCTCCCCGGGTGCCTGACTTAAACAAACCACCTCACCATCAGAATCCTCCTTGTCAATTTCCTCCCCAGCGCCAGCAACACCCATATCCTCATCCTGGTGTACTTCAACAGTGACATCTTCAATTTGACTATCAGGAACTGGACTGCGGGTGCTCCTTCCAGCACTTGCATGGGGTGTGCAAATGGTGGAAGGCGCAAGCTCTTCCCGTCCAGTGTTGGGAAGGTCAGGCATCGCAACCGACACAATTGGACTCTCCTTGGGGATTTGTGATTTAGAAGAACGCACAGTTCTTTGCTGTGCTTTTGCCAGCTTAAGTCTTTTCATTTTTCTAGCGAGAGGATGAGTGCTTCCATCCTCATGTGAATCTTAACCACTAGCCATGAACATAGGCCAGGGCCTCAGCCGTTCCTTGCCACTCCGTGTCGTAAATGGCATATTGGCAAGTTTACGGTTCTCATCAGATGCTTTCAATTTTTATTTTTGGGTCATTTTACTGAACTTTTGTTTTTTGGAGTTTACATGCTCTCTACTATGACATTGGGCATCGGCCTTGGCAGACGACGTTGATGGCATTTCATCGTCTCGGCCATGACTAGTGGCAGCAGCTTCAGCACGAGGTGGAAGTGGATCTTGATCTTTCCCTATTTTAACCTCCACATTTTTGTTCTCCATTTTGTAATGTGTGGAATTATATGCCAGTATCAATAGCAATGGCCTACTACTATATATACTGCGCACAACTGAAATGCACCACAGGTATGGATGGATAGTATACTTGAGGACACAGAGGTAGGTAGAGCAGTGGCCTTCCGTACCGTACTGCTATATATACTGGTGGTCACTGTCAGCAAACTGCAAAACTAAAATGCACCACAGGTATAGAATATAGATGGATAGTATACTTGATGACACAGAGGTAGGTAGAGCAGTGGCCTTCCGTACCGTACTGCTATATATACTGGTGGTCACTGTGTCAGCAAACTGCAAAACTAAAATGCACCACAGGTATAGAATGTAGATGGATAGTATACTTAATGACGACACAGAGGTAGGTACAGCAGTGGCCTTCCGTACCGTACTGCTATATATAGTATACTGGTGGTCACTGTGTCAGCAAACTGCAAAACTAAAATGCACCACAGGTATAGAATGTAGATGGATAGTATACTTAATGACGACACAGAGGTAGGTACAGCAGTGGCCTTCTGTACCGTACTGCTATATATAGTATACTGGTGGTCACTGTGTCAGCAAACTGCAAAACTAAAATGCACCACAGGTATAGAATGTAGATGGATAGTATACTTAATGACGACACAGAGGTAGGTACAGCTGTGGCCTTCCGTACCGTACTGCTATATATAGTATACTGTTGGTCACTGTGTCAGCAAACTGCAAAACTAAAATGCACCACAGGTATAGAATGTAGATGGATAGTATACTTAATGACGACACAGAGGTAGGTACAGCAGTGGCCTTCCGTACCGTACTGCTATATATAGTATACTGGTGGTCACTGTGTCAGCAAACTGCAAAACTAAAATGCACCACAGGTATAGAATGTAGATGGATAGTATACTTAATGATGACACAGAGGTAGGTACAGCAGTGGCGTTCCATACCGTACTGCTATATATACTGGTGGTCACTGTGTCAGCAAACTGCACAACTGAAATGCACCACATGTATAGAATCTAGATGGATAGTATACTTAATGATGACACAGAGGTAGGTACAGCAGTGGCCTACTGTACCGTAATGCTATATATTATATACTGGTGGTCACTGGTCAGCAAAACTCTGCACTGTACTCCTCCTATATAATATTATACTGGTGGTCCCCAGTCCCCACAATAAAGCAGCACACTGAGCACATATATTTAAGCAGTGTGAGCACAGATATATGCAGCACACTGAGCACAGATATGGAGCGTTTTTTTCAGGCAGAGAACGGATAACTGGTGGTCACTGATCAGCAAAACACTGCACTGTACTCCTCCTATATTATACAGCTGCTCCCCAGCCCTCCCCACAATTAAGCAATAATGCACAATCAAGTTCAACAATAACGGAGAGGACGCCAGCCACGTCCTCTCCCTAACATTTCCAATGCACGAGTGAAAATGGCGGCGACGCGCGGCTGCTTATATAGAATCCGAATTTCGCGAGAATCCGACAGCGGGATGATGACGTTCGGGCGCGCTCGGGTTAACCGAGCCATACGGGAGAATCCGAGTATGGCTCGGACCCGTGTAAAAAGGGTGAAGTTCGGCGGGGTTCGAACCCGCTCATTACTAAAATATATATATATATATATATATATATATACTTATGGAGCCTGAACCAAAGGCAGCACCAATAGTCATAATGGCTGGTTATAGTGATGGCAGGTGGCAGGAACAAATAACTTGTTATCAGGAATTCAGACATCAGTTAAATACTGTAGGTAAAATGGGAAAATACCAGAACACAACAATCTCCGAATTTATCTTTTATGATAATGGTGTAGGGTGGAGAAGATACTATATATAAAAGAATAAAACTTCCATTCAATGTTACCTGAGACTGTCATAGGCTATGTACTATACCAGCAAAAGCACTTTGGGGACATCATATTCCCATCCCTTTTGTAGTGGTTTAACGTGCAGAAATGCCTCTGAGCAAAGACAATTTTATTATTATTGAAATAAAAATGATTATTTTTAATACTACAATAGCCTCTCTGCTCCAAGGCAACCAGGCAGCTAACACAAAGTTTGTCTATTCATACTATTTGTACAGTATGCAGTGCCACACTGGCTAAAAAATTCGGGGAATATAAAGTGAAAATAAAATCAATTAAATTAAAGTTGATTAGGCGAGTGTTCACTAAGAACAACTCTCATTGTTCAATCACATATTTGCAGTTCCTAGTAAAGAAACAAGGTGATTGAAGATAAAGGACCTTGAAGCACTTGTTTGTTACTAAGTAACCTGTTGAACAAAACATATTAAGAGCCCAAGGCACTCATTCATTGCTGGGCAAACCCTTCAGCAGTAGCATTTTGATGATCCCATTCAACAAGCAAGCATAAGTTAGAATAAAATATAACAATAAATCTTACAGTGTCAAGTAAAAAAACAAGAACAATCAAATATTAGCAAATCAATTTGAAATAAAATTATATGAGTAAAGAATAAATAAATAATGTTAAAATACTATCTATATTGTCACATTTTGTTCTGCCAAGGACGGGTTCATGTCCTGATTGGATTAGTTATAATCTGTCAGTCCTATATCTACTTGCCATTTATCACTTGGTGGTTGCAAGATAATCAGGTCTCAAACCTTGGGGTTGCTTTCCTTGTGTGCACTTATACTGTCAGTCTTCATCTTTGGTATTCACTGATTGATTTCCTTATACTGTATGACTCCTGTTGCCTTCTGACTTTGCTGCAGCATTACTCGTCATGTATCCTGCTGATCTGTTGCTGACACTATGTTCTTAACTCCATGGATGTTTAATCCATGCGGTTCCTAGTGGTCCTCTCGGTTCAAGCCTGTCTGGATCTGGATTCTAGTCCTACCAACCGAAGGAACCAGTACAGAGTAAGTGACAGTTGAAGATACCAATGAGTGGAGTGAAGAGTGAGAAGCGCAGAATGTGTCCACACAGGAAGCAGTTGCGACCATTACTAAGGCCATTGTTGTAACTTAAAGCTGTTGGGAATTAGAATGAGGTTCAGCTGCAGCGGTAGAATTTGCAAGTGAGATCACCAAGAGAAAGTGAATACAGTGGGGACAAATAGTGCCATGCTATGTTCTCGTCACACTGGGGGCTTACCCAGCTCTCCAGGAGATGCTAACCAAGCCCCAGCCTCTTCCAGCACAGTGTGAATGATGCACTAATGTGCGTGTCATTGATCAACACAGCTCAGCTATTTTAGTGTCACCCTAATGGTATATCTATAATGGGTGCAGGGTGTGGAGTGCACACAGGCTCTTGGGTCCAGTAGGGCCCACTTACCTCTCTGCTGTCTCTGGAGTTCAGAGTTAACCTGTGTACCGGCACTAAAGAGCAGCCAAAATCACAATGAAAATGACGTGGTGACAAGTCGCGTGTGCCAACTTTCCAGAGACCTGAGCATAAGCAGTAGACTCTGGCACAAAGCCAGAGTCTACTGCACTCTCAGAGAGTAAAGGGTATGTACAGAGCATGATCCCTCTTCTCTCTTACACCACCTATGTGTCACCCCCTCGGTTGGTGTCACCTGGTGTGTTCCACGGCCGCCAAACTCCCCCTAGTGACATTACTGGGGACAAATACTCTACAGCAAAAAAAAAAAAGGCTAAAACACTCATAACACAAAGATACTATAAAAGATAAGAAGAGTTATCCACTCTTAGTTGCTAGATTTACAAAAAAGGCAGAATCTTGTCAAAAAGAGCTGCCAATCTTACAGTGAAAGGTGACAGTCTTCTAGACAGAGCTGCTGCTTGGTAACTAGAGAAAACTAGCATAATAACAGAGGAAATTGCCAATTATAGAAGGATGTCTTTCATTGCTGCATTACAGGCACAGAACCGAATGCATGCATTTGCCTGAATGCAATGTGTTTTAAATGTCTGTAGACAAACCTCCCTTTCCCGTAGCCCTGAGGAACACTCCTACTTGAGAGTACCCATTACAGCACAGTTTTGCCCCTTGTGGTCATGTACATGAGATACATACAACTCTACATTGCCTGTACTGCAGTTATGCATGGCTATGGAGCAGTGTGAATACATGGAAGATGGGCTCTGCAAACAGATTTGCGTTCAAGTCTGTGTTTCTATTATGTGCACCACTAAAAGAAGACTGTAAATACGCAGTTCCTGCCCACAACTGCAAAATCAGATTTCACCCACGAGCAATTATCCTCTTCCCCAGCCCTTGCCAACCTCCTGTATTGCAGTTCCTAATGAAAGATTATGGTATATAGCTTTAAAATGTATGCTATGTTAATTGAAGTCATTGGGGTAAATTTACTAAGATGGGAGTTCTATTTAAGATGTGATGTTGCCCATAGCAACCAATCAGATTCCAGGTATTATCTTCAAGAATGTTCTAGATAAATGAGAAGTAGAATCTGATTGGTTGCTGTGGGCAACATCCCATCTTAAATAGAACTCCCATCTTAGTAAATTTACCCCATTGTGTTATTTCATTTGGAAGGAATTAATATAAGTAAAAAGAATGAGCCTAATCAATACAAAGGTGGTGAGGTCCCATCTTCTTCCAGAAATCCACTGACAGCTACAATAGTGTTTGTCTCAAATTATATTCATTTTAGGAAAACTAAAGTTAAATCTGGTTGACGTGAATTTCACCTTTGTTTTTCATTTTAACACAGGTCAGGGACAGCTTCACTGCAGAGAGGAAGTAAAAGTTATTAAAGCACATGAACATTTAAAGACTTCAGGAAGACAGAGTTTAATGGAGTATTGCATTGTAATATGTAGTGGATACTGTATTTCATATGGGCTTGGGAGAAGGAGACAATGCAGATTTAAAAGTGATTGGGGAATAATGACATAATTATAAAAGTAACCCAAATTTCATTTTCCTCAGCTGTAAGTAAGGTTAGGTGCAGAACATAGAAAATATATTACATGTTCCCTGGAACAAAATAGGACAATTCTAAGATTATGCTTTTTGACCACATTATAGGGGGTATCCAATTACATGCTGTCAATGTCTATGGGTAATTGTATAACCAGGGACTATCCAATTAGCTCTGATGCTGCATGCTCCTCCCCCCGAAGATGGCACTTATCGAGGATTAAGCGTTGGGTGCCTTAAGCACCTGAAGCATAATCTGTGATAACTGGCTGCTGGAGCCGCGATAAGAAATGGGATCTGGAGTTTATCCTATATCCCATGTGTTATCACACAATAGTGTGTCCATTTTTGGCCAATCCAAACAGCCACTAATTGGATACCGCAATAGTGATCATCAGACAAAAATTGCGATATCCAGCCATTCTGATCTGTGGAAAATGGATACCCCCCATTAAATCGATCATGGGGAGGGGGGGATCATGCTTGCCCACATACTGGCTGTCCCTAGTTCGGCCGAGCGAGGTGTGTGCCGTGTCATTGAGAGGCATGGTGATGCAGAATAGGGGTCAGTACAGTGGTCATGTCTGAGCATTCATGTCATTGTGGAGGATTTCAGTGGGGTAGGGTTTGGCTGGGAGACTGTCTTACTCTTCTGGTGGTCTGGAAGAGCCATCCAATATTCAGGAGCCTCCCAGCTGTTACAGGAGAGTAGGCAAGTATAAGGAAGATGTATCACACCTTGGAGAGAAATAAAGTGAAGAAATTGCTCACAGTTCCCAATCAGCTTCTGTCATTTTAAAGACCATGCTAGATAAATGACAGTGTGAAGCTTATTGGTTGCTTTGGGCAACTTTTCCATTTTATCTCCCCTCTCCCCCTGATCATGGAGCTCATTGATCTCTAAAGGACTTGAGGCTGGACAAAGACGTCACCATAGATGTGCACCTGAAATTAGGGAGCATGGCCTCGTGGTTAGGGTGCATGGTCATGGGCATTTTCACTGATGTGGGGGCATGACCAGCACTCTGCAAACTGATGGCTATGCTCCCAACCCCTCTCTCACAGTAAATAGATGTTATGCGCATGCAGAGCAGTGGGTGAGAGAGGTCTCCCAACTGCCCCACCCTTTATCCCGTAACACTGCAACCCGATGGTGGTACAATCCCAGAAAAATGGGACAGTTGGGAGGTATGTTGTTCTGTCACAGTGACTTTTATATATTGCACTGGACAGAAGTAACCGTTGCTTGTTTTACTAACAGTGCTGTTCCCATGAAGATAAATATCATTTCTATAATCAGATTAATTTTAAATGTCAACATGCGGTGAATGCATCTGAATGCTAGCACATGGGAATATGGGAGCTAAGAGACGTTCTGTGTTGCTAATGTAGGCAGTTTGTTTGCCACACCTCTCACACATTCAAGTCTATGGTTGTGTTCTGCCTGCACATTCTGGTCCCTGGTTGCGTTCTGCACTTCCTAATTCCAGGAAGTACTGTGATAAATCACTGGCCTTCCTGTCTCCAATCAGCGTATTCAGACTGCAATGATTGCCGATGGTATGGTGACACATGAGCAGGGGCGGATTAGGAACAAAAAGCGGCCCTGGAAATTTGTACTAGTGGCCCCACATGGGCAGCACCAGAGGTGTAAGGTCTAGCCATGGGCCATGGCAGCAGCACCCCTCCTCCCAAGACTTTCCAGATAGTGGGGATGTCCAGCATCAAGAGGGAAGTTAAAAGGAAATAAAATTAAATATTATGAGCTATAGATGAGCGGGTTCGGTTCCTCGGGATCCGACCCCCCCCCCCCGAATTTCACCCATTTTACACGGTTCCGAGGCAGCCTCGGATCTTCCCGCCTTGCTCGGTTAACCAGAACGCGCCTGAGCGTCATCATCCCGCTGTCGGATTCTTGGGAGATTCGTATTCTATATAAAGAGCAGCGCTTCGCCGCCATTTTCACTCGTGCTTTGGAGATTGAATGGAGAGGATGTGGCTGCGTTCTCTCCCTGAAAAGCCCCGTAATCTGTGCTCAGTGTGCTGAAAATATCTGTGCTCAGTGTGCTGCAAATAATCTGTGCTCAGTGTGCTGAAAATATCTACGTTCTCTGCCTGAAAACGCTCCATATCTGTGCTTAGTGTGCTGCAAATATCTGATCAGTGTGCTGCATTGTGGGGACTGGGGACCACCAGTATATAATAATATATACTTTTCTATAGCTTCTATACTGCTTGTCAGGATACATGGTCACAGTTACACCGCTCTGTACTGATATATACAATAATATATATACTTTTCTATAGCTTCTATACTGCTTGTCAGGACACATGTGTCACAGTTACACCGCTCTGTACTGATATATACAGTAATATATATACTTTTCTATAGCTTCTATACTGCTTGTCAGGACACATGGTCACAGATACACCGCTTTGTACTGATATATACAATAATACATATACTTTTCTATAGCCTCTATACTGCTTGTCAGGACACATGGTCACAGTTACACTGCTCTGTACTGATATATACAATAATATAAATACTTTTCTATAGCTTCTATACTGCTTGTCAGGACACACATGGGTCACAGTTACACCGCTCTGTACTGATATATACAATAATATATATACTTTTTTATAGCTTCTATACTGCTTGTCAGGACACATGGGTCACAGTTACACCGCCCCGTACTGATATATACAATAATATATATATACTTTTCTTATTTTCTATAGCTTCTATACTGCTTGTCAGGACACATGTGTCACAGTTACACTGCTCTGTACTGATATATACAATAATATATATACTTTTCTATAGTTTCTATACTGCTTGTCAGGACACATGGGTCACAGTTACACCGCTCTGTACTGATATATACAATAATATATATACTTTTCTATAGCTTCTATACTGCTTGCCAGGACACATGGGTCACAGTTACACCACTCTGTACTGATATATACAATAATATATATACTTTTCTATAGCTTCTATACTGCTTGTCAGGACACATGGGTCACAGTTACACCACTCTGTACTGATATATACAATAATATATATATACTTTTCTTATTTTCTATAGCTTCTATACTGCTTGTAAGGACACATGTATCACAATTACACTGCTCTGTACTGAAATATATAATATATATACTTTTCTATAGCTTCTATACTGTTTATCAGGATACATGGGTCACAGTTACACCGCTCTGTACTGATATATACAATAATATATATACTTTTCTATAGCTTCTATACTGCTTGCCAGGACACATGGGTCACAGTTACACCACTCTGTACTGATATATACAATAGTATATATACTTTTCTTATTTTCTATAGCTTCTATACTGCTTGTCAGGACACATGGGTCACAGTTACACTGCTCTGTACTGATATATACAATAATATATATACTTTTCTATAGCTTTTGGTATTACAGTGCAGCATTTTGGTGACCAACAGTATACATATATAGTATAGTACAGCAGGCCATTGCTATTGATATATTACTGGCATATAATTCCACACATTAAAAAATGGAGAACAAAAATGTGGAGGGTAAAATAGGGAAAGATCAAGATCCACTTCCACCTCGTGCTGAAGCTGCTGCCACTAGTCATAGCTGAAACAATGAAATGCCATCAACGTCGTCTGCCAAGGCCGATGCCCAATGTCATAGTAGAGAGCATGTAAAATCCAAAAAACAAAAGTTCAGTAAAATGACCCAAAAATCAAAATTAAAAGCATCTGATGAGAAGCATAAACTTGCCAATATGCCATTTACGACACGGAGTGGCAAGGAACGGCTGAGGCCCTGGCCTATGTTCATGGCTAGTGGTTCAGCTTCCCATGAGGATGGAAGCACTCATCCTCCTGCTAGAAAAATTAAAAGACTTAAGCTGGCAAAAGCACAGCAAAGAACTGTACGTTCTTCTAAATCACAAATCCCCAAGGAGAGTCCAATTATTTCGGTTGCGATGCCTGACCTTCCCAACACTGGACGGGAAGAGGTGGTGCCTTCCACCATTTGCACGCCCCCTGCAAGTGCTGGAAGGAGCACCCGCAGTCCAGTTCCTGATAGTCAAATTGAAGATGTCACTGTTGAAGTACACCAGGATGAGGATATGGGTGTTGCTGGCGCTGAGGAGGAAATTGACAAGGAGGATTCTGATGGTGAGGTGGTTTGTTTAAGTCAGGCACCCAGGGAGACACCTGTTGTCCGTGGGACGAATATGGCCATTGACATGCCTGGTCAAATTACAAAAAAAATCACATCTTCTGTGTGGAATTATTTTAACAGAAATGCGGACAACAGGTGTCAAGCCATGTGTTGCCTTTGTCAAGCTGTAATAAGTAGGGGTAAGGACGTTAACCACCTCGGAACATCCTCCCTTATACGTCACCTGGAGCGTATTCATCAGAAGTCATTGACAAGTTCAAAAACTTTGGGTGACAGTGGAAGCAGTCCACTGACAACTAAATCCCTTCCTCTTGTAACCAAGCTCCTGCAAACCACACCACCAACTCCCTCAGTGTCAATTTCCTCCTTAGAAAGGAAAGCCAATAGTCCTGCAGGCCATGTCACTGGCAAGTCTGACAAGTCCTCTCCTGCCTGGGATTCCTCCGATGCATCCTTGAGTGTAACGCCTACTGCTGCTGGCGCTGCTGTTGTTGCTGCTGGGAGTCAATCGTCATCCCAGAGGGGAAGTCAGAAGACCACATGTACTACTTCCAGTAAGCAATTGACTGTCCAACAGTCCTTTGCGAGGAAAATGAAATATCACAGCAGTCATCCTGCTGCAAAGCGGATAACTCAGGTCTTGGCAGCTGCGATGGTGTTAAACATGTGTCCGGTATCCACCGTTAATTCACAGGGAATTAGAGAATTGCTTGAGGTACTGTGTCCCCGGTACCAAATACCATCTAGGTTCCATTTCTCTAGGCAGGTGATACTGAGAATGTACACAGACGTCAGAAAAAGAGTCACCAGTGTCCTAAAAAATGCAGTTGTACCCAATGTCCACTTAACCACGGACATGTGGACAAGTGGAGCAGGGCAGACTCAGGACTATATGACTATGACAGCCCACTGGGTAGATGTATTACCTCCCGCAGCAAGAACAGCAGCGGCGGCACCAGTAGCAGTATCTCGCAAACGCCAACTCGTTCCTAGGCAGGCTACGCTTTGTATCACCACTTTCCATAAGAGGCACACAGCTGACAACCTCTTACGGAAACTGAGGAACATCATCGCAGAATGGCTTACCCCAATTGGACTCTCCTGGGGATTTGTGACATCAGACAACGCCACCAATATTGTGCGTGCATTACATGTGGGCAAATTCCAGCAAGTCCCATGTTTTGCACATACATTTTGGTGGTGCAGAATTTAAAAAAAAAACGACAGGGGCGTGCAAGAGATGCTGTTGGTGGCCCGAAGAATTTTAGGCCAATTTCTGCATTCAGCCACCGCGTGCCGAAGACTGGAGCACCAGCAAACACTTCTGAACCTGCCCCACCATCAGATGAAGCAATAGGTGGTAACGAGGTGGAATTCAACCCTCTATATGCTTCAGAGGATGGAGGAGCAGCAAAAGGTCATTCAAGCCTATACATCTACCTACGATATAGGCAAAGGAGGGGAAATGCACCTGACTCAAGCGCAGTGGAGAATGATTTCAATGTTGTGCAAGGTTCTGCAACCCTTTGAACTTGCCACATGTGAAGTCAGTTCAGATACTGCCAGCCTGAGTCAGGTCATTCCCTTCATCAGGCTTTTGCAGAAGAAGCTGGAGAGATTGAAGGAGGAGCTAAAACGGAGCGATTCCGCTAGGTATGTGGGACTAGTGGATGGAGCCCTTAATTCGCTTAACCAGCATTCACGGGTGGTCAATCTGTTGAAATCAGAGCACTAGGTTTAAAGCCTACGTTGTATCTCTCTTTCCGGCAGACACAAGTCTGCATATGTTCAAAGACCTGCTGGTGAGACACTTGTCAAGTCAAGCGGAATGTGACCCGCCAACAGCTCCTCCTTCACATTCTCCCGCAACTGGGGCTGCGAGGAAAAGGCTAAGAATTCCGGGCCCACCCGCTGGCGGTGATGCAGGGCAGTCTGGAGCGAGTGCTGACATCTGGTCCGGACTGAAGGACCTGCCAACGATTACTGACATGTCGTCTACTGTCACTGCATATGATTCTGTCACCATTGAAAGAATGGTGGAGGCAAGTAGGCACGCCAAGTGCCAAGTAGGCACGTCAGACTGGCAGGAAAAAGGGGCAATTTGGAGGCCCTTGCACAAACTGGCATTATTTTACCTAAGTTGCCCCCCCTCCAGTGTGTACTCCAAAAGAGTGTTTAGTGCAGCCGGTCACCTTGTCAGCAATTGGCGTACAAGGTTACTTCCAGAAAATGAGGAGAAGATGATGTTCATCAAAATTAATTATAATCAATTCCTCCGTGGAGACATTCACCAGCAATTGCCTCCAGAAAGTACACAGGGACCTGAGATGGTGGATTCCAGTGGGGACGAATTAATAATCTGTGAGGAGGGGGATGTACACAGTGAAAGGGGTGAGGAATCGGATGATGAGGAGGAGGTGGACATCTTGCCTCTGTAGAGCCAGTTTGTGCAAGGAGAGATTGATTGCTTCTTTTTTGGTGGGGGCCCAAACCAACCAGTCATTTCAGCCACTGAAATGATGGGTTTGTTAAAGTGTGCATGTCCTGTTTATACAACATAAGGGTGGGTGGGAGGGCCCAAGGACAATTCCATCTTGCACCTCTTTTTTTTTTTTATCTCTGCATCATGTGATGTTTGGGGCTGATTTTTTTTAAGTGCCATCCTGTCTAACACTGCAGTGCCACTCCTAGATGGGCCAGGTATTTGTGCCGGCCACTTGGGTCACTTAGCTTAGTCATCCAGCGACCTCGGTGCAAATTTTAGGACTAAAAATAATATTGTGAGGTGTGAGGTGTTCAGAATAGACTGGAAAAGAGTTGAAATTATGGTTATTGAGGTTAGTAATACTATGGGATCAAAATTACCCCCAAATTCTATGATTTAAGCTGTTTTTGAAAAAAAAACACCCGAATTCAAAACACACCCGAATCCGCCAAAAAATTTTCAGGGAGGTTTTGCCAAAATGCATCCGAATCCAAAACACGGCCGCGGAACCGAATCCAAAACCAAAACACAACACCCGAAAAATGTCCGGTGCACATCTCCATTATGAGCACATTATATGATACACCTTCAGAATTTAGGAAACTATATAATTCTTTACAAAGATATATTTTCTTGCTTATTACACCAACCGTATCCCAATCACTATTCACTCAATCTTATATGTCAGCCAAGGTTCCGGTATGAATGGTCGACCATGTTATGGTCGACAGTTATTAGGTCTACCACTATTTGTCGACATTGACATGGTCGACATGGACACATGGTCGACACATGAAAATGGTCGACACATGAAACGTCGACATATGAAAAGGTCGACATGAGTTTTTTAACTTTTTTTGGTGTCGTGTTTTGCGTAAAGTGACTGTGAACCCCAATTAGTGCACCGCGTCCCCTGGCATGGCTCGCTTCGCTCGCCATGCTTCGGGCATGGTGCCTTCGCTCCGCTACCGCTTTGCTCGGCACACTTTACCGTTCCATTCGTAGTCCATGTGGATCGTAAAGCAAGGAAAAGTTCCCCAAAAGAAAAAAAAGTTAAAAAAACTCATGTCGACCTTTTCATGTGTCGACCTTTCACGTGTCGACCATTTCATGTGTCGACCACGTGTCCATGTCGACCATGTCAATGTCGACCAATAGTGGTCGACCTAATGACTGTCGACCATAACATGGTCGACCATGTGAACGGATACCGTCAGCCAAGCAGGCAGGCAGAGTATACACTAGATCATTTGCAATCACAGGCTAAGTGGCAGTAATTTTCATATATGCAAATTATTTTGCATCTTTTTCATTATGTCTATAAAAAGGACCACATGTCCTCAAACAAAACAGGCCCGCGGGTGCGTCGGCTCACCGGGAATCTTCCCTGTGAACCCTATGGCCAATCTGCCTCTGCACATGAGCCTGTTTTCCTATAATCAGTTGTTGTAGAGCATCAGTATCTAGGAATTCAGATGTTCTTTACATCGTGACGGACTTGACTAAATAAAGCTTATACTGAGCTGTGTAGTGACGTCATGATATCTAGACTTATGGGATGTCAAATCATTCGGGTTCTGTGATGGAGACCAGAGCCAGAGCTTCAACCAAAGGTCAGGGCAGAGGTAATTTCTGAAGAGCCTTTCCTGGCATAGAGCAACTGTAGCCGCCCCACGAGCTGATCGTACTGTCACTGTCAAATCACAATTTATAGGCTTTGGGAATGAAGTTTAAATGCACATTAAATATTGAAAAATAATGTTTATGCATAGGAGGCCTAACACTTTACTTTTTGCTATATCTATTTATTAATTTTCTTATTTAAAGAATCTATCCATGCAAGACCATAGAAATTAACCTTGTAATTGATAAATAAAAATAAAATGAAAATGTTGTTTTATAGCAAGGTTTTTGAGCATGCCATACAGCTGGCATGTGCAGGTTGTCACTCTCTGTTCAGTGCATACACATTATCACACCCTTTCTTTATCAAGCTATCACAACGACTTGTCTGATTATTTTTCATTTTACACTTTTTTTTTTAAAGCAGTCATTGATTCCCAAAGTGTTTAATTAGATCATTGTAGATCAAAAGTGAGAAGTCCAAAATGCTAAATAATTCCTGAAATGAGTTGTCAGGAAGCTTTTATTTACTGATATTCATGCCTTTCATTTACACCTGGCTCTCAGCCAGCCTTTCTGACAGCTGAGATTTATTGATTTAATTGCCTTGGGTAACCATGCAATAAAATCATCTCCAAGATAAATTTTCATGGCACTGTACGTCGCTGAAGTAATTTTTCAAGTGCTGCAGCTATTTTTCTACAGGTACCAGGTGCAAAATTTGCTTAATGAAAAAAATGGCTAATTATGTGTTGTTACCTTCATTTACGTTTACTGTGGCATTTCATTTGCGAAAGAGTGGGATGGAATTCTTCAGAAGCTAAAGATACTCAGCTAATTAGTTCATAGAATTACTGGTAAGAACAAGATCTTGAGGGATTTTAGTAATCCTTGCAATACCAATCTCGCTGTAAAAAGCTATTTAACAATTTTAGAGAGCTGTCAAGTTGCAGAAGAGTCTACGTGTGTGTTTTCCTCCATCTTTGAAAGGGTAGCATTATAGTGTACTTAATGATCATAGATATGAACTTCTTGAATTAAACTTTCATTAGTATATTATCATAGTAAAGCTTTAAGATACATCAAATGGGAATTATTTCACACTAATTTACAGAATTTTGGAAAAATCTGCATAAATAAACCTTTGCCCATATTTTTGCTTTAGCAGATAGGCTCTGCAACATGCACATTGGGGGTTGTTCAGATGTGCTTAAAGTTGCCCCTTTTGCCGCAAAGTACCGATTATCAGGACTAATGGGTCCTGTGATGAAGGTAGCAAGACAGCAGTGATTGACAGTCTGCTGCCATTTGGGGGGTGGCGATGGCCTCCTGTTGTAAAAACAGAGGTGTGTTGCCACCATTTACGGGAAGGGAAGAGGCCGGGAATCTCAGTTGTAGGACAGAGACTTCCTGGCCTATGCAATGGCTGGCTTGTATGGCACCATGGGTGCCATAACCTATCCAATGATGGGTGAGAGAACTGATGCTGCATCTTAGGATGCAGGTGGGATCACTATGATAACAGAAGGTGTCTGCTTGTAATAGATGCCTCCTGCACATTACCATAAAGTGCTATCAATACTGCTTCCAAGGAAACAGCAGTGATAGCACTTCCAACAACATCTGAATCAGGCTTATGCTGCTCTATACGGCACTGTAGAACTTTATGATGCACTATAAATAATAATAGTGGAAAGAATGACAATATTACCTCCAAATCCATCATTCAACATGTCTATAAGTGCCGTTTCTTATGGCGGGCAAGCCGTGCAACCGCACGGGGCGCCCGCAGCGGCATTTTGCAGGTCCTTGTTTCCCCCTTCTCCCTCTTCCCGAGTACTCCTTTTCGGGGGGCAGAGTATCGCGGAACGACACGGTTGCGTCGTGATGTCATGATTTAATCGCGTCATTCCGCGAAACTCCGCCCCCCAAGCAGGAGTACCAATGACAAGAGGAGGGAAAGCCAAGTTAGAAGGAGGAGTTGGCCAGCGCGAGGAAGGAGAGGCGGGCCAAAGAGAGGGAAGATCCTCTTCATATGTAAGTAGTCTCTCTCTCTCTCCCCATCCTCCCTCTCCCTTCCTCCCCCCACTTGACACTTGCCTACCGTACTGTATAAAATGGTGACTCTTGCCTGCCGTACTGTATAAAATGGGGACACTTGCCTGCCGTACTGTGTAAAATGGGGACTTTTGCCTGCCGTAATGTGTAAATTGGGGACTCTTGCCTGCCGTAATGTGTAAAATGGGGATTCTTAGCTGCCGTAATGTGTAAAGTGGGGACTCTTGCCTGCCGTAATGTGTAAAATGGGAACAAATGCCTGCCGTACTGTGTAAAATGGGGACTCTTGCCTGCCATAATGTGTAAAATGGGGACACTTGCCTGCCGCAATGTGTAAAATGGGGACACTTGCTTGCTGCAATGTGTAAAATGGGGACATGTGCCCGCTGTAATGTGTAAAATGGGGACTCTTGCCTGCTGTACTGTATCAAATGGGGACTCTTGCCTGCTGTACTGTGTAAAATGGCGACTCTTGCCTGCCATACTGTGTAAAATGGGGACACTTGCCTGCCATACTGTGTAAAATGGGGACTCTTGCCTGCCGTACTGTGTAAAGTGGGGACACTTGCCTGCCGTAATGTGTAAAATGGGGACTCCTGCCTGCCGTACTGTATAAAATGGGGACTCTTGCCTGTCGTAATGTGTAAAATGGGGACTTTTGCCTGCATAATGTGTAAAATGGGGACTCTTGCCTGCCATACTGTGTAAAATGGGGACTCTTGCCTGCCGTAATGTGTAAAATGGGGACACTTGCCTGCCACAATGTGTAAAATGGGGACACTTGCCTGCCGCAATGTATAAAATGGGGACACTTGCCTGCTGTAATGTATAAAATGGAGACTTTTGCCTGCCGTAATGTGTAAAATGGGGACACTTGCCTGCCATACTGTGTAAAATGGTGACTCTTGCCTGCTGTAATGTGTAAAATGGGTACTCTTGCCTGCCGTAATGTGTAAAATGGGAACACTTGCCAGCCATAATGTGTAAAATGGGGACACTTGCCTGCCGCAATGTGTAAAATGGGGACACTTGCTTGCTGCAATGTGTAAAATGGGGACATGTGCCCTCTGTAATGTGTAAAATGGGGACTCTTGCCTGCTGTACTGTATCAAATGGGGACTCTTGCCTGCTGTACTGTGTAAAATGGCGACTCTTGCCTGCCATACTGTGTAAAATGGGGACACTTGCCTGCCATACTGTGTAAAATGGTGACTCTTGCCTGCTGTAATGTGTAAAATGGGTACTCTTGCCTGCCGTACTGTGTAAAATGGGAACACTTTTGCCAGCCATAATGTGTAAAATGGGGACACTTGTCTGCATAATGTGTAAATTGGGGACACATGCCTGCCGTAATGTGTAAAATGGGGACACTTGCCTGCCGTACTGTGTAAATTGGGGACTCTTGCCTGCCAAACTGTATAAAATGGGGACTCTTGCCTGCCGTACTGTGTAAAATAGGGACTCTTGCCTGCCATACTGTGTACAATGGGGACACTTGCCAGCCGTACTGTGTAAAATGGGAACACTTGCCTGCGTAATGTGTAAAATGGGGACACTTGCCTGCCGTACTGTATAAAATGGGGCCTCTTGCCTGCCGTACTGTGTAAAATGGGGACTCTTGCCTGCTGTAATGTGTTAAATGGAGACTCTTGCCTGCGTAATGTGTAAAATGGGGACACGTGCCTGCCGCAATGTGTAAAATGGGGACACGTGCCTGCTGTAATGTGTAAAATGGGTACTCTTGATGATGATGAGATCAGATGAGGCCACGCCCATTTTTATGAGACCACACCCATTTTAATGAGGCCACACACCCTTGTTTGGTGCACTTTACCCTAGTTTTCTTTGTTCATCGGCATCTCTATAAGCCCTGTGATCCACGCAGATTGAACTGAGCTGCAAGTTAAAAAACAGATAAAATAAATTTTACAAAAAAATCTACAGTTTGTACTGTTTGGTGCACTTTACCCTACTGCACTTTGTTAATGTGCATCTATAAGCTCTTTGACTCCATGCAGTGATTTGCGAATTGAAAAATGAATAACGATCACTTTAGAGAAGAGCAACCAAATACTAGTGCAGTAGCTGCTGCTGCCACCAGTCATGATGATGACCCTAGTCCAGCAACATCATGTATTAAAGCCGATGCCCAAGGGTATAGTGGGTCTAAGTCAGGGAATCTAAAATAAAAAACCCAATATACAGTGGTAAAGAAAAAAACACCTCTTATAAAGAAAAGGTTTAGTGTAGAAAACCATAAAATTGTCAACATGTCATTCACCACATGCAGTAGCAAGGAAAAGTTCAGGCCTAGGCCTTTACTTATAATTGGTGGTTCTGCAACTGTCATTGAGGCATCTCCTTCTGCCTCTCATGATGATGCAAGACCTTTTCACTCAGAGTCTAGAAGAGGTGTAAAAAAATGAAAACTACTAAGGTAGTAGAAAAAAACTCTGTATTTGGAAGCATCACACATCCATGAGGAGAGTCTTGGGTTGTACATGTTAGCTATGTGTGAGTCTGATATTTGTCACACTGAACTCATAGAGAAGCCTGATGGCAATGAAGGCATAACAGAAATTGAGTATGCTTGTGTGGAAGTGGAACAGGATGTGGGGGATATGTGTGTACTACTACTTTCTGACATTTAGGATGAGGACGTTGATGGTATTGTTTGTGTAAGTCAGCCACCAGTGGCTGCAGTTCTTGCCTGTGCTAAAAAGAAAGGCATTGTGATTCCTGTGTATAAGACCAAAAAAGCCACCTCTTGGGTGTGAAATTATTTTTACCCAAATCCTGACAATGTTTAGTAAGGCATATGCTTTATCTGTGAGGCCAAAACTAGTAATAGCCATCTAGGCACCTCCTCCATATTACATAATTTGCTGCAAGTTCATTAAATTTATTTTATAAGGTTATAATGTAATTAACACTCTCATCATCAACCCCCTCATTACTGATCGGAGGTAATTCTTTAAAAAAATTGTTTCGTACGGGCCCAAATAAGTCAATCACTTCAGCCACAAAAGTGGCAGTCCCTGTCCCTGAAGTGCTTGGTTTGTTAAACTGTGCATGTCCTTTTTAATATCCAATATAAGGGTGGGTGGGAGAGTCCAAGGACAATAGCATCTTGTACCACTTTTAATTTCTGCCATGGCTGTGTGACAAGGTTTCATAGATGTGCTATAAACTGCCGTGTGTTTGTGCCACTACTCTGTTGCTTAGTAGCCAGACAGCTCGCTGCACCATTTGGCTAATATTAATGAAAACTATACTGTTAGCTGTGAGGTGGTCAAAATTGACTGGAAATGACTGGATATTAAGTTTATTAAGGTTAATAATACTCAAGGAACAAAAGGACACAATTATGTGATTTTAGTTTTCTTTGGTCCATTAAAAAAAAAAATCCAAATCCAAAACTAGTCATGGCAGTTTGGCAAATCCAAAACCAAAGCCAGATGGCAAATCAAAGTAAAATCCAAATCCAGCAAAAATGGTCTGGTGCAAATCTCTAGTTTCAACCCCATTGACTGAGAGGAGTTTTACAAATACTTTGTAGTCCAGTTACCAATTTCCACACTCATTAGTCTTTTCTACAAAACTGAAAGTAGTGTTTATAATAAAAATATTAATATTTTGTTCTCGGTTATCAAGTATTCAACAATCAGTTTGTCTCTTGTTGTTTATCAGTGTGTACAGGTACTTACCAACCCCTTATTCATAATTAGCTGTTGAGCAATAACCATTATTTATATGGAACATGTGCCTATGAAAAACATTTCCTCCATTTTTTTATATTTATTTATATTTTTCATTATTTATTTATCAGATCCAGTGGTGGTACTTGCGCCAGTGTAGGCGGTGCATGGCACCAAGGCCGAGCACAGTGAAGGGACCCACAGCCACCAGCATTACAATGAGTCACACTGACTGCCCACCACCAGTGCTCCCAGTCTGTATACTGTAAACAAAAAAGTAGCAGCGACAGCGCATATACTGGTCCTGGCTGGAGAGGGAGGAGGGGCCATTTTTCCCTCTCATCCCCTTTCCTCTTGAATGGCTCCTCCTCCCAGAGGCTGATGACTGTGATGCTCTGCCAATCGTGCTGGGGAGGAGGAGGGGTCACTCTCTCAGCTCCTCTCCCCAGACCTATTAGTGCAGTTGATGAGCATGGCCTGGCCTGGAGGGAGGAGAGACTGCTTTCAGCTTTGTCTCCCCCTTCCTGTTTATATTCTACCCCCTCCTCCTTTTTAGGGAATAAAATGCGGCAGCCTCATCATTCCTGAAAACAGCACAGAGTAACCTCCCTGTCGGGTCACTAAGGAAGTGGACTCCCCTCACACTGACCACACCACAGCACTGCAGCACTAATACAAGCTGGCTTGTCAGCGCTGTAGCCAATAACTACAGTTTAGTAAAAAAATACAATGAGCTGGCATGACAGGGGGAAATGGCATTGGTGAGGAGCTGTGGGATGGTGCTGGAGAGACGCAGCGGGTATGACGGTGAGACACGGAAGGAATGGCTCTGGTGAGGAGCCTGGTGCTGGAGAGATGAGGGAGGATGGTGCTGGAGAGATGCAGGGGGTATGACGGTGAGACACGGGGGGAATGGTGCTTGTGAGGAGCAGGGGGGATGGTGCTGGAGAGACGCAGGGGATATGATGGTGAGACTTGGGGGCATGGCACTGGTGAGGAGCAGTGGGATGCTGCTAGAAAAATGCTGGGGGAATAATATTAGTAAGATGTAAGGGGAATGGTGCTGGTGAGGAATGGGGTTATGGTACTGGAGAGATGCAAGGGGATTGATGTTGATGAGGAGCAGGGGAGAAAACGTTGGTGAGGCTCGGGGGAATGATGTTGGTAAGAGCCGGGGATGTGGTGCTGGTGAGGTGCAGAGGGGATGGTGCTAGAGAAATGCAGAGGGAACGATGTTGGTAAAATGCAAGGGTAATGGTTCTAATGAGAAGGGGAAGATGGTTCTGGTGAGATACAGAGGAAATGATGGTAAGATGTGGGAATCCAAGAGAAATTATTTTTTTTGCATAGTGGGCACATAAGAGTAGAGATGAGCGCCTGAAATTTTTCGGGTTTTGTGTTTTGGTTTTGGGTTCGGTTCCGCGGCCGTGTTTTGGGTTCGAACGCGTTTTGGCAAAACCTCACCGAATTTTTTTTGTCGGATTCGGGTGTGTTTTGGATTCGGGTGTTTTTTTCAAAAAACCCTAAAAAACAGCTTAAATCATAAAATTTGGGGGTCATTTTGATCCCATATTATTATTAACCTCAAAAACCATAATTTCCACTCATTTTCAGTCTATTCTGAATACCTCACACCTCACAATATTATTTTTAGTCCTAAAATTTGCACCAAGGTCGCTGGATGACTAAGCTAAGCGACACTAGTGGCCGACACAAACACCTGGCCCATCTAGGAGTGGCACTGCAGTGTCACGCAGGATGTCCCTTCCAAAAAACCCTCCCCAATCAGCACATGACGCAAAGAAAAAAAGAGGCGCAATGAGGTAGCTGACTGTGTGAGTAAGATAAGCGACCCTAGTGGCCGACACAAACACCGGGCCCATTTAGGAGTGGCACTGCAGTGTCACGCAGGATGTCCCTTCCAAAAAACCCTCCCCAATCAGCACATGACGCAAAGAAAAAAAGAGGCGCAATGAGGTAGCTGACTGTGTGAGTAAGATTAGCGACCCTAGTGGCCGACACAAACACCGGGCCCATTTAGGAGTGGCACTGCAGTGTCACGCAGGATGTCCCTTCCAAAAAACCCTCCCCAATCAGCACATGACGCAAAGAAAAAAAGAGGCGCAATGAGGTAGCTGACTGTGTGAGTAAGATTAGCGACCCTAGTGGCCGACACAAACACCGGGCCCATTTAGGAGTGTCACTGCAGTGTCACGCAGGATGTCCCTTCCAAAAAACCCTCCCCAATCAGCACATGACGCAAAGAAAAAAAGAGGCGCAATGAGGTAGCTGACTGTGTGAGTAAGATTAGCGACCCTAGTGGCCGACACAAACACCGGGCCCATTTAGGAGTGGCACTGCAGTGTCACGCAGGATGTCCCTTCCAAAAAACCCTCCCCAATCAGCACATGACGCAAAGAAAAAAAGAGGCGCAATGAGGTAGCTGACTGCGTGAGTAAGATTAGCGACCCTAGTGGCCGACACAAACACCGGGCCCATTTAGGAGTGGCACTGCAGTGTCACGCAGGATGTCCCTTCCAAAAAACCCTCCCCAATCAGCACATGACGCAAAGAAAAAAAGAGGCGCAATGAGGTAGCTGACTGTGTGAGTAAGATTAGCGACCCTAGTGGCCGACACAAACACCGGGCCCATTTAGGAGTGGCACTGCAGTGTCACGCAGGATGTCCCTTCCAAAAAACCCTCCCCAAACAGCACATGACGCAAAGAAAAATAAAAGAAAAAAGAGGTGCAAGATGGAATTGTCCTTGGGCCCTCCCACCCACCCTTATGTTGTATAAACAAAACAGGACATGCACACTTTAACCAACCCATCATTTCAGTGACAGGGTCTGCCACACGACTGTGACTGATATGACGGGTTGGTTTGGACCCCCCCCAAAAAAGAAGCAATTAATCTCTCCTTGCACAAACTGGCTCTACAGAGGCAAGATGTCCACCTCATCATCACCCTCCGATATATCACCGTGTACATCCCCCTCCTCACAGATTATCAATTCGTCCCCACTGGAATCCACCATCTCAGCTCCCTGTGTACTTTGTGGAGGCAATTGCTGCTGGTCAATGTCTCCGCGGAGGAATTGATTATAATTCATTTTAATGAACATCATCTTCTCCACATTTTCTGGATGTAACCTCGTACGCCGATTGCTGACAAGGTGAGCGGCGGCACTAAACACTCTTTCGGAGTACACACTTGTGGGAGGGCAACTTAGGTAGAATAAAGCCAGTTTGTGCAATGGCCTCCAAATTGCCTCTTTTTCCTGCCAGTATAAGTATGGACTGTGTGACGTGCCTACTTGGATGCGGTCACTCATATAATCCTCCACCATTCTTTCAATGGTGAGAGAATCATATGCAGTGACAGTAGACGACATGTCCGTAATCGTTGTCAGGTCCTTCAGTCCGGACCAGATGTCAGCATCAGCAGTCGCTCCAGACTGCCCTGCATCACCGCCAGCGGGTGGGCTCGGAATTCTGAGCCTTTTCCTCGCACCCCCAGTTGCGGGAGAATGTGAAGGAGGAGATGTTGACAGGTCGCGTTCCGCTTGACTTGACAATTTTCTCACCAGCAGGTCTTTCAACCCCAGCAGACTTGTGTCTGCCGGAAAGAGAGATCCAAGGTAGGCTTTAAATCTAGGATCGAGCACGGTGGCCAAAATGTAGTGCTCTGATTTCAACAGATTGACCACCCGTGAATCCTTGTTAAGCGAATTAAGGGCTCCATCCACAAGTCCCACATGCCTAGCGGAATCGCTCCGTGTTAGCTCCTCCTTCAATGTCTCCAGCTTCTTCTGCAAAAGCCTGATGAGGGGAATGACCTGACTCAGGCTGGCAGTGTCTGAACTGACTTCACGTGTGGCAAGTTCAAAGGGCATCAGAACCTTGCACAACGTTGAAATCATTCTCCACTGCGCTTGAGACAGGTGCATTCCACCTCCTATATCGTGCTCAATTGTATAGGCTTGAATGGCCTTTTGCTGCTCCTCCAACCTCTGAAGCATATAGAGGGTTGAATTCCACCTCGTTACCACTTCTTGCTTCAGATGATGGCAGGGCAGGTTCAGTAGTTTTTGGTGGTGCTCCAGTCTTCTGTACGTGGTGCCTGTACGCCGAAAGTGTCCCGCAATTTTTCTGGCCACCGACAGCATCTCTTGCACGCCCCTGTCGTTTTTTAAATAATTCTGCACCACCAAATTCAAGGTATGTGCAAAACATGGGACGTGCTGGAATTTGCCCATATTTAATGCACACACAATATTGCTGGCGTTGTCCGATGCCACAAATCCACAGGAGAGTCCAATTGGGGTAAGCCATTCCGCGATGATCTTCCTCAGTTGCCGTAAGAGGTTTTCAGCTGTGTGCGTATTCTGGAAACCGGTGATACAAAGCGTAGCCTGCCTAGGAAAGAGTTGGCGTTTGCGAGATGCTGCTACTGGTGCCGCCGCTGCTGTTCTTGCGGCGGGAGTCCATACATCTACCCAGTGGGCTGTCACAGTCATATAGTCCTGACCCTGCCCTGCTCCACTTGTCCACATGTCCGTGGTTAAGTGGACATTGGGTACAACTGCATTTTTTAGGACACTGGTGAGTCTTTTTCTGACGTCCGTGTACATTCTCGGTATCGCCTGCCTAGAGAAGTGGAACCTAGATGGTATTTGGTAACGGGGGCACACTGCCTCAATAAATTGTCTAGTTCCCTGTGAACTAACGGCGGATACCGGACGCACGTCTAACACCAACATAGTTGTCAAGGCCTCAGTTATCCGCTTTGCAGCAGGATGACTGCTGTGATATTTCATCTTCCTCGCAAAGGACTGTTGAACAGTCAATTGCTTACTGGAAGTAGTACAAGTGGGCTTACGACTTCCCCTCTGGGATGACCATCGACTCCCAGCAGCAACAACAGCAGCGCCAGCAGCAGTAGGCGTTACACGCAAGGATGCATTGGAGGAATCCCAGGCAGGAGAGGACTCGTCAGAATTGCCAGTGACATTGCCTGCAGGACTATTGGCATTCCTGGGGAAGGAGGAAATTGACACTGAGGGAGTTGGTGGGGTGGTTTGCGTGAGCTTGGTTACAAGAGGAAGGGATTTACTGGTCAGTGGACTGCTTCCGCTGTCACCCAAAGTTTTTGAACTTGTCACTGACTTATTATGAATGCGCTGCAGGTGACGTATAAGGGAGGATGTTCCGAGGTGGTTAACGTCCTTACCCCTACTTATTACAGCTTGACAAAGGGAACACACGGCTTGACACCTGTTGTCCGCATTTCTGTTGAAATAGTTCCACACCGAAGAGCTGATTTTTTTGGTATTTTCACCAGGCATGTCAACGGCCATATTCCTCCCACGGACAACAGGTGTCTCCCCGGGTGCCTGACTTAAACAAACCACCTCACCATCAGAATCCTCCTGGTCAATTTCCTCCCCAGCGCCAGCAACACCCATATCCTCCTCATCCTGGTGTACTTCAACACTGACATCTTCAATCTGACTATCAGGAACTGGACTGCGGGTGCTCCTTCCAGCACTTGCAGGGGGCGTGCAAATGGTGGAAGGCGCATGCTCTTCACGTCCAGTGTTGGGAAGGTCAGGCATCGCAACCGACACAATTGGACTCTCCTTGTGGATTTGGGATTTCGAAGAACGCACAGTTCTTTGCGGTGCTACTGCTTTTGCCAGCTTGAGTCTTTTCATTTTTCTAGCGAGAGGCTGAGTGCCTCCATCCTCATGTGAAGCTGAACCACTAGCCATGAACATAGGCCAGGGCCTCAGCCGTTCCTTGCCACTCCGTGTCGTAAATGGCATATTGGCAAGTTTACGCTTCTCCTCCGACAATTTTATTTTAGGTTTTGGAGTCCTTTTTTTACTGATATTTGGTGTTTTGGATTTGACATGCTCTGTACTATGACATTGGGCATCGGCCTTGGCAGACGACGTTGCTGGCATTTCATCGTCTCGGCCATGACTAGTGGCAGCAGCTTCAGCACGAGGTGGAAGTGGATCTTGATCTTTCCCTAATTTTGGAACCTCAACATTTTTGTTCTCCATATTTTAATAGGCACAACTAAAAGGCACCTCAGGTAAACAATGGAGATGGATGGATACTAGTATACAATTATGGACGGACTGCCGAGTGCCGACACAGAGGTAGCTACAGCCGTGAACTACCGTACTGTGTCTGCTGCTAATATAGACTGGTTGATAAAGAGATGTCGTAGTATGTATGTATGAAGAAGAAAGAAAAAAAAACCACGGTTAGGTGGTATACAATTATGGACGGACTGCCGAGTGCCGACACAGAGGTAGCCACAGCCGTGAACTACCGTACTGTACTGTGTCTGCTGCTAATATAGACTGGTTGATAAAGAGATGTCGTAGTATGTATGTATGAAGAAGAAAGAAAAAAAAACCACGGTTAGGTGGTATACAATTATGGACGGACTGCCGAGTGCCGACACAGAGGTAGCCACAGCCGTGAACTACCGTACTGTACTGTGTCTGCTGCTAATATAGACTGGTTGATAAAGAGATGTAGTAGTATGTATGTATAAAGAAGAAAGAAAAAAAAACCACGGGTAGGTGGTATACAATTATGGACGGACTGCCGAGTGCCGACACAGAGGTAGCCACAGCCGTGAACTACCGTACTGTACTGTGTCTGCTGCTAATATAGACTGGTTGATAAAGAGATGTCGTAGTATGTATGTATGAAGAAGAAAGAAAAAAAAACCACGGTTAGGTGGTATACAATTATGGACGGACTGCCGAGTGCCGACACAGAGGTAGCCACAGCCGTGAACTACCATACTGTACTGTGTCTGCTGCTAATATAGACTGGTTGATAAAGAGATGTCGTAGTATGTATGTATAAAGAAGAAAGAAAAAAAAACCACGGTTAGGTGGTATACAATTATGGACGGACTGCCGAGTGCCGACACAGAGGTAGCCACAGCCGTGAACTACCGTACTGTACTGTGTCTGCTGCTAATATAGACTGGTTGATAAAGAGATGTAGTAGTATGTATGTATAAAGAAGAAAGAAAAAAAAACCACGGGTAGGTGGTATACAATTATGGATGGACTGCCGAGTGCCGACACAGAGGTAGCTACAGCCGTGAACTATCGTACTGTGTCTGCTGCGACTGGATGATAAATAATGATATAAAAAATATATATATATCACTACTGCAGCCGGACAGGTATATATATATTATATAATGACGGACCTGCTGGACACTGTCTGTCAGCAGAATGAGTTTTTTATAGAATAAAAAAAAAACACCACACAAGTGAAGTCACACGACGAGTGTTTAACTTTTTCAGGCAATCACAATATAGTATACTACTAACTATACTGGTGGTCAGTGTGGTCAGGTCACTGGTCAGTCACACTGGCAGTGGCACTCCTGCAGCAAAAGTGTGCACTGTTTAATTTTAATATAATATGTACTCCTGGCTCCTGCTATAACCTATAACTGGCACTGCAGTGCTCCCCAGTCTCCCCCACAATTATAAGCTGTGTGAGCTGAGCACAGTCAGATATATAATATATACATAGATGATGCAGCACACTGGGCTGAGCAGTGCACACAGATATGGTATGTGACTGTCTTGTACTCCTGGCTCCTGCTATAACCTATAACTGGCACTGCAGTGCTCCCCAGTCTCCCCCACAATTATAAGCTGTGTGAGCTGAGCATAGTCAGATATATAATATATACATAAGATGATGCAGGCATGCAGCACACTGGGCTGAGCAGTGCACACAGATATGGTATGTGACTGAGTCACTGTGTGTACCGTTTTTTTCAGGCAGAGAACGGATATATTAAATAAAACAACTGCACTGCTGGTGGTCACTGTGGTCAGTCACTAAACTCTGCACTCTCTTCTACAGTATCAGCCTCAGGTCAATCTCTCTCTCTCTCTCCTAATCTAAATGGAGAGGACGCCAGCCACGTCCTCTCCCTATCAATCTCAATGCACGTGTGAAAATGGCGGCGACGCGCGGCTCCTTATATAGAATCCGAGTCTCGCGAGAATCCGACAGCGTCATGATGACGTTCGGGCGCGCTCGGGTTAACCGAGCAAGGCGGGAAGATCCGAGTCGCTCGGACCCGTGAAAAAAAACATGAAGTTCGTGCGGGTTCGGATTCAGAGAAACCGAACCCGCTCATCTCTACATAAGAGTGGGGGTGGGGCCCAAACCTTATTGTTGCACCTGGGCCCACCACCTGCTTGTTCTGCCACTGATCAGCTCATAATACAATGTAGATTAAACACATTTGTAAGCTGTGCTGCAAAACATTTATACTGATAAAAATGTGTTCTTTTAACACTGATAATTTCTTCTTCCTCATTATCACAAAAGTCAGGTTGTAAGAATCAGTTTCCCAATTGTTTTTGCAAGTGTATTCCACCCTGTTCTGTTTGCAATTCATTTCTTTTTTATACCATTTAAGCAGACTCGTGCATAATTTTGTAGTACTCACTTTATACACTTTTGGTCTGATTCTGAGTCTCACGCCATGCACGCCCGATACTGCTTTTCACGGAGTAGAGAGATTATTTGAAATTGCCTATGGGGGTCATTCCGAGTTGATCGCTCGCTAGCAGTTTTTAGCAGCTGTGCAAACGCAAAGTCGCCGCCCACGGGGGAGTGTATTTTCACTTTGCAGGAGTGCGAACACCTGTGCAGCCGAGCGCTTGCAAACACATTTTGTGCAAAACAACACCAGCCCTGTAGTTACTTATCCTGTGAGATGATTGCTGCGACGAGAGACACGGTAATGACGTCAGATACCCACCCAGCAAACGCCCGGCCACGCCTGCGTTTTTCCAAACACTCCCAGAAAACGGTCAGTTGCCACCCATAAACGCCCTCTTTCTGTCAATCTCCTTGCGTTCGGCTGTGTGATTGGAATCATCGCTAGAACCAGTGGAAAACCACAATGGACTTTGTACCCGTACAATGCGCGTGCACATTGCGGTGCATATGCATGCGCAGGTTAGCCATTTTTTCACTGATTGCTATGCAGCAAACAACGGCAGCTAACGGTCAACTCAGTATGACCCCCTATGTGCGTACATTACCCAGAGTGTATGCACAAAGGCAAGGGCAGATCCAGATCTAAATGAGGCAGTAGGTGACGCCAGGGAATGGATGACAGGGGGAGGCAGTGGATGATGCCAGGGAATAGATCACAGGGGGAGGCAGTGATGGTGCCAGGGAATGGATGACAGGGAGAGGCAGTGGGTGATGCCAGGGAATAGATGACAGGGTGAGGCAGTGGGTGATGCCAGGGAACGGGTGACAGGGAGATGAAGTGGATGATGCACAGGTGATAAAATTTGGTGTCTTGTACATTGTCCACAATGAAGAAATTTGTACACCATTTGCGTAAACTGGCAGGTGAGTAATCGCCAATAGACTGTGCTCTACTCACTTTTGTGTGTGACTCAGAATCTGGCCCTTTGAGACTGATTGTTGCTGTTCATTGAATTGAAGAGGCACAGTTGCTATTGAAATGCATGCTATCATAAGTGTATTGGAAATATGCGGGACATTCTTGGGCAGTGACTGGTAGGTGGCTAGCCTATGGACATGGACATGCTATGGACATGGACAGTGTCATGGGTGGGTTGGTGAAGTCGTGGGAACTCTGAAATCTCTCACATCTGCAAAGATGTGTCATCATACATCTTTGCAATTTGTTCTGCGAAACTGCGTCAGACACAATATTATGCAATAGGATGCACAAGCAGCTTCTGCTGATTAAAATGATATGTTGCATGCCTATATTCTGTGTGTGTCTGAAACTGTATTTGCATACAAAATGCTATTCTACAGTGTTTGCCTGGAAAGCTACTGTAACGTGGCATTTTGGATGCAGATACAGCCACAATTACACACAGAATATAGTTTAATCAACTGCATATCAGTTTAATCAACAGAAGCTGCTTGTGCATTGTATTGCATTACATTGTTTATAATACGCATTTTCGGGGACAAAATCGCATAAAAATATGCTCGGCGCTACTGAGTCCCATAACGTCATGGCATGACTTGAAGGACTGTTTAGCAGCAAGGAGGTAAGAGGACACATCTGTAGCATGGGGCTGTTGAAAATTTCGATAGTGTGACAGATTGTTACATCTAAAGGCGCACTAAGCAGTATTTCAGTTTCTAAAGACACAAAAAGTGGGCATCTCAGTCCTTACACATCCAGGCGCACATCTGTACACCAGAGAAGAGCTTGTAGTGGTATTATCATAAAGTTACAGACACAAGCCTGGCAAAAGATGCACACACAGACCCTGCAGCATCAAACTCAGAATCAGGCCCTTTTCATCTAATTCGTCCTTTTTATCAGAGGCATTTCTTACCATTTCATCAAGTCAAGCTGTCTGCAGCTCAAACTCAGTAATTTCCTGTGCATTTTTCCAGTCATTTAGTGCTGATATACCTAGCAGAGGCGTTGGAATGTGTGGGGCAAGAGGGCAGCTCCCCCCACCCAAACATGAGAGGTGCCTCCAATGTACACAGGAGGAGTGATATGCAGTCATTTCAAAGACCACACATCACAACCTCCATGCAGTGCTGGGACCAGGCAACGGTGCTCTCCCACCCCCCAACTCCCAGCAGAGCAGTGCCACAAGTCGCGGGTGTTTAGGGGGCGTGGCCTAATGCAGAGGAGTGCCCGCCTCCATGAGAGACCTGTAGCTGTGCTGCTGTCAGTGCCAAATTTCCCATTAGACACGTGAGGAACTTGTTTGGGGGCAGTACTTGGATGCTTGTGTTGGTACTGTCAGCCCAAAAATTACCAGTAACTGCAAAATATATCCACTGTACTTTACCATATGCCATCTTGAATGGAGACTAAGGTGGTAGGACATGCACATACTGCCCATGTAAGCTGTTCCACTTAGTAAATATGTATACATAATTAAAAATTTAAAAATGTCATAGTTAGTTTTATGATTCTATTAAGTTGGCTATCATCAAATGAGGGCTTATAACCAATCAATAAAAATAATAAAATTAGGCAGGTGGGGGGCGGCCATTGCTATTGTGCCTAGGAGTGGCCTCACCCCTAAATCCACCTCTGGCTGCTGTGTAATCAGCACAGATACAGTAGTGTTTCTCCCACTCCATCTCTCTCCCTGTTCCACTCTCTCTCTTTCCCCCAAACACTTTCTCCTCTCTCTCTCTCTCTCTCTCTCTCTCTCCCTAACACTCTCGCTCCTCTCACTTTTCTTAACACTCTCTCCTCTCTCTCTCTCCCTAACATGCTCACTCCTATCTCTCTCTCTTTCTCTCTCTCTCTAACACTCTCCTCTCTATCTCCAACACTCTCGCCCCTCTCTCTCTTTTTCTCCCTAACACTATCTCTCTTCACTCTCTCTCTCTAACTCTCTCGCTCTCTCTCTCTCCCTAATACTTTCTATCTTTCTCTCCCTAACACTCTTGCTCCTCTCTCTCTCTCCCTCCCTAACACTCCAGCTCCTCTCTCTCTATCCACTTAACACTCTCTTTCTCTCTGCCTAACACTCTTGCTCCTCTCTCTCTCGCTCCTCTCTCTCTCTATCACCTTAACACTCTCTAACTCTCTCAATAACACTCTTGCTCCTCTCTCTCTCACTTCTCTCCCAACACTCTTGCTCCTCTCTGGCTCTAACTCCCTAACACTCTCTCCTCTCTCTCCATAACACTCTTGCTCCTATCTCTCTCTCTCTCTCTCTTTCTCTCCCTACCACTCTCCTTTCTCTCTCTCCCTAACAATCTCGCTCCTCTCTCTCTAACTTCTCTCCCTAACACTCTCACACCTTTCTCTCTTTTTTCCCTAACACTCTCTCTCTCCCTAACACTCTTGCTCTCTCTCTTTCTCTCCCTAACACTCTCTCCTCTCTCTCCCTCCCTAACACTCTCTCTCTCTTCCTAACACTCACTCCTTTCTCTCCTAACACTCTCTCCTCTCTCTAACACTCTCACTTCTTTCCCTCTCTTTCTCTCCCTAACACTCTCTATCTCCTCTCTCTCCCTCCCTAACACTCTTGCTCCTCTCTATTTCTCTCCCTAAGACTATCTCTCCTCTTGCTCCTCTCTCTCCTTGATACTGTCTCTCTCTCTCTACCTGACACTATCCTTCTCTCTCCCTGACACTTAGAGAGAGAGGGACTTTCTTTCCATGACACTCTCCCTCTCTCTTCCCACCTCCTCCCCACTGTGGTGCCACTGCCGCCTCCATTTCGTCCCTGTAGTACCGCCTCCTCCTCCCCAGTGGCTCCACCCCCAGGGGTGCCAAATTAGGGTCTATCTTGCCCCCCCAGCCCATAAATGTTCTGACACTCCTGATACCTAGCCCTTCTTGTGTATAGCAATCTGCTTTAGATTAGGGAAATTTAAATTTTAACTTTATTAAATGTTCACATGGTTATGGTTATATAAACATCAACTGCAAACTTTTTTGTGCTTTTTTTTCTTTAAAAAAAAGAAAAAGAAAAAAACACTCTAGTTATTCTGTCCAGGATGCAAGGACTAATGTACTTGAGTTCTGACCATCTTTCTTCCTCAGCTAGCAAGCTACAACTTCATCAATTTCTATGCGTTCAAGTAACTGTACAATCTGAAAAATTACCATTCAGTACCCAACCAATATATTAAACTACAAATGGAAATAATCTCACAATATATGGTACTGTCAATCTCTTAAACCTATCAACACAGACAGTACCATGCCTCCCAATTGTAATGTTTGTCCCACTGGCGCGCATCAGTGTCCCTAGGTGGTGGTGGGGGTTGTTGGGGAGAGCACACACCGCTGCTCTACATAGCATAGCCCGCACTGCACATGACCAGGCAGGGAGATGCGATTGCATCTTAGTAATGTGAATGCCTCTGCCTGATTGACAGGCAGAGGCATTCATGGGGTAATGATGCAGTATTGCGCGGGCATGGCTTCTGAAATGGGGTTCGGTCGGGACAGCTGTGTGACGCAACACATGCAGCTGCTGCAACAGGGAAAATGGCGGGGGCTCAACAGCATGACTGATGGGGAAAATGTCATTGACCCAACTGCCTTTGCAGGCAGGGGGGCTTCCCTTATTCAGTGATGCAATCACCACTGAACAAGAAGAAATACATTAGAAAATGGAACCTCACAAGGAATGAACGATCAGCTATTAAGACTTACAGGATGACAAGAGTAGCATAATCAAACTTTCAGACAAGGAAAGTATTGTCATCATTAATAGAACTTACTACGAACAAGAAACACTGTATGCATACAAGAGTGATACTTATCTGAAACTCAGGAACAACAAGCAATAAAATCAGAAGCAACTTCTCTAAATTTCGTAGAAAACAACTTCAAAAACATTAGCATTACTAATGATGAAAAAGATTTCCTTGAACTTCCTAAAACTCACAAAAAATTAAATTCCATAAATTCACAAAAACAAATCCAATTCACCAGGACATCTGATCATTGCAACAGTTTAACCAGTACTTTATCAGCATGTATAAACCACCATCTTCAACCAATTTATAGTAAACTATAAAGCAAACCTAAGAGACACTATGGACACTAACCAAAAGTATGAAAATCAAGTATGAAAATCAAGACAACCTGTTCATGTTCGCTGCTGATATTGCATCTCTTTACACCATTATTGATCCTCAAAAAGGCCTTTAAGCTACCTCTTGGTTTTTAGATCAAACAGAACTTGATAAGAAGAAAATTACCTCTCTCAAGGAAAGCATCAACATCATCCTACTTTTCTTTTAACTTTTTCTTCAACTGTGATTGCATTACATTGGCTATGGGTACTAGATTTACCCCAGTTACTGTATGCTGACCTATCCTTGCAAAGTGGGAGAACGATAACATCTGGCATATCCCACTCTGAGGGTTGAGCTTAGCATCCTGGTACAGATACATAGATGATGTTCTAGTCTTTTGGAAGGGTGCTACAGAAGATCTGATGAACTTTTGTATAGCTATAAATCTCAACCAATAGAACATTAAATTCACATTTAGCATTATTAAAAAGAATTAAACTCCATTGACTTCACTCTATACATAAAGAAGGACAATATCCAAACCAAATGTTATAAAAAAAAATCAATACAGATACTAATAGTTAAAGACTAATAAAATAACATTAGAGGAATTTCAGTTAACAGCAAATCTGCACAACTTAAAACTATAGGTCAGAATTTCTTGCCAGAGGATACAACAAAACAAAACAAAACAAAGAGGTTAAATAGGAAGTATTGAATACCAATTGAGACTTTCTACTTGCACTGAAAACCGCTGCACCACAGGAACAAACAATTGGTCTTTCATTACCCAACTTGGCTCCCACCGAATAAAAATATAAAAAAATCTTAAAATGTAATTGGCATGTCTTACAGAAAGATTCCATTTTATCCATACATTTACACAACCAACCAAGTTTTAGCTACAGGAGAGCAAATAAACTCAAAAACAAACTGGTATGAAATGCTCTTCTACATAACAATAATAACACTATAAGAACCAAAGAATTTCACAGTGCGGTAGTTGTAATATGTTCAAGACCAGCATGTGCAAAAACCCCTAAACAACCAAATTTGAAATCATTGGCAAAATTAATCCATCTTTGATTTTATAACTTGCCATACCACTAATAGGATTTATATTATTGAATCTTTATATGGACTTTATTATCTAATTAGTACAATAGTCTTGATGGAAAATCTACGCAATATCCAGAAATGAAACTCATTCTCTTCTGGAACAATTAAAGAAAATACACAGTTGTTCAGTTAATTATTTTAAAGGTTTTATGAATATACAGAATGTGAGAACAAATTTGAAAGATAGGAGATAAAGAATCAAAACTTGCAAGAAATGAGATGAAGTGGACATATTCTTTAAAAACCACTGCCCAAGATGGTCTAAACAAAGATTTTGAATTAAAAAATTGTATTTATAGACTTTTTCCATTTTTAATGTTTTAATTAATTTTAATAGTGTTAGTATTCTTTTATGTTCTATGCATCTATTGTTTACATCAACAACCTCTTGTTTAATTGCAACAACTGTTTGCCTATCTATTTTTCAGACTATGGATATTCATTCAAGATGAGAGAGACCTCCCACAACCCCAGCAGGAACCTCTAGTGCTAGAAAAGTGGAAGTCAGGACCAACTTACAGTTTAGTGCAAAATTGCAAGTCGCAGCCCGCGGCACATACGGTTAACATGGTAGGACTTTTGAACAGTATAAAAGGACTCTCCTCTCACTAAGCATGCACAGCCTTGACAAAGAGCTCTGCTCAATACGTGTTGTAGGAAGCTGCATGCTACACAACCAATCACACCCCAGACAATATTTTCCAGTGACCTTTATAAGGAGGATCCTGAACCACTTTTTATACAAGACCTGTGCTGCCTATTGTCAAACTCTGGTATGGGAATTACTTGCTCTACTATACTCTACTGCATTTGTCTTTGTTGCTCTAAATTTGGAGCTAAGGTTCATTGCAATTATTACTTGTGCTTTTTGAGCTTATTGCTTCAGTTTGCTCTATTTGAATGAATTTGTTTTGTCCACTATTGGCCAGTTGCTCTATATGATCTAATTTCTGCACTCTGGGGGTTATTCAGAGTTGGTTGCAGATTTTGCACTAGCAGAAAAATCAGCGACCATACTACTCACATGCTGGGCCCGGGCAGCACAGGGCAAAGCCACCCAGAATGTGTAGCTCTGCCCAATAATACAATCGTAATTCAAATGCGATCACATCGAATTGAGGTAGACCCATGCCCACACATGGCTGTGTATGCAGGCGGACTGGTGCCATTATTCCACTCGCAGGAAATGCAGGTGATGTCATCGGGCCACCTCAAAAATGGCCATGACATGCCTGTGTTGCCTGCTCTTCTCCTCCCAATGCAACGTTGCCACCCCAGATGCCCGTCACCTGTTTATCATCTCCTTATGGGATGCAATCATGTGGTGAAGGGCTGCACACTACAGCCGCTGCACATGCGCAGATCCTCTGAATATGGCCGCTGCATGTGAACATATTGGGTGCGTTCAACTCGGAATGAGGCCCTCAATCCATTGTTTTATCTATTGCCTGCCTGTTGCACTATATGAGGTAATGTTTTCACATTTTTCCATTGAAAATATTTTTTTATGCTTTTTAACCACCTCTTGCCCAAAGGGATATTTTGGATTGCACTGTGAACTGACCCATCAATGTCAAAGGCACTTATACCACTTTGTGGGACACTGGGGTGTAGTTTCTGCAATATGGCAGTAAATGGATGCTGTCTGTGTAGTACTGCAAACACTAGGATGCTGCTTGTGTGGTACGGTGGTCACTGGGATTCTATCTGTATGGTTCACTGGGACACTGACTGTGCAGTATGGTGGTCACTGGGATGCTGTCTGCACTGTACAGTGTACACTGGAGTGCTCTCTATGCATTATGGAGGATACTGGGATGCTGTCTGTACATATCACTGGTATACAATCTGTGTGGCATGTCAGTCACTGGGGTGCTTTCTGTGCAGATCTAAGGTCACTAGAATGTTGTCTATGTGGTATGGCAGACACTGGGATGCTACCTGTGCAGTGCATTGGTCACTGGGATGCTGTGTGATATTGCAGATACTAGGATTCTGTCTGTGTGGTATGGTTGTCACTGGGATGCTTTTGAGAAAATATACTTTAAGGGTAGGAGCCCCTATCCTAAGAAGGCAACATTAAATGTGTGCACCAGGACTGCACAGTCAGGTACTTCATAATGTATTACCACAACTTTCTTTTAACAATGCAACAGGCTGCCAAGGACCCATAACCACAAGGCAGCAAGGTTGGTATTGTGTAGCTTTGCCTAGGGTAACTAGAAACCATGCACTTTCCCTAGAAGTTAGGGTGGTCTAATTGGAAAATAAATCAAACTGATGATTGGTGGTAAACTGTGATCTGGAGTGAGGAATGGGCTTGGTTCAGAGGTGAACGCAGTTGAGAGAACACGTAAGGAGCAATAATCTGTAAACTAGTGTGTGCATTTCTGTATGACATTGCCATTAGTTGAGATGGCTTCTGCTATCCATTGGTAGTTCCGGGTGAAGACTGGGAGGTTACCTAAAGTCATTGCAAACAGAGCAGGTGCCATGGGCATTTTATGGGTATGTCCTTGTAATGTTTTAGCATATAGCTGCAATCTCATATGCAGCACCGTAGCCACAGTAGCTACAGTGGTTATAGCTCACTAAAGTTACAAGGGAGACTCTGCAGCAGAGAGGGACTGCTCAAGCATTCACTGCTGCGACTGATGGTGCTTTGATGGTTTAGAGATCATATCCACCAGCGCATTGGAGCAATATTCGGATAAGAAAGGTGGTCATTGCAGGATTTGCTCAGTCCATTGCACAGAATTACCCAAGACGATTGCCTAAACTGGCATGTGCATATTTTTACAATTGAGAATCCATCAGTAGTCACAGCCGCACATGAACCAGTGACGTGCGTTGAGGTGAGGCCTTTTCTGCCATACTTACGTTTGTGACAGACTTTTTACTGTATAAAGTATATGATAAATACAAAGAATATGTTTGAAATATCTCCTTTGCATTATTCTAATATTTTTTATAGCCAAAACTCTGGAGTAAAAAGTCTATGGCAGGTGAGGCAATGCCTCACCTACCTATCTTTTCCACTCATCTCTGATCAAAACTCACAAAATTTCCAGAAGTTTATACTGCTGCACCTGTGTTTAATGCCCAGATGTACGCTTTGACTCATATATTGTGTCTAAATCTGGCTCAGGGGCCAGCTAGAGCCTCCTGAGCCATTTAGCTCACCGTACGTCCCTGACATGAACTGCATACACCTCTGAATCAGGCCCTTTGTGCAATAGCTTCCTACCATACTTACAGTATCAAGGATTTCATTTTATATTTGTATTTATTATTTGTATGTTTATTTAGTATTTGTTAATGGTTTGATGCTCAAGTATCAATGTATGCAATAAATGGATTTAGAAGTTTTATTGGTTCTATTAATTGTGGCCTAATTATGAAAACTGTCTCCTAAATAACAGCGGGATAGATTAATTTTGATCAATTGCTCAATTCTTATTTTAGTTTTTAAAATAAAAACAAACATTCCATTGCTTGTCATATACTCTTTTATGAACACCAGTTTTTATAGGTATCCAAGTGGGTTGAGTATGCGTGTCCTTGTGGTCTCACCACACTGCGGGCTTGGTGGCAGCCTGCGGTCACCATGGGTTCTATTCCCACTCTATGCGTGTTGTGGACATGGGGGTAGTCCCTGTTGGTCGACCGTCAGGATTCTCAGGAGTCGGGATGTAGGGAGAGGTATTGTCACCGCCGGTCACATAACTACATCCCATCCAAGTATGTGCACTGTGAAAAATACACAGTTTACAGCAAAATTCAGCACATTTCAATGACAATTAGCATGATTAAAATAGATTTACCATGTTAACTCTTAGCACCTAAACTAATTAACAAAAACACACGTTTAGGCTATACAGTATATTTCATGCTCAGGAATAAAAATTAACTAAAATTACAATTTCAATAAAACATATTCAAAACATTTATCTACAATATTATTTGATATAGTGCAAGGGTTAAATATGTGTATACATTTATATTTTTCCAAATATGATGGCAGTTGGGCAGTCTTGAGCAACAAAGTTAAAGGAGTAATCAATTATGTCAATTGGAAAAGAATTGCAGGAAGAAACACAAGCTGATTGACCAGTGAATAAATTGGATTGGAGCCTAGAAAACTGCTGTTCTGTGCAGAGCGTCACTGAAATCAAACCCTAGTAAGAATGATGAGTGATCACTATGAGTAAAATACTGAACATTGATACAAAACAGATCAATGGATGGAAAACAGAGAACAGCCTCACTCCAGACGTGAATCCTGTTTTCACATTGTGATAAACTTGCTTTAACAAGTGTGTATGTAATCTTGCAATTCTATAGGGAACAAAACAGACTGCAGAGTAGCTGATTTCATATTGACTTGGACACATTAATTCTCAAGTAGGAAAGAACAGTTGTACTGTGAATCTGCAATGACGTAAGCTGTAAAATATATGTACTGTATAAACAGATTAGAAAGTGGAGAAAAAAAATTGCATGTGTTTCTATGGAGGTTAGAAAGTCTTAATATCATTATCTGTAAGGTAACTTAATAAGGAGAACATTAATCAAATTTCAGTTTTGCTTATTTTTTTAAAACTGCAACACATTGCATGCGGTTTTCAGCCATCAGCCCTGAATCGTAAAATCTACTTTGTTGCAGTTTGCAGGCTATAACCTCAAACAGCATAAAATGTGCTTTGAAACTACTCAATAGCAGACCTCTGTCCAAACAGATTTATGACTTTGATCAGCATCTCAAAACAGAATAAACACACAAAAATTTGTACCTGTAAGGGTCTGGCTGCCCAATCCAGATGACATACTCTCAAAAAGTTATTATATACATTAATCATCCTGCAGATCATATTTTTGGTGTGAATGGGGCCTCCCTCCTAAGATAGCCAACAGAGTAGCGGCTTCCTAAAGCCACAATTCTGATGGCATTATGGGCTGCTGTGGTCTCCATGTTGAGATAGACCGTTGCAGTTTCCATGTTCTGAACCCTTCCTGTACTGAATAGTGAAGTTGTGCTGCTGAAGTAACAAACTCCACCGGAGTGACTTTCCATTGTCACTGGAGAATCTGTGTTACCAACTTAACACATAGTGATCAGTGAGTATGATAAAGTCACATCCATAAGGATAGGACTGTCATTTCTGGAGGGCCCAGACTATTGCAAAACACACTTTCTCAATGGTTGCATATGCTAACTCGTGAGGGAGCAGCTTCTGGCTTAAAAATATAATGGGGTGTCCTGGTCAAAAACTTGACTGAGCACTACCACCAACTCAAAATATGGGTCTATGTGGACTATGACTCTCCATCTAAAGTCATTTGGGCATTTTGGGGCATTTTTCTATGATACACTATATGTCTCTTCCTGCGATCGATTCTGGCAATTTCATAGTTCACATTATTTTTGCATTGGACTACCATGTACAGGCCTTCACATACAGTATACAGTTTGTTCTGCCTCATTGTAATCAGTACCAGGATCTTCTGCCCCACTTCAAATGTTTGGCTTGGCCAGCCTTAAGATTGCTCTGGGCCAGCCCCACCAAACTCTACATACTTTTGCTGAGGCTCTGCATAAGGCTTCATATGAACATTGTGTCCTGGTCCATCAGCATCTCCTTCGGGAACCTGACCCAAAAAATATGGTCATAAAGCTGTCCGCTACTTTTTCTGCTCTTATTAAGCAGAGATTCACAGCCTCTGGGTAATGAGTGGCATAGTCTACCACTGTCAAAATGTATTATTTCCCTGAGCAACTGGGATTATCGAGATGCCACACAATATCTACAGCCACCTGCTCAAATGGCTATGAAATAATGGGGAGGGGGATCTGGGGGGCCCTCCCCACATTCCTGGATTCCCACTAACTGGCAGGTATGGCATGACCGATAGTACTTGGTTTCGTCAGACTGCATGCCTGGACAGTAGAAACTTTGTGCTAGGTGTGTCTTATTAATGCCTAGGTGCCCTGCCAGGGGTACCTCATGGGCTACCCTTAGCAGTCCCTCCCAATACATTTGGGGTAATAACATCTTCCAATCTGTAACTGTCCCTGGCATTGTATTGGGGACTAATCACTCCCTGTACAATCAATCATTTTTCCAATATAGCCTGTGTGTCACTGTTACTGGGAGGCTGGTCAGCTGATACCCTTAGAGCTTCTAGGGAGAGGTCAGTCCTTTGTTCTGCCTGGAAAGCTAGGCGTTCTACTGAGGAAAGTGTGAGTGCAGTCCCTTCTGTGTGTCTGCTCACCTCTCCCTTCCTAACCTTCTGAGATTTTGTGGTCAAAGCAGCAACCGACACTGCCCAATTCACAGGCACTACCCTTTTACCAGGTGTGCTGGAAGCATTACCCAAAAACATGTCATTATTGTATACAAATCCCACCTGGTCACTCCCAAACATAGCTGCATTATTCTGAGCAATGATGCGTGCAGTGGCAGAATTACTGTCTACATTGCCACAAGACAATTCATTATCAACATAGACACAGTTATCCCGACCAATTGTTTCCTCCTCGGATACCTGTAAATCAACATGAACATTCTCAACAATTCATTGGATCATTTCCTTTTCCTTACACATAAACACCTGCATTTTATCTGGATCATGCAGTCTGTGGGGAGGAATGGAGTTAATGGGGAAATCTGGCAACATTACATTATTAGTGACATCAGGTTCCATTATATAAGTAACCTACATTCGGCCCAAGTCAGTACTAATCAACACATCTATGGGAAAATGGTATAATACACCCACCTTCTAGAAATCTCTGCCAATCCCCCAGTCTGGGTTTGTTTGCGCCATGGCTAATTCAGAGCAGGTACTCCCAATGCCACGTATGGTAATTGTATTTCCAGGAATAAAGTTCTTTGGATCCACTAACGTGGGATGTACTAAAGTCAAATCTGCCCCAGAATCAAGTAGCCCCACTGTTACATGCTCTTCTATGACCACAGCTGACAGATTTTTGTGTCACTAAACTAGCTCCCACTAACCTGTCTGGCTGATTCTGTCCTGTTTATCCAGCGGCATATGGGCTGCACATGGATGGACTTGCACTCACAGGAGGCTGGCCGCACATGGACCGACTTGTGCTCTCAGGAGGCTGGCCTCGGTGACTGGGGTCATCTTCAGCAGCCGCCATCACTGCTGTCAGTACCTGTGCCTCAGAAAGCTGACTTTTCCACCTACAACATTCAGGAAAGCAGCCATGTTACGCCAGTCAGCTGACTGGACTGCGGACCATCCAGAATCCTACCTGCGGTCATGTGACTTGGTTAGCCAATCCACTACCTGACAAGGGCATAAAGCTGGTGAGTTAGAGCTAAAACAGTGTCAGTGCTTTGATGTCCTCAGCCTGTTTTAGGCTCTTGTGGTGGCTATCTGTTCCAGCGTTATATACAAAGACATTAGAGTTATTCCAGCTGCTTTCACTGACTCTGGCTGTAGCTGTCTCAGCTATTCAGCCTTTCTGCCCTGATAAGTCACCAGTGCGCAAGTATTAGCCATGCCCTGGCTTTTCAGCACCTTCAGCTACTTAAGTCTCCAGAACGCCAGTGCTCACGAATAAGCCGTGTCCCGGTACATCAGCTACCCAAGTAGTCAACTCTCCAGAATTCTTCAGCATTACATTTAAATTCAAGCAGCAATTAGATCTTGACATTTAGCTTCAGACATCTACTTCTTCAACTCATCTGTGGACAAGTATGCAGCTGACCTCCTCACTTTCTTCTAAAGAACTCCTACACAACTGTGTAACCTTATTCATTCTTTGCCATAACCCCGTATGCGGAGAAATGATATTAAACAGCCTTGATTCATTCCTTGGTTCCTGAGGGTAATCCCTGCTACAAGCTCTAGTTTGGGTCCAACAGTTGCTCAGATTCTGACAGACACCCTCCTGGGACCCTCTGCATACAAAGCCATGGGCACAAGTTTTGCTGGGGGATCCCCAGCAGAGGAGGGTGTAATCTTTTTCTTCACAAGGCAATTGGCCCTGAGGTGCCTGGGGTCATCTCACACAAAACACCGGTGGCCCATGGCCCAAACTATGTTCCACTGAAACAGACATTGTAGCTGCAGAGAGGGGCGATGGGACTGATCCTCCAAGTTGCTTCTATCTCGAAGCTGGATGCCCCGGCGGTCCCCAACTTTTCTTCATTGTGATGGTCCAGGCAACAGTGTACTTGTCTGCAAGACTGGCAGCATTTTGTGCTGACATGGGTTTGTGGTCCAGAACCCACTTTAAAACTTCAACTGGGCACAGGGAGATTATTATTATTATTATCTTTTATTTATATGGCACCACAAGGGATCCACAGCGCCCATTACACAGTACATAATCAAATGAGCAAACAAGAAAACAGCACTTACAGTTCAAGACAATATAGGACAGGTATAGAAATCCCGGGGGTTAGGTGCCATCAAGGGGAGTAAGGAGTATAAGATTGTGTAAGTAAGAAAAGGAAAGGCACATGAGGAAAGAAGTCCCTGCTCTTGCAAGTTTACAATCTAAAAGGTAAGTTGCTAACAGACCAGGGTGACACAGAAGGGGTAGACAGTGAGTATAGACAAGAGGGTTAGGAGGAGAGTTGGCTGGGTTTGGTGAATAAGTGGGTCTTGAGAGCCCGTTTGAAGTTTTGTAGAGAGGTGGAGAGTCGGATGGGGAGAGGTAGAGAATTCCAGAGATAGGGAGCAGCACGTGCAAAATCTTGTAGGTAGGAGTGGGAGGAGGTAATAAGTTGGCAGGAGAGACTGCGTGCATTAGCAGAGTGAAGAGGACGGGTGGGAATGTAAAGAGAGATAAGGTCAGAGATGTAAGAGGGAGTAGAGTGGGTGAGAGCTTTGTAGGTGAGTGTGAGAAGCTTTAATTGGATTCTGAATGGGAAGGGTAGCCAGTGAAGGTCCTGCAAGATAGACGATGTGGATGTAGTACGTTTGGTGAGGAAGAAGAGATGGGCAGCAGCAAATGAGGATAGATTGGAGTGAAGAGAGGCATTTTTGGGGGAGGCCATATAGGAGGAGATTGCAGTAGTCCAATCTGGAGATGACCAGTGAGTGGATGAAGGTCTTAGTAGGGAGAAGAGAGATGGGTCGGTAGTTGGAGAGATTGGTTGGATCAAGGGTAGGTTTGTTTAGGAATAGGGGAGACAAGTGCATGCTTGAAGGCAGAAGGGACAGTGCCTGATGAGAGTGAGAGATTGAGTAGATGGGAAAGATGGAAACAGTCAGAGGAAGAGAGGAAGCAGAGAAGGTGGGAGGGAATAGGGTCAAGTGGGGAGGTGGAGGGAGTGAGGACCGGATGAGGACCATGACTTCCTCTTTAGATACAGGGAATAAAGATGTCAGAGTTGGTAGGAAGGAAGGAGAGGGGGGTCGGGAAATGGAGGAGAGGGTTTGCTCAGGTACTGGTGGGATGATATGTCCTGACGAATGGAGTAAATTTTGAATGTGAAGTAGGTGGAAAAGTGAACAGCAGAAAGTGAAGAGGGGAGTTGAGGCAGGGGTGGGCAGAGGAGCAAGTTGACAATGGCAAATAGGTGCCGAGGGTTTGAGGATTGTGAGGAGATTAAGTTTTTGAAGTAAGATTGTTTAGAGAGGGTAAGGGCAGCAAAGTAGGATGAGAGCATTTATTTGTAGTGAAGAAAGTGTTGTGATGGATTGCACCTGAATGAGGAGGGGGCAGCGGTGCTGGGTGGAAACATGGTTAGAAGGTTGGAGGAGATTTTAAACCAGGTGCCAGGGGGGAGGGACGGGAAAGAATTAGTGGGACAACCAGAGAGAGTAGAAAAAAAAGGATTTATAAAGTATAATGATGGTGGAGAGGGGGGAAGGAGAAAAATAGTCTGCAATGGTAAAAAGGAAAACTCAACTTCCTAAGGAAATGTCTACAACTAGACTTGCAGTCAAGCGAAGTAATAAGCTTAAGTCTATGCTTGCAAATGCACAAAGCCTAACAAGTAAAATGGGGGAATTAGAAATGATTGCACTTAAGGACCAATATGATATCATAGGCATTACAGAGACATGGTGGGATGATTCTCATGACTGGGCAGCAAACACGGAGGGGTACACCCTCTTCAGGAGAGATAGGACTAATAAAAAATGGGGCATTTGTCTTTATGTTAAGCCATTCTTAAAACCGTATGTAAAGGAGGTCATTTACGAGGGTACTGGAGATAACGTGGAGTCATTATGGGTTGAGATTTTGAGTGGGGGTGAAGATACAAAAGGGTTTTAATAGGAACATGCCACCAGATATTAGTGTGTCTGATGATGACTCTTGCAGCAAATCGAAAAAGCAGCAGGCATGGGGGAGGTCATTATCATAGGGGACTTTAATTACCCGGAAATAAATTTAAACACCGAAACAGAAAATACAACTAGGGGAAACAGGTTCTTAAACATGCTAAAAGATCATTACTTGTCCCAGGTAATTGAGGAACCAACTAGACATAGGTCTATACTGGACCTAGTACTAACTAATAATATGGAGATAATATCAATTACTAAAGTAGGGGAGACCCTGGGTATAGTGATCATAATATGATCACATTCAATATCAGCTTCTAAAAACAACACTATAAGGGTCTAACTAAGACTTTAAACTTTAGAAAAGCTAATTTTGACTTGCTGAAACAAGCAATAAAGGACATAAATTGGGAAATTGTGTTTCATGGTAAGAATACAGCTGAAATGTGGGATGTTTTTACAACTGAGCTCAATAAGTACACTCATTTGTTCATTCCCAAGGTTAACAAAAACAGGAGTAGTAAATTCAAGCCAATGGGGCTTAATAAGAAGGTCATGGAGCAAATGGATAAAAAGAGGAGAGCTTTCAAAACATTTAAGTCTGATGGGAAGGCGGAATCTTTCCAGTTCTACAGGGAATGTAACAAAAAAATGCAAAAAAGAAATCAGAGCAGCCAAAATAGAAAACGAAAAACAACTAGCAAAGGAGAGCAAAACAAACCCCAAAAAGTTCTTTAAGTGTATAAACTGTAAAAGGCTAAAAAAAGAAAGTATTGGACCACTAAAGGGTGAGCTATGTGTCTTGATTAATGAAGATAGGGAAAAAGCAGTTTTATTGAATAAATTATTTTCATCAGTATTCACGAGAGAGGACCGATTGACGGGAGAAGTGCACAAACATAAGCATTAATAGCGACCCTTTGCTTAGTACTTGGTTAAACGAGAAAGTGGTCAAAGAGAGATTAAGTAAAATTAAGATAAATAAATCTCTTGGGCCAGATGGATTACACCCCAGGGTTCTTCTGGAACTTAACTCCAGCTATTGAGGCCCCTATATTTGATTTTCAGTGAGTCAATTACATCAGGAATGATACTAAAAGACTGGCGTACAGCAGAGGTAGTCCCAATATTTAAAAAGGGAATTAAAACTCATCCCGGCAACTATAGACTGGTAAGTTTGACATCAATAGTGGGAAAAATACTGGAAGGAATATTAAGGGATAGTATACTAGAGTACTTCGATACCTCCAAGGTTATTAATAGGCACCAACATGGTTTTATGAATGACAGGTCATGCCAAACAAACCTAATAAGCTTCTACGAGAGAGTGAGTGACAATATTGATCAGAATAAAGCAGTGGAAGTGGTCTTTTTGGACTTTGCTAAGGCCTTTGATACAGTGCCACATAAGAGACTAATTTTCAAATTGAGAGAGCTTGGGGTGAAAAACACTATTTGTACTTGGGTAAGTAATTGGTTGTATAACAGAAAACAGCAAGTGGTGAAAAAATGGGATGTTTTCTGAATGGGCCTCCGTGCTTAGTGAAATACTGCAGGGTTCAGTACTCGGGCCATTGCTGTTTAGGATATTCATTAATGACCTGGGAGTGGGCATAGAAAGCACAGTGTCCATTTTCACAAGACAACACTAAACTGTGTTGAGAAATTAATTCAGACAAGGATGTTGAGTCTCTGCGGAATGATTTATCCAGACTGTAGGTCTGGGCAGACAAATGGGGAATGAGTTTCAATATAGAAAAATGTAAAGTTATGCACTTTGGGACATAGAATAATTGTGCAGCCTATAAATTAAATGAGGAAAATGTAGGGATAACCATAGTTGAGAAGGATTTGGGTGTGCTCATCGATTATAGACTTAGTAGCAGTACGCAGTGTCAAAATACAGCAACAAAAGCAAATAAGGTGTTAGCATGCATAAAACGGGGAATGGAGACAAAGGATGAGAGTGTAATCCTGCCACTTTATAAATCATTGGTGCGGCCGCACCTAGTATATTGTGTACAGTTCTGGGCACCACACTATAAAAAAATATATCTTGGAACTTGAAAGGGTTCAGAGGCGAGCCACCAAACTGGTTAAGGGGATAGAGGCACTAAATTATGAGGAAAGACTAACAAGGTTAGATATGTTTACACTGGAAATGAGGAGGCTGAGAGGGGACATTATTAACATTTATAAATACATTAAGGGACAATACAAGGACTTATCAGATGATCTGTTTATAAAAAAAATGCTACACAGGACAGGAGGACACCCCTGAGGCTAGAAAAAAATAATGTCATACACAATGGAGGAAAGGGTTCTTCACAGTAAGAACAATAAAGATCTGGAATTCCCTACCAGAGAAGGTAGTAATGGTGGACTCACTAAATAAGTTAAAAAATGGATTAGATAAATTCCTAACTGATAGAAATATCCAAGGCTACAGCATCTAAGTGATTTATAATTTAAAATACAGGTTGAACTCGATGGACATCTTGTCTTTTTTCAACCTCACCAACTATGTAAGTCGGCCTTAGAGCATGACTTCCTCCACTGTCGCTCAGTGGCACATGAGCATTTTTGCAGATATCTGGTGCATTTGGTGTGCCAGGGTTGAGTTGTCGAGCTGCGAGGGTGAATAGTGGTTGGTGGGGCGACAGAGTCAAGAGCAGAGGTAAGGGATGCATTGTATAGGGAAGTAGCTTGTTCAGGGAAGGAAAGAGAGAGAATAGGTGAGAGCAGCGAGTCAAACAGGGAAGATAGGGAAGTGGTGTCAATAGCCTCAATGTTACGCTTTGTGATGGTAGTCTTAGGTGGTAAAGATGGAGAAGCAGCTAGAGATAGGTTAAAAGTGAGCAGGTGATGGTCAGAGAGGGGGACCAGGTAGTTGGAGAAATAAGAAAGATCACAGCAGTGAGTGAAGACCAGATTCAGTGAGCTTCCACTCACATGGGAGGGAGAGGAGGTCCACTAGGAGAGACCAAGAGAAGAGGTGAGGTTAAGGAGTTTAGAGGCATGTGATTTTGTGGGGTTATCTATAGGGATGTTGAAATCACCTAGGACAATGGAGGGAATGTTAGAAGAGAGGAAATGAGGAAGCCAGGAAGCAAAGTTGTCAAGAAATTTGGAGGGCTTGCCAGAGGGGGCGTTAAATGACAGCTACTCTAAGATGAACAGGTTGGAAGAGGCGTATGGCATGGACCTCAAATGTAGAGAATGTAAGGGATGGTTCTGGTGGTATGAGTTAGTATGACTATCTAGGGGGTAGTAGGAGCCCAACACCACCACAGTGGTGACCCACAGGTCGGGGGGGGGGGGGTCTGAAAGCAGAGAGAGCAGCGGGAGAAACTGTGTCAGAGGGGGCATTCCAAGTTTCAGTGATAGCTAGGAGATGCAAGGAATTTGAGATTAAATGGTCATGTGTGGGGACCAGTTTATTACAGACAGGTCTGGCATTCCAGAGGGCACAGGAGAAAGGGAGAGAGTCTGAGGGAGTGAAGTGAAAGAGATTATCAGGGTTGCTGTAGCAATGAGGTGAGATGGATTTAGAAGACAGGGAGATTAATTGCTCCTGCAGAATGAAGTCTTTTAAATGGGCAAAGTCTGTAACCTGCACTCCATCTAGCCATTGCTGCAGGAAGGTTGATAATTGTTCAGACAGTCCTTCATAAGTATCAGAGGCACTGCGTGTTAAACCTCTCAACCTCTGCCTGTAAGACTCCAGGGTAATGTTAAAATGGGCCAGCAATTTTAATTGCTGCATAGTCCCAATTGACTTCCCAAGTAAAGTTGTCAAATGCATCCTATGCTTTTCCTTTTAGGTAGGAATTACAAACTGTCCCACAGACTAGTGTCCAATTGAAATTGTCGGCAAATCATTTAAAAAGTTCTAGAACAGGTATCCAGTTCACCATCCTTTTTCAGCATGTGAAATTGGTCACAACGCGGTTGTGGGGATTTGCGTCGCTGGCCAGAGGCTGGTGATTGAGTTTAGCTAACTCCAACTCGAGCCTGCGGTAATCCTATTTGTCCATAGCAGAAGCTTCTCTGTCGATGCAGCCTCTTATGGTATTGAACTCTGTACAAGCTGCAGCACAATCGCTTGGTCCACCTCTTTCACAAACTTAAACGCCAACTGTAGATACAGATTTATGGTGGAGTCCCAACTGAAGGTATTGGAGGAGTCTGATCCACGACAGGGAGAAACATAACCTCCAGTGCCAAATGATCTCCAACATCAGACCTGGAATACAATTGATCCCCTCTTCAGCTCCTTGCTGCTGGTCTGTGTCCATTAGGATAGTCTGTTCCCTGGTTTGGTCCTCACTGGACAAACCCTTCTGCATACACCACGCCACAAGCTCTTCCTTCCTGAGCTTTTTGTAGTTTGGGGTCATCTTTTCCACAAAATAAAAAAACAAAAACAGGGATGGGGAACAGAAATTGTTTTCTCTGTGTGACGTTAACATAAGCTTTGATTTCTAATATCTTGTGTATTTGAGATCCTCTCATGGAATTACTCCTGCATTCACTTAAGTTCTTACAGAAAAAGCAATTATTATCCCATGGCTACCACCAATTTGTCACAATCTCATCCGCTCTCACATCACTAGCTAAGGTGTATGGTCGTGTCAGGTGATGTTTGCAGGTTACCTTTTTACTAAAAACACACATCATTGTGACACTTCAGTTCCACTTTACCAGAAAAATATATTTTTGAATCAGTAGAAAATGGCATTAGGAGGTTGTGAGCTTAATAATCACAGAATATCCTAACTAAAAATTAGGTTTTAAAGTAATCACTTTAAAGCTTATGGTTGCAAAAGGTTACAAAGATTATAATAATAAGTAAAAGTTCACACAAGTTACTATCAATTTTAAGAAATAAATAAAGGGGCAAACAAAGTTCAGATCACCTGGACAGGGTTAAACAATGGTGGAAGTGAGGCCTCTTACTGAAGACATGATACATTCTGACCATCTGGCCCCCTCACAAAAAGAAAATGGCTGATCCCTGGACTCAGCTCATAAACTAGTTGGAATCTTCCCTCAGTTGCATAGGGAAAGCTCCCCCCATCTGGTTCGAGAGTATGGTGGGGAAGGGAGGGGGGGGGGTTGGCTCTGCACTGCAGTCCTCCCTGGTCAGGATGGAGCTTTGACACCTTCGTAGACATAATGGCAATACCCCCTGCTGTATAAAAGCCAGGCCTCTGTCCAAACAGATCCATGTCTTTGATCAGCATCTCAAAACACAATAAACACACAATTTGTACATGTAAGGGCCTGCCTGTCCAATTCGGATGACATTTCACCCAGACAGTTATTATATACATTAATCATCCTGCAGATCATGTTTTAGGCGTGAGTGGGTCCCCATCATCACAAGGCCAAACCCCTCCCAACAAAAATATTACACATTACTATGCATGGCGTAACAAAGCTGAAATGGGGAGAAATTACGGAAGGAGGAAATGACGATCAGTGCAATGGCATCCCACCATAATACTACTGCTGGCCACTGTATATCAGTGCAGCAGCCTCTCTAGATCTTCCACATCCCAAAACACAGCAGCATGTTTTTGGCTCCGGAGAGGGGCTGCTGCTGCAGAGCAGCATCAGTCTCCTTTGTCTCCCTACCCAATGTGCAACTGTCCTAGGCCACTGTTATACTACTCGCTGAGGCTGGATGGAGGGGCATAAGTCCCCACCTCTATCTGTGCCCCTGGGCACATGCTCACTGCCTCCTCTGGTGCTCCACCTCTACTTTAAGATAGCACATGCAAGAGCACTAATTACCTAATCATAGCTACAGTATGATGAAAGCTTTTAGCCCAACAGTAACTCACAGAAACACTGCAGACATGACTCCATACTAATCACCAGTGAAAGCAATGTATCGATCACAAAGACCACATTAAGCTGCCATATAAGGAAAAGCAGAAAATAAAATATACAGCAAATACACTTAGTTACAGCCAGGATCTCTATTCATAATGCTTTTTAAATGACTTGTTTATTGACTTTTGAAAAGCAGGCAATAGTATTGTTATAAAAATTAGGATGATTGCATAGGGTTGGCACAGAACTGACAAAATACAACATGCCTCTGTTGCACTTCCAATTATCTGAGCATTTTTATTATTATTATATTTATACTATGCCCTATTGTAATGTAAAATCAATTCTCTTAATTAAACCCATGCCTTTTAGCCACTGCACAATGGCGTTCAGTCAGAATGGGTACTTATTAAGTAGATGGCATGTATTTTCTATCTAATTGCATACTTAGGTTCATTTAATACATACAAGTGCTTTGTTTTCAAAAAGTACTATTCTTATTTTTTTTCATCAGATGGTTTAAATGTTTCATTGATTCTTTCACCTCCATGAAAAGAGAGCAATTATACAGCTCTTATGTTCTCCTTTGAAAGGCAGGCAGCTTTCAAGAGTAAAATGTTAATTTAAAAAAATATATTACTTGAAGGCATCTAGAGAGGCATTTGCACGTATTCGTGAAATTATATGCAGTGGAAAGACATTTGCATAACAAATGTGACAAGTTCCTTACTTAAGAATACATAAATACCTCACATATCTCATTATTATTCCGAATGAACACTAATTTTAACAGAAGCTGTGAAACAGGAGTGGTACAAAGTATATTATTACATATTTAATTAATCTCCCCATGTATATTGTTAATGAAGAAATTATAACATTGCTATATTTAACGGGAACTGAGAATCCACCTGTTTATTCTTTAATTAACTAGGTTAGAAATGGAAATATGTTTGAAATATTGTCTTTTACAGACACCCTGTGTAACATCAAGCTGAGATTGTGCTATATTTACTTTCTAACCTAGCAATGGAAGAAATAGAAATAATTGTGGTTGTGGAATTTATCAAGTGACAATTTGTTGAACTTAATGTTTTCTGCCATGACCAATGGTGATTTTAAAGCTGCTAAATTTATTAAAACAAAACCACTGAAAATTTGTTGTAAAACCACAGTTTATAATGGCACCCATAGCTAAATAACAAGGTAATTTTTTTTATTAAAAAAATCAAAAGTTCCATATACAGTATGTTAACCTGCAATTATATAAAACATAGGTAGACACACCAAAAACAAACAAAAAACAGACAAAAAAAGTGGCTTTGATAAATAGATAAGTCTATAATTAAATTCCTAAATCTTACACACTAAAGGATTCATATTTTCATGGCATTGGCTGATTACATACAGTATCATATAGGTTTTACAGTTTTCCTCAAATACAAGGCATTCCTGGGTAAACTGGCCCTCACTTGGGGCAGGCCTAGCTATTTCAATTAAGGTGTTTCAATAAGAAACACGTTTCAAGATACATATACTGTAGGGTGAAAATTTATGAAACCTTCTGAAGATTGGAGTAGTGGACAATAGCAGAAGTTGTCCATAGCAACCAATCTACAACTGTTCAATTAATTTTATTAATTTAGCCTGCTGCTATTTTCCTTCCTGTCTACCTTCAAATGCCATTTTCTTGGCATGGCCTCTAGTAAATTTTACTTAATAAATGAATTTATATATTTTTTCTTTTTCTGGGGCTTTCAAAACTGTTAGATTGGTTATTCTTTCTTGCCCTTTGATATAACATGGATCTGCTGTGCTACAGTTATATCCAGAGTGCAGATTGTGCCATATTGTGGACAGCAAAAGTATGCAGTCCATTATGTATTTAATATATGTAAAGTTGCCGGGGAGCACTTTAAAGCCAAAAACTGAAAGTCTTTTTGTTGAAAATCTCTTTAACTAAATCAATTTTGATAGTTTTCCAAAACCAGGTTTCAACATTTTTTATTTTATGATAATGTAAGAAACTCTTATTTATTTTTTTATTACAGCTCTAAATAATAATTCACTTACATTGGTTTATTTTTCTATTACAGTTTTAGTTCAAATAAACCTCTTCAATGGATGTATTTGATGAATGTCTTTGCTTCCCTAATATATAGCGTATGATGTGTTCCTTTTATGTTTAGTATGAATCCTATCTACTAATCCATTTTTCCAAACAAATGAAATTTCAGTAAAAAAAAAAAGACAATAACTTGGCAAAAAGAAAGTGCTATTGTTCTATATTGCCAATGAATCTTTAATAATATAGATGAAATATGCATGTTCCTTTGACAGTTATCTTCCTAGTAGCAATACTTGATCATCAGACTCCCGTAGTAGACTGAGATATACAGTGTAACAAAGAACTGCAAACTCTTGTGTATAATATAACTATTTCTGATTGCATCATTTTTACCTATATATATTCTAATATATATTTTATTTCTCTTTTATTGTTAGTCAATGTACTAAATTTCCACAAATAAATTAATAAAACAGCTTGAACTAATGTAAAAAGTAAATAAAATAAAATTTATAATAAATGTACTCTAATATAAATTAGTTCCAATGCATAGAAATGGGGTAATGCTATTAGATGGATGTCAAATGCTGCCAGAGCTCTGGCATAGCTTACGTGGTTTGGACAGCCACTAGGTGCGACGGTACCTCTGTTCCTACCCATCGACCAATGTCTACCGACTACCATGTGCTGGCAGGGCATCCATTTAGCCAGCGTCATTCACTCCATAGAAGCTGGCGTAGGATTTAAAGGCACGGTCACATGAAAATTAGGCTTAACTTGTTTGATTTTGCTCCAGCATTTCTGACATCCTGCAAGACATTCATGGAAAATCTGACCATGACTTGCTGACTCGTCTCCTGTTTGATGTTTTGGATCTGTTAACCAAATTTTACTAAAAATCTAACCTTGGTTTTTTTCTGACCTGATAATCAGTGCTTACCCGGATTCTTACTTTGGCTTGTTTCTGACCTCTGTTACTCTGCTGTCTGCTCCATTTGCTGATGTTGGACTACCTGGCCATCCATCTGCTGAACTGTGGCTTACTGGACTCCAGCTACCTTTCTGTTTCACACCAACCTGCCCCATGGTGAACCCAGATAGAGGGCTGCTACCTGCTTGCTGGGAGCGTCAAAGTCCAAATCAACTTGCAGCAGTCCTTGGGGAAGACCACTAGTACATCAGATCCCACACATTTCTGTAGGATTAGTCTAACCCCAATGGGACAGTAAGGATCCATAAAATACTACAGGGTGTGAGACATTAGTCAGCAAAAGGTTTTCAGTCTGATTACTCGCTCACCTTGAGCTCAACCAATTGCATTAGGGTTTAAACTTATTCATTGCTAGAATCTTTCCTACCCAATACCTTATTGATATAGTAGCGACCAGAGACACTGACCGCCATGTTCATACCAATAGTGGTGTGTATGGTGATGTTGCTCTGGACGAAAAGGCAGTTGGTCTGCATGACTGACTGTTACTTGCCCAAGGGCCACTGTAACAGGTTCAATCGGTGAGAATGTGGTTGCATATGTAGGTGCCAGTGGTCGTACCTGGATTCTTCACCCGGGATCGCGTCTTAGACCGGATCAGCTGTTGAAACACTAGGCAGAGGAACAAGGAACCCCAACTCCAAACACAGGTCACCACACGTTTGGACGATGACAAAGAATTGATTATTCTGGAACAGGAAGAGTGGTCACCTCTATTACTTTTGACTTAGGATATAAAGGGGTAACAATGTTCACAATTTCAGTATAAGGAATAAATTCAGTACATAGGTAACATTAGCCAGAGAAATTAACATTTAAATGACATTTACCAACATTTATCCCCGGTGGCACTATAAGGTCTCCGATACTGACTAAGGCTATTGCGATATGAAAGATAGTTCCCTCGGTACGGGTTATACCATATAACAGTTAGGCTTGAATTGGCAATCAGTTAGTTAAATAATCAGCTTTAGCATAGACTGTATATAAACTTTGAGTGTCTCTCAAGCAAAGTCAATTGTAGGTAATAAGAAAGGTTACGGTTCAGAGCAAGCGGATTAGTGGGAGTAGAATAAAACAGGGGAATGCAGAAATGGTTGACAGGAATCCCTTGGCATGCAGGTAGCGGATGTTAGTTACAGTGCACATGATGAATTATTAGAAGCCAATATCTTTGCAAAGCAAGCAGATGGAAATGGAAGGATGACAGGAGACATACAGCCCCTCTTGAGCCCTGCCAGCAAATGGATACTTTATCCTATTTGTCGGTGCTATCTAAGGAAAAGCTTACTCCTGGTTCACTGTCTTTCCCTTTATATAGGCTGAGGACACAGAATCATTAGCAACTTTCCCTCTCTCATTCCTTTGGGGCTGCGATATACTGTATTTGCAACAAGAGGTATAAACAAACTGAAGGCTGACAATCCCTGACAGGAAAGGTGATGAGGATTGGGGTAAAGAGGTACCTGAATGCTGTCCTACTCTAAATCTCAGGGTGACCCCACTGTACTTTACTTCCCACTTACTCCCTCCGACCAGCTGGCTGCTGTACTGAAGTGTCTGGTTACTATGTGCGGGTGGCAGCTTAGGGCTCCCCTGCCAATGGCAGTTGTACAGTCTCCTCACAGCGGCTTTCCCCCCTCAGCCACGCTCTCCTCAGCAGCTCTGTCTCCACAGTGCCCGACAGCTCCCTTCTCCGTGGTGCTGTCAGTGTTTCTGCTCTGGCTTCTCTCTCTCATCAGCAGCGGCTGGCGAGTCTCTTCAGCGGTGGCTGGCAGGTCCCGGCTGTCAGTCTCGGCTCCTGGCGCCCCGATTTCCTCTGCAGTGCAGCGCCGGCAGGCGAATTTCTTCAGCGGTGGCTGGGCGGGTCCCGGCTGTCAGTCACGGCTCTCGGCGCCCCGACCTCCTCTTGCAGTGTCAGCGGTGGCCAGCGAGTCTCTTCAGCGGTGGCTGGCTGGTCCCGGCTGTCAGCAATGGCTCCTGGTGTCCCGATCTCCTCTGCAGCGCGGCTGTCCTCAGCGGGTCTCCACACACCTCTCAGTGGCTCGAACTCCTCACAGCAGCAGCTCCTTCTTTCCCTCGGCGCAGCTCCGTCCAGTTCAGAGGTCTCCTCAGCACAGCACTAACGGCTCCCCGCCCGCGGCCCCCCTTAAAACAGGTTATTTCAAATTCCCGGATGCTTCCCGCTCTCCACCAAAACTAATGATAACTCCAGGGTCTTAGTGTCCCGTGTTTTGTAGCCGAAGTGACCACTGATGTCATCCTTTGGATAATGTGGAAAGGGTGTTACCCCTGTATTGCTGCTGGCCGGCTGGTGAGACATAGCTCCACCTAGGAGTCACAATTAAATGGTGCCAACATATATAACCCAAGTAAGTCCAGGCAACAGGGGATCTATTTCAGACTGTCACATATGCCCCCGCTAAAAACATGCGAATCCTCGCGCATGGTTGCCAACAGCAAGAGTTCTGAAAAACAGTTCTGCAAACTCACACTCCAGTCCTTGAGAGGGCGGCCCAATATTGAGCACAAACAACGTACTCCAAACAACTACATATACATTATATGCAAGTCCATTTTTTTTATAAATACACATATACAGAAACAGCAGTTAAGGAGACAGGTTGTATCAAAACATTTCAATCATGGTACCGAAGAGGTAGCGTACCTCTGGTACTATGTCCGGGCCTCTTAGGAATTGGGGTATGCACCCCTTAGGCCGGTTCAGGTGCAATACAAATTGTGTTATCACTTTCGATAAATTTATCTTCCCTGAGTCTTGGGGCAATTGGGTTCACAGAACTCGGGATTGAGCTATCCATGAATAGTAAGAGCTCAATGGGGTCGTGGAATGTAATGCCCCCTGGGGTTCCCCACCCCTCTGCCAAAGGAGAGTCTCTCTCTGCTGCCGGGACTTCGACGGTGCAAAGCTTCAATTGGTCACAAGGGACAGTAGTCAGATGTCCATCAGGCCTTTGGATCTGGTAGGTATAAAGTCTATCGGCTGGAATTTTTACAATCTCATAAGGAATATCCTCCCACATACAGTAGCATCGAGTTTGCTTGTCCGTTCATTTTTCTTTTCCCATACCTTATCTCCAACCTTCAGGGGTGTTGGATGGGCATTTAAATTATAATTTTTCTCCTGACGGCGGTGTACCATCTCCATCCGTTGCTCCATCAGTTGTCAGGCAGCTTCAATCCGATGCTGATGCTCCTGCACCCAGTCGTTCTGCAGGAGGTTAGGCTCATCCGGCATTATTGACAATTCTAGGTCTTTTGGAAGTTTGCTTGGTCTCCCAAACATTAAATAAAACGGGGTGAATCCTGTAGAACAATGTTCAATGTTGTTATAGAGGTATGTCAGTTCGGATTAAAGAGTTGGCCACTGCGTCCGTCTCTCTGGTGATAAACTCCGGAGCATCCCATTCACGGTTTGGTTGGCTCTCTCACATAAGCCATTTCCCTGCGGGTGGTAGGCAGTAGTACGGAGCTTCTTACATCCATAAAGAGAACAGAGTTCCTGGTATAACTGAGACTCGAATGCAGGGCCTTGGTCAGTCAAAACTTTGTCCGGATAACCGTAAGGGCGGACAAAATGCTTTAAAAATAGCTCAGCCATTGTCTTCACTGTTAAGTCATGGGCCGGTACCACCACCAAGAACTTGCTATAGTGATCCGTGATAGTCAGGGCATACTGGTACCCAGCGGAGCTATGCTCGAGTTTAACATGGTCCAGAGCTAAAAGTTTGAGAGGTCGAGAACTTTGAATAGGATGCAGAGGATCTTTTTGGGTAGAATTGGCTGTTTTTTTTAGACTACATGTCACATAATTTCGACACAACTCTTCGACATCAGCTCTCATGCCAATCCAGAAGAATCTCTGTCTAAGTACTGCTTCCGTCTTCTGGGTGCCAAAGTGTCCCAACTGGTCATGATAAGCAGATAACAACAGATTAGCCTGCTGTCTGGGCACTATAATCTGAGAGATAGGCTGGTGAGTACCGGGGTCAAGGCTGGTGCGGATGACAAGGTCTCGATGGCGTAATAGTTTGACCAATTCAGGGTCAGCATGGGTTCTTTGTGACTTGGTTAGCTGTTTCTTTTGACAAATAAAGTCAATCAGGTGCTGTATCACGGGGCTGGCTCTCTGTACTTGCGTCCAGTCAACTTCGGTGGAAATGCTCACAGTATAATCAGTTCCCTGGTTTCTAGTGACAGCAACGGGGTCTGAATGGATGACTTATTTCCGTGTACTCGGAGGTCTGAACACGGGCGTCTCGATGTCTTCAGTCCAGTCTCGCTCCTCTTCCGCAAAGTCCGTAGTTGGGAGGCGAGACAAAGCATCAGCATTTCCATTCGCCTTACCGCTCCGGTAAGACACTGTATATCTAAAATATGCCAACCGTGCCATCCATCTTTGCTCCAGGACTCCAAGGCGGGCAGAGGATAGGTGTGCCAGCGGATTGTTGTCTGTAACGTTCACGAAAGGTGTGGCGGTCAGGTAATTCTTACATTTTTCGGTGACAGCCCATATGAGGGCAAGGAGCTCCAATTTGAAGGTGCTGTAATTCTCATTGTTCCTTTTGGTCTTCCTTAGACCTCTGCTGGCATATGCTATAACCCCCTCCCGACCATCCTGCAGCTGGGAGAGTACAGCTCCTAATCCGCGATGGCTGGCGTCAGTGTGCACCTGGAACGGCTTTTCGTAGTCGGGGTAGGTGAGGATTGGGGCCTTTGTTAGAGATGGCTTTAGTTGCTCGAAAGCATTCTGTTGCTCCTCTGTCCATGCGACCGGGTCAGTACTCCATCTCTCCTGTCCTGACTTGCCTCAAAGTAATTCATGAAGCGGAGCAGCTATTTTTGCGAAGTGCTGGATAAAGCGGCGGTAATATCCCATGAAACCAAGGAAACTGCGAACATCTTTAACAGTACGGGGAACAGGCCAATCTCACACCACCCGTATCTTCTCGGGATCGGGCTTTACTCCTCCGTAACTAACTATGTGACCCAGGTACTGCACACTTGGTTTTAATAGGTGGCACTTAGATGGTTTTAACTTTAGGCTGCATTTAGTCAATTGGGTGAAGACCTCCTCCAGATGTTCTAGGTGCTCATCATAAGATTTTGAAAATATGATAACATCATTCAGATAGAGCAGGACCATCTCGAAGTTTCAGTGTCCCAAACAATGCTCCATGACCTGCTGGAAGGTGGCCGGAGCATTGCACAACCCGAACGGCATCCGGTCAAATTCGAAAAGACCCAAAGGAGTCGTAAATGTCGTCTTCTCCCGGTCTTCTGGAGCAATTGGGATTTGCCAGTACCCGCTCGTCAGATCAAGAGTTAAAAAATACCGAGATGTCTTTAATGCTGTCAGTGATTCTTCTATTTGAGATAGAGGATAGGCATCTTTGTGTGTGGCAGCATTCAATTTTCTATAATCAACGCAGAATCTGAAACTGCCATCCTTCTTCCGCACAATTACCAATGGGGCAGCCCATGGGCTATGGCTCTCCCTGATTACACCAGCTTCCTTCATTTCATTAATCATGGTCCTCACCGGTTGATACATAGCCGGGGGTAGAGGCCTGTGTCTCTCCTTGACTGGGGGATGGGTTCCAGTGGGTATGTGGTGCTGGACTCCTTCAGCCTTTCCGAAGACTGATGGAAATTGACTGAATGCTTTGGCATTCTTGCGCATCACCTGCAGTACACCTTCTCGTTGACTCTCTGTAGTATCTGGACTGCCGATCTTAATTTCGCTCCACCAGGGAGTCTCACCGGTGGTCGTACTGGTTTGACTGGCTACAGCTCCCTCTGAAACTCTGGGTAGAGCCTCACCGATGACATCTTGAAAATCGACCAACACCACACTAGCCATGGGACAATGCCAGAACAGACGAACTGGATAACTATGAGGATTCAAAATCCTGATGGGCACTCTGCCTCTTGTTACAGTGGCAAGGGTTCGGGACACCGTGAACATCTGCTGTCCATCGAAGTCACAGGGTTCTAGGATTGCCTCATAATCTCTTACCACAGGGCCAATCCGTGCCTTGCACCACACCACGTGCTCGGAATTGGGTCTAAGGATAATATGCTGACGATCGGCGATCCTTGCCTTTCCAACTTCTTGCTTTGCATTAGTGAACCTCTTGTGTCCCTCGAGCAACCGGATCATCTGCTGGAGAGTCTTCCGCTCTTTCAGGGCAACAGATCGCATTTCCAGTTTAAGGGATTCCACTAATTCATCTGGGCAATTCTGCAGAATGTTCATTCCGAGGATGACCGGGGGAAGATGCTGGTTGTATGTAGTAGTGACCAAACACCCTTGTCGTTCCAGATTAGCTTGGCCGATAGCGAGATTAGCTTCCCAATAGCCGCGGAATTTGATTGGCTGTCCATTACCTGCCAATAGATGTAACCAAGTCTTTGGTGGGTTTACTATCTCATATTCTGCCCAGTGTTTCTGGAATTCAGCCAAATGGATCGTCGTCACCTGTGATCCCGTGTCTAGAAGAGCGGAAACTTCTACCCCATTAATTCGGATCTTCAGGTGGGGACACTCGCCAACATATTGAGGCCACCACCCTAGATTCGATGGACCTATTGATGCATCTCCTCCCGAGGGTCAGTCCTTTGCCTCAGGGTCGAGTCATTTAAAAGACCATTAGAACATTGCCGTTCGATGTGCCCGCTTTGATTACATCTTCTACATATAGGCCTTCCTTGATCATCAAATTGGTCCGTGGGGCGCCGCCCCGATTCTTGAGGCACCTCCCATCGTGATCGCCCTCTTCTACCTTGGTCCCAGCGCACATCTTGGTGCTTAGCTTCCGCTTGCTCCAGCCGTATCTCCTTCAGCTCCTTCATCATTTCATTAACAACGCTGGTGAGAGCTCCAATTTGGTCTTGACCAGTCTGTGATTGCTGACTGACGGTCCCTTTATAGATAAAGGATTCAGCCATCTGGCTTAGTTGAGACTCCCCATGCACTCTACCCTCAGATGGTCCCACCACCGCCACGTATTTTCCATCTGTGTTTTGGTTTAGACCCAAGATGTCCATCATAACCTCTGTAAATTCACAGAAAGTGCAGAGAGGGTTTTGACGCCTCCACATTCACAACTGTGCTTTTGTCGCTTCTCCTCTTGCTCCTTTAATTAATAAATTAACCATAGTCTCCTCTGTTTGTTCAGTTTTGTGAGGGTCTCTGGCCTGTATTGTCCGCCTGGCTTCTTGTAGGCTCAGGCCAAACGCTCTGAGATTCTCATTTGGTTACTGCTTCCGAGTGTATAGGCTCCCCTTTAATTCCGCAATGGTCTGTAAATTAAAGATATCAGCCAACTTTCCCAAGATACCTTCAGCTGTTTTCCGTTCTTCGTCCGACCAAGATCTGACTTCACATAATGCTCCCCCTTTTAGTTGTCCGATAACTACCTTCACTTTTTGCTTCTCATTCAGGGGATAAAGCTTGAACATCAATCTTATTTTGTTCGGAATTCTTTAAATGGACTCGTGCCCATGTTGTTTGAATCTCCTGAGTATATGGGAAGCCACGGGGCTCCAAAATAATAGGACATCGTAATTGGTGCATGTTTGGACAGTGACAAAGAATTTATTATTCTGGATCAGGAAGAGTGGTCACCGCTATTACTTTTGACTTAGGATATAAAGGGTTAACAATGTTCACAATTTCAGTATAAGGAATAAATTCAGTACATAGGTAACATTAGCCGAGAAATTAACATTTAAATGACATTTACCAACATTTATCACCGGTGGCACTATAAGGTCTCTGATACTCAGGTTTTGCTCTGACTAAGGCTATTGCGATATGAAAGATAGTTCCCTCGGTATGGGTTACACCATATAACAGTTAGGCTTGAAATGGCAATCGGTTAGTTAAATAATCAGCTTTAGCATAGACTGTATATAAACTTTGAGTGTCTCTCAAGCAAAGTCAATTGTAGGTAATAAGAAAGGTTACGGTTCAGAGCAAGCGGATTAGTGGGAGTAGAATAAAACAGGGGAATACAGAAATGGTTGACAGGAATCCCTTGGCATGCAGGTAGCAGACGTTAGTTACAGTGCACACGATGAATTATTAGAAGCCAATATCTTTGCAAAGCAAGCAGATGGAAATGGAAGGATGACAGGAGACATACAGCCCCTCTTGTGCCCTGCCAGCAAATGGATACTTTATCCTATTTGTCTGTCAGTGCTATCTAAGGAAAAGCTTACTCCTGGTTCACTGTCTTTCCCTTTATAGAGGCTGAGGACACCGAATCATTAGCAACTTTTCCTCTCTCATTCCTTTGGGGCAGCGATATAATGTATTTGCAATGAGAGGTATAAACAAACTGAAGGCTGACAATCCCTGACAGGAAAGGTGATGAGGATTGGGGTAAAGAGGTACCTGAATGCTATCTTTCTCTAAATCTCAGGGTGACCCCACTGTACTTTACTTCCCACTTACTCCCTCCAACCAGCTGGCTGCTGTACTGAAGTGTCTGGTTACTATGTGCGGGTGGCAGCTTAGGGCTCCCCTGCCAATGGCAGTTGTACAGTCTCCTCACAGCGGCTTTCCCCCCTCAGCCACGCTCTCCTCAGCAGCTCTGTCTCCACAGTGCCCGACAGCTCCCTTTTCCGTGGTGCTGTCAGTGTTTCTGCTCTGGCTTCTCTCTCTCGTCAGCGGCGGCTGGCGAGTCTCTTCAGCGGTGGCTGTCAGGTCCCGGCTGTCAGTCTCGGCTCCCTGTGCCCCGATATCCTCTGCAGTGCAGCGCCAGCTGGCGAATTTCTTCAGTGGTGGCTGGGTGGGTCCTGGCTGTCAGTCACAGCTCTTGGCGCCCCGACCTCCTCTTGCAGTGTCAGCAGCGGCCAGCGAGTCTATTCAGCGGTGGCTGGCAGGTCCCGGCTGGCAGTAATGGCTCCTGGTGTCCCGATCTCCTCTGCAGCGTGGCTGTCCTCAGTGGGTCTCCACACACCTCTCAGTGGCTCGAACTCCTCACAGCAGCAGCTCCTTCTTTCCCTCAGCACAGCTCCATCCAGTTCAGAGGTCTCCTCAGCACAGCACTAACTGCTCCCCGTGGCCCCCCTTAAAACAGGTTTTTTCAAATTCCTGTATGCTTCCCGCTCTCCACCAAAACTGCAGGTAACTCCAGGGTCTTAGTGTCCCGTGTGTTGTAGCCGAAGTGACCACTGATGTCATCCTTTGGATAATGAGGAAAGGGTGTTACCCCTGTATTGCTGCTGGCTGGCTAGTGAGACATAGGTCCACCTAGGAGTCCCAATTAAATGGTGCGAACATATATAACCCTCATAAGTCCAGGCAACAGGGGATCTATTTCAGACTGTCACACCACCAGTCCTTGGACCCTAAAGAGGCTACCAAGTCTTGGTTCTCATCTTCTGTCTCTCAGTGGTGTGCTGTGAGGTGAGGCAGAGCCTTTATTGTCATACCAACATATAAGCCAGAGTTTTGACTATGTAGATTCTATGTAAAATACAAAAAATATATTATAAATATCTTCTTTATATTATTCTAATGATTTTTATAGTTAAAACTCTGGGGTAAAAAGTCTATGGCAGGTGAGGCACCTACCTTTTCCACACATCTCTGATCAAAACTCTCCAAGTTTCCAGCAGTATATACTGCTGTACCTTTGTATAATGCCCACATGCACCCTTTGGCTCATATATTGTGTGTGGCTCTGGTACTAGCCATTGCCTCCTGAGCCATTTACCTCCTCACACAGTCTTGGTCTCTCTGCTACCCTTGACATCAAAATGCTGTCAGTACCGAGGAGTAAGAGAATAAAGCAACCAAAAACAAGCTTAAGATATTTTATGTACAAACCAGGGGGGAATGTGTTGAAGACATAGGGGAATGTAGACGTCAAGTAAAGAACTGGCAGGGATATGAGCTGTAGAAGGGGCAATGCTCAGTCTGCCCAGGGTGATAAAGTGCTCAGATACAGCCTTGTTGCCCAGGATATAATGACAGATGCATGTCAATGTGAGAATGGATAGAGAGGCAGCAGGAATCTTCTGTAGTGGGTGATGTGTTCAAGAACCAACTTCTGAGTTCTGAGCAAAAGGGTCTGGAAAGAAAGCAGTTTGTATAAGTACTGATAGTTGTTCAATAACAGAGTATGAGTAAAGCTATGGTGTTTTCTTGAACTGCTAGTGTGTAGAAAATTAAGGAATGCAGAAACCTTTCATGCCCACTCTAACAGGTTCCCCAAGGGGTACATTTGTGAGGGTTATTTAGGAGTACCATGTGGGGCACTATGGTTATCAGCTGTATAAAAGAGATACCCAGTAATTAGAGATGATACCAGGGGTACACAAAGGATATATGAGGGTACAAACTGGAGTCTCTGGCATGTGTGTGCATGTCACAAGCTTTTCTTAAAATAGCCTGAGGTTTCCTATGTTAGAAGTATGTGTACATGTTCATACATGTGAACACCCATAACCAGGAAGGACTCACATTGTAACTACCACTCATAAAGGGAGCAGCCTGAAAATGTACTTTGAATACCACTCCCATATCTCTACTTTCTTATCCTGTTTCAATGTTACTGACTTTAGCTTGGCCTGACTCTTCTCTTTGTATTTTACTTTAATTTGTCTCACCATGTCAAAGCTTGGCCTTTGATTTCATTCAACTATTGGCCCGTTTTCTAGTCCTAAATCTACAATATGTTTTCACCACTATTGCTACTGTAAACCTGAAATTCAATCATATTTACTGCTTAGATCATTGACCCTTGTTGTGTTGAGTCTTGCAACCCTTTTTCTTTCCCTATAACTCCCAAAGCTTATTAATTTGTATCTTTACTCCCGGGAGAACTAGACAAACATTTCAAGGTCATTTTCTTAGAATATTCTGAATGTCTCAATATAACTAAAGACAATATAATGAAAAAACATACTGTTCTGTGATTTTATCTGGTCTTCCTAAGATAAAATATTCAAAATACAAATAATAAGACTTGTTTGGGTAGAATGTGATATATAAAAATATTTGTATGCAAAACCATAAAGAATGGGACTGGTCACAGAGCTCTAAACTGACTCCAGTCTTAGACTATTATACATTAGACCATGGCGAGCTGGGATTACTGAAGTGGTTGTTTTTGTATTTCCTAACACAAATATTCATGATGATAAGAGAGGGCTGGGTACAAAATGTAGACAGTCATAATGTTGAGATTCATAATGTCAACCTGAGAATGTCGACATGGCCATAATGGCGACATTGGTTATGTCAACATTCCTCATGTAGACTGGGATGAAATGTTGATGTTAGAAAGTCAACATTTCATCCTGGTGACTCAGTGGTGATTTACCATCTCCTGGCAAAGCAAAGATTCCAGCAGCATCTTCCAGATCCTAATGCTGAATTGACCGTCACTTCTAGGTCAGATCTCCGATCCTCCGGTGACTGCTATCACTAATTTTAATCTCTATTCCTAACCCTCATTCTAGTGCCTAACCCTACCCTCCCCCTGCAGCCTAACTCTAACCCTAATGTTGACATTTCACCTGTTGACATTCTAAAAATGGCAACATCATAGCTGTTGATGTTGTGTTGTCAACATTATGGATACCTACATTGTTATTGTCAGTGTTTTTATTGGATCCCATAAGAGATGCTTACTCTGTACATCATGCTAAAATATCAATGTCCTGTATAAAAGATAAAATAAAAGACTTGCCTGACTTAATTTATAAAGGACATATTTAGTGTTCTGTGCATAACATAGATCACAGAATGAATCTCAGAGTATATGAAAAGTTTAGCAAATAAAAATATCCTTAATGTTCACTGCATAATATGGTGACATTGTATATAAAAAGCATGGACAGTATGGCTAAATCAGCAAATACTATGCTTGCAATCACAATGCACATTATACAGTTTAATGCTGCACACTGTATACAGTTTAATGCAAATAACTACTCTACACCCAGTATATACAAATTAATATCCATGATGCCTGTTTTATGCCACCATATTCATCCCAACATTACATACTGTAATATGGCAATAAGCCCAATGTTGCAACATGAAAAGCAGGGGCATAAATTCATCCCAGTATCCCAGAAGCAAGTTTGTGTTTGGTGCCGCCCCTCCTTAAAAACAAAGAGGAAAACAAATATGATGTGTATACGTGTTAGTGTGTGTATAAACAAACATGACTTACATAATTATATAGATAGCGCTCTCAGCTGGTCTACAAAGGCCTGCAGTGAATTGGCAGGATTCCCGCTACGCTGTGACAATGGCAGATGGGTCAGATTCATGAGATTCAGCCTACTACAGCATGCACTGGTTTGTCCCATCTCATGGTCCAGCAGCAACAGCCTGTGCATTGTCATTTGCTGCAGAGCAAGTTCAGCGGGACCAGGCAGCGGCCATCTTGTCCCCTATTGCAGGTGTTATCATGGCTTCTGGGACAGAGTAACTGTGCAGGAACAGTGAGTGCACCACAGATCTCCATTGGAAGAGCATCAGTCACACTTGTATCCCACTGTGAACCACAGGTGCACAATAAACTTTATTGCAGTGGCAGCCAGCAGGGCTCTTTAGTAGTTTGCTGCATGGGCAGTGGGCTGTGCTAGTGCCAATGGGAGATGGGAGAACATGGGGCCCACCATCACCTTACTGCAAGGTAGTGGCAGCAGCAATGATGGCAGCTGCGGGCTGTATGAGCAGCCCGGGCCCTCCCTTCTCTGTCAGAGTGGCTGGGTCTGGGACAGTTGTCCCTTCAGTACCCCCCATGATGGTGGCACTGGCCAGCAAAATCCTCTCTAATATTTTAAGTGGGATGCACTGTATATGGAAAGCAAGGTGTCATAGGTGTTTCAAGCAAAGCATCCTATGTGTGCCTGCCACCAAGTCTTGGATGTGCTTGGTAAGATACCATGAATATTTTTGTAAAGATGCCTTGGACATGCATAGTTAGAAATCACAGATTTGTCCAGAAAGACATCCTTGATGGGTCCATCAAAATGTCCTGGATTTGCCCATTGGGAGCTCTGGATAGCTCCAGTAGTTACTTAACCTGCGGAGAGGGCAGCATCCTCCTTAAGCACTGTTTTTTTTAACTCCAGGTACTGCCTATGCTGATGTAGTAAAGGTGTTCCTCATAACATAAAGCAGGATGACTGTGGTTCTTGCTTGTAAGAAGACATCACTGGTCTCACAAAGTGCTGTCGATCTAGAGCCAAATGGAATGTACTGAATTATTGACATGACTTTTTCATAATTCTTATATGTCTTGTCTACAGAATGTGACTAGAAGCTAGTAGTGAGGTGTTCCTGGCAATGTTTAGTTAGAGCAAAATGGCAAAGTCTAGCAAGAACTGAAATATTTTGATGTGTGAGGGATGCAGGTCTGCAAGAAATAATTATACATTATTTTCAAACAGGATCCGTCTGGAGTGTACATTTATCAGCCAATTCATGTACAAAATCTCACTGTATTGTTATAAATAACAGATTATGCAGCGTACACATATTATAGCAAACGTACACAATACTCCATAAAATAGCGAGATTTGGAATGAGACTATAAAATTGTGATATTGTTATCCTTTTATGAAACATGCTGCTAGGAATTAGTACACAGCTTGATCAGAGGTGCAAAACAGGTTCATGAATACACCCTTACCTTGTGATTACACCCTCATCTTGCGAATGTGCTATTACCTTGTTTAACAGATTCACATATTAGTCATGGTAGTATTGCACTTTCTATGGGGAAAAAAAAAAATTACTATTTCTACAGTGTTTTGCCATTAATGTGTGTGCAATAAAAATGAAGAGGAAGTATCCCAATAAAGAACAACTACACATTTTACAATACATTGATAAATTATTAATGCATAGTGTCTTCTTATTTAAAGTTTAATTATTCATTGTATTGTTTTCAGCCACAAAACCTAATTAGAGTTATTGGTAATAAATGGTAGCAATGCAGTTGTAATTAAATTTTAATTAGCTAATGATTTACCAATCAACTTTATCAAAGTAATCATTGCTTTAATATGCAGTAATTGTAAAATGGAGACAAGCACAGGTCACAGATTTTGATTAATTAAAGTAAATTATTGTCATTGTAGTAAAATTACACTCTATTATATAAATGGGGAACGTAAGCAAGTAGAGAAATGTATATTTTGCATTAAATCAGAACACCCCATCTCCCCTGCATAAACTGCTGCACAATGGCTGGGGATGGAGAAAGGCTCTAAACACTGAGGTTTAGGACTGTCTGTAAACCAATATTCTTGTCTCTACACAACAATGTTTCATAAATTACAAAAGAATATACATCAGGCAATTTATATATACACAGTAGTTTTAAGGCAGGCATCCCCAACCTCAATTGAAAAAAAAAAGAACTCAGCTGAGCAATGAAATTGGAAACATGAACAAAAACCTGACGTATACTGAGATAAAATTATAAAGAAAATTTAATATGACAATAAAATAAATTTCATACAATAAAACATATAGTCTGGACTTAAACCTTATAAGGAAAATAGTAAAATACCCTGTACTGGATATCAGATAAAACAAGCACTTGTGGTGTGAGCAGTAACAATATGTAACATTTGTATCCAACAAGTAAAAACAGTATCGTATCCTGGATATGAATGAATTGTTAGAATGTGGAGTAATTCATAAGTTTTAAACTGGTAACTGCAGTCCCATGAATGTATTAATGGAGCTCCTTTATGTAGAAATGCTCCGATGTCAGATAAAGTCAAAATTACCTCTCCCGTGGGCTGGTTTCTAACCGAGAATCCTCGGTTAGATTATCCTGCGCTGCCCACCACATAGCTGTCACTGGGAGGGAGAGTGCAAAGCTTGCACCGGGTGGAGTCCTACACGTAGATGCTGCTGGAGGTATAAAGGAGCCACTATGGAGACTGAGTTGCCAATGCTGCTCGGCAGGCCTCGATGTCAGCTGCAGCGCGCAAAAAATAATATGCCACTGCAGGGGCTGCAAGGCCAATATCGGTCTCTTAGTATAGATGAAAGTGCTTGTCATGCAAAAGGCTTGTTAGGCAGAGTGTAGAAGTCCAGTTGGTAAAAAAAAAAAAAAAAAAGAATTGAGGCGTCCTAACCGGTTTCATCATGCTCCACATGACTTTCTCAAAGGTATATCCCCTCAGTCCAGGTATCAGTATATAAAGCAAATGATTGAATACATGCAGGTGTCAATAATCAATCAATTAATTAAGAAACTCAGCAACATCAGCTTGTCAAATAGTAAATGCTTAGTAATTCACAACAGAGTGTTTTGTAGGGAACAAAAAGGCAGACACAATATTATATAGACCTTATATATCACGGAAAACAGAGGAAACCTATAACTCCAAAATAAATTAAATAAATTATACACTCTGAGGTAGATAGAACAATATATGTAAACATACATGTGAACAAACATTTTGTACATATTTATACCATACAGTGTTTATTTTATATATTTCACAGAAAATAAAACATTAATTAAAAAACCAGGATGGACTAAAAAGAAATTAGAATTATTAACAACAATTACAAACATTTATTTGAAAAAATAATAATAATCTGAAGTCAGGTTTGAACTCTACTCTCTTTAAAGAGCTGATAGACGCATTGACTGGATGTGCCACTGAATCTCAAGTTAAAAGATAGAGTATAACAAACCTATATAACAGTCAATATCCCAGATAATTAATAATATTAATATGAAAACCACAATCCATACTTAATTAACTGCACTATGTCTGATAAACTTTATGTATGAGTGCACATTTGATGTAGAAGGAATATATAGATACAATGTTCCTACATATTCTTAAAGTAAGTTTAAAAAAAATGATCTAGAGTCAGTTTTTGAACTCTACTCTCTCTGAAGAACTAATGGGGCATTAGCTAAATGTGCCACTGATTCTCAAGTTAAGAAATAGAGGATAACAAACCTATATATAAGTCAGTGTCCTGTATAATTAGTAAAAAATAATAACCACAATCCATACTTAATTAACTGCACTATATCTGATAGACTTTATATATATATATATATATATATAAGTGCACATTGAATATAAAGCAAATATATGAATACAATGTTCCTCCATATTCTTAGGGTGAGTATGAACATGGAATTTGCTGCTAAAAGTGAGGGAAGGAAACGAGACATAACAATATGCCTTCAGAGGTCAAATTCAATAGCTTCATTAAGCCCCTCGGGAACGAGGGTTCTTAACTTGTGTATCCAATAATTCTCCCTAAGGCAGAGTTTTCTGTGTCTGTCTCCTCCCCATGCTGTTGGTGTGACTGTCTCTATCCCTATAAGATGTAAGTGATCAGGATTCTTTAGATGAACTTCTAAGTGTTATGAACCACAGGTAGTGGTTCATTCCTATTTTATGTTTATAAGTAGTCTTGCAGGCCAGGATTTCCCGTTGATCTGGTTTAAGAAGATTCTTGTTTGCTGCCAGTGGTGAGTCTGTGTGATTGCAGCTTGTTCCCATGTGTTCAGCCTCACCTGTCTGTTGATTGCACCTCTCAGTTGTGCAGCAGGGCAGCTGCACGACATAATTAATTAAGACTCTCTGTTATATGCTGGCTCAGTGCAATTTACAGATGCTGGTGATATTTCCAGATTTCCAGGTTTCCTGGGTTCCAGAGTTCTTGAGTTCTGAGCTAGTCCCTGCCAGTTCCTGAGCTCCTGTCTAGTAGTGTCTGTCTAGCTGCTTTGAGTGTCGGTTCCTGTGTCGGTTCCTGTGTCGATTCCAGTGTCGATTCCAGTGTCTGATCCTGTGTACTGCCGTGAAGCGTTCCTGTCCAGGAGTCCTGTGGCTTTGTCTGTGCCTGGTCGAATATCTGGCTTCTTGGTGTCCACCGGTCTGTCGTTTGGGATTCTGCCTGTCCTCCAGTTCTGAGAGTCTGTGTCGGCTACATTGGGAGTTCCTGTCCTTTTGCCAGTATTTGTACAGGTTCCGTGAGTAGCGGCTTTGCCGCGTCCGTCGGCTCAGGCCGCAGTATTCTTTGGTTATAATTTGTTTCTGGTGTTTTGCAGAGCGTTCTGCTTGTGCTGTCACCGCCGGTACACAACGGTATTGTGTCGGCGAGTGGACAGCATTTCCTTTGTTGTTGTTTTCCTTTGGCGGGTTGTTAGTAGCCCCTAGCCTTCTGTTTGTTTTAGCTAGAGGCCCCTTGTTATTATCCTGTCTCGGTTCACGCCTTGTCTCAATCTAAGACCTGGGGGCATCGGAGTTGGGCAGACCTAATCCGCCCTTCAAACGCGGCTGCCGTGGGCCCAAGAAACCATAGTCACTCAGGCGTGAACGGACCACACGGGTGAAACAACGGAGGTAGGGTGCTAGGGGCTATTTCCACACCACACCTCGTTTCAGCGTCACGTTCTGGTGCTCAGGACTCACTACGCAACATCTCCCTTGTTCTGAGCACCAGGAACCTAACATTATCACCAGCCATACAACAAAAAAGAAATAAAACTTTTTATTTTTTGGCCCAGTCCAGTGTCTTGTCTAGAATCCAGTCCTGTCTAGAATTCAGTATGCAGAATCCAGTCCGGTGTTTAGAATCCAGTCCTGTCTAGAACTCAGTGTGCAGAATCCAGTCCGGTGTTTAGAATCCAGTTCTGTCTAGAACTCAGTGTGCAGAATCCAGATCGGTGTTTAGAATCCAGTCCTGTCTAGAATTCAGTGTGCAGAATCTAGTCCGGTGTTTAGAATCCAGTCCTGTCTAGAATTCAGTGTGCAGAATCCAGTCCGGTGTTTAGAATCCAATCCTGTCTAGAACTGTGTGCAGAATACAGTCCGGTGTTTAGAATCCAGTCCTGTCTAGAATTCAGTGTGCAGAATCCAGTCCGGTGTTTAAAAATCCAGTCTTGTCTTGTCTAGTTTAAAAATCCAGTCCAGTCTTGTCTAGTCTAGTCTTGTCTTGTCTAGTTTAAAATCCTCCTATGCCAACTATGCAAGCCCTGCAGGCGTCTCTCTCTCAGCCCTGAACTCTGCTTTCAGTGCATTGAAACCTGAGCGGCTGGAAGTTTTGCAGCAATCCTTAAAGCAACTGCAAAACCTTCTGACCAAAATTTTGCTTATTTTGCCAGAAGCTCTTGAGAGTTCATTCTCTAAAGAGACTCTTGTTCACAGCATGGTGACAAGTGAATCCTCAGGTTTAATTAGAGAGAAAAAGTTTGAAAGTTTTCCGCGGCCCAGGCTCTCAGAAGAGGAGCGTCTGCATCGCAGAAACTCAAATTTATGCCTATATTGTGGGGGTTTAGGCCACTATCTGCAGACCTTTGAGTTGCGCAAGCCAAAGTGTGGCGATAAGTCCTACCCTCTGGCCAAGTGGAGTCAGGATTCAAGACCTACTCCTGTCTCTACTGTGGCAGAGGTACTTGTCACACAACCCACACTAAAAAGCACTCTGTCCTATAATTGGGGTCCTTGGGCTAGGGAGCCCCATTATAGATTAAGGAACCAAAGGAGAATGTTTCTCTCCTCTCTTGATTTTCCTGTGGAAGCAGAGTTGCAAACCCCTGGAGTGGTGCCCGATGCCCAGGGTCCTGGAGTGGTGACCGATGCCCAGGGTCCTGGAGTGGTGCCCGATGCCCAGAGTCCTGGAGTGGTGCCCGATGCCCAGGGTCCTGGAGCTGTGCCCGATGCCCAGAGTCCTGGAGATGTGCCCGATGCCCAGGGTCCTGGAGCGGTGCCCGATGCCCAGAGTCCTGGAGTGGTGCCCGATGCCCAGAGTCCTGGAGCGGTGCCCGATGCCCAGAGTCCTTGAGCGGTACCCAATGCCCAGAGTCCTGGAGCGGTACCCGATGCTCTAGGTTATAGAGGGACATCGAATATTATTGCTCAGGTGTCAATACCAGAAGGGGTCTCAGAAGCTGTTACCCCAGGTAGAGACTTGAAAAGCGCAACTCCAGAGAAGGTGTCTAAAACCATAGTTCTAGAAGGGAACTCGAGAAGCAAAACCCCAGAAGGGATCTTTGAAGTAATATCCCCAAGTGGGGTCTCGAGAGATGCAGCCCCAAAGAAGGGTCTAGAGGTCGCTTCCCCAGGAAAGGACTCAAGAGGCATAGCGTTAGTGGAGGTTCTGAAGGTTATAGCTTCAGCAAAGGTCCCGGAAGTATTAGTCCTGGGAGAAGTTTCGATAATTATCGACTCAGAGAGGGAGGCCGACGGCTCGGTCCCAGAGAGGGAGGCCGACGGCTCGGTCCCAGAGAGGGAGGCCGACGGCTCGGTCCCAGAGAGGGAGGCCGACGGCTCGGTCCCAGAGAGGGAGGCCGACGGCTCGGTCCCAGAGAAGGAGGCCGACGGCCCGGTCCCAGTGAGGGAGGCCATCGGCCCGGTCCCAGTAAAAGAATCCGTGGTGCTGACCCCAGCGGGGTTCCCGGAGGCCACTGCCCAGGCGGGGTTCCCGGAGGCCACTGCCCCAGCGGGGTTCCCAGAGGCCACTGCCCCAGCGGGGTTCCCGGAGGCCACTGCCCCAGCGGGGTTCCCGGAGTCCACTGCCCCGGGTGGGGTTCAGAAAGTCACTGCCCCGGGTGGGGTTCAGAAAGTCACTGCCCCGGATGGGGTTCAGAAAGTCACTACCCAAGGTGGGGTTCCGAGGGCCACTGCCCCAGGTGGGGTTCCGAGGGTCACTGCCCCAGGTGGGGTTCAGAAAGTCACTGCCCCAGGTGGGGTTCAGAAAGTCTTAGCCTCGAGTAAGGTCAATAGTGACCAGGTCCTAACAAAGCACTCTAGTCAGTCAGATGGGAAGGAAGCAGATCCTGACTCTGTTGATATCTCAACATCTATAATCTTTGATGGGGACTTAGTCCAATTTCTGGTGCTTTACAAACACTATTACACCATTTTGTTGTTTAGACCATTTCTGGGCATCACTTCAGAGAACCTTGTGCTCTATCTGATATATTCCTTTAGAGGAGAGCCTTTTGAGTGGGCAACCAGTCTAATGAAAGCTGAAGATCCCATTCTTCAGGATCCCCCGGCATTCAGTGATGCAGTTATTAAGAGATATGGTTCCAAAGAAATTGGTTCAGGTTCCTCTAGGTCACCCGTCTTATCTGCTGAGAGTTCACCGTATTCTGTAAATTCGGCACAACAGTCTCAGCCCGTTGTTTTGACTGCAGGATGTGCTTTTCTCTCTTCTTCTAATAGTAGTACTTTGCCTGAAAGTTCAGCTCCCAAGGTTAAGAAACCAATCTCTGATTTAAACCCAGCCTTGCTGGGAGGTACCATCAATTCAGACAAGGGCCCTCATTCCGAGTTGTTCGCTCGGTATTTTTCATCGCATCGCAGTGAGAATTCTCTTAGTGCGCATGCGTAATGTTCGCACTGCGCATGCGTCAAGTAACTTTACTAAGAAGAAAGTAATTTTACTCACGACTTTTTCGTCGCTCCGGAGAACGCATTGTGATTGACAGGAAATGGGTGTTACTGGGCGGATGTACGGCGTTTTAGGGGCGTGTGGCAGGAAACGCTACCGTTTCCGGAAAAAACGCAGGCGTGTCTGGAGAAACGGTGGGAGTGCTTGGGCGAACGCTGGGTGTGTTTATGACGTCAGCCGGGACCGAAAAGCACTGAATTGATCGCACAGGCAGAGTAAGTCTGGAGTTACTCAGAAACTGCTAACTCGGTTTTGATCGCAATATTGCGAATACATCGGTCGCACATTTAAGATGTTTAGATTCACTCCCAGTAGGCGGCGGCTTAGCGTGTGTAACTCTGCTATAATCGCCTTGCGAGCGAACAACTCGGAATGAGGGCCAATGTTTGAGGAATTACCTTGGTCAGACCTCAAGAACTTTGTAAAAATAAGAAGAAGAAGAAAAAGAAATGATTATTGACTCTTGCCTTGTTAAAAAAAAAAAAGATTTTTTTTTTCTTTCCTTGTCTTGTGTCCAGTGGCCACCGTCAAGGGGTGGGCACCATTACAAGCTGTTGTCACAGCTTGTTTCTGTTAGACCAGTGTGTCAGGTTTTTTTTTGTATCCCTTGTTTTGGAAAGTCTGAATTTTGGGGTCCTTTGACCCCTCCTCAAGGGGGGGGTAATGTTATGAGCCACGGCTGTGGCTCATTCCTGTTTTGCATTTTTGGTTATATATTTTGTTATACTTCTGTTTCTGTTCCCCGTGGGTGTCATGGGGTGTTCGGAGCCCACCCTTAAAGAGAGGGTACTGTTATGAACCACAGGTAGTGGTTCATTCCTATTTTATGTTTATAAGTAGTCTTGCAGGCCAGGATTTCCCGTTGCTCTGGTTTAAGAAGATTCTTGTTTGCTGCCAGTGGTGAGTCTGTGTGATTGCAGCTTGTTCCCATGTGTTCAGCCTCACCTGTCTGTTGATTGCACCTCTCAGTTGTGCAGCAGGGCAGCTGCACGACATAATTAATTAAGACTCTCTGTTATATGCTGGCTCAGTGCAATTCACAGATGCTGGTGATATTTCCAGATTTCCAGGTTTCCTGGGTTCCAGAGTTCTTGAGTTTTGAGCTAGTCCCTGCCAGTTCCTGAGCTCCTGTCTAGCAGTGTCTGTCTAGCTCAGGCATTCCCAACCACGGTCCTCAAGGCACACTAACAGTGCAGGTTTTAGTGATATCCAGGCTTGAGCACAGGTGACTTAATTAGCACCTCAGTTATTTTGATTTAACCATCTGTGCTGCAGACTGGATATCACTAAAACCTGCACTGTTAGTGTGCCTTGCGGACCGTGGTTGGGAATGCCTGGTCTAGCTGCTTTGAGTGTCGGTTCCTGTGTCAATTCCAGTGTCGATTCCAGTGTCTGATCCTGTGTCCTGCCGTGAAGCGTTCCTGTCCAGGAGTCCTGTGGCTTTGTCTGTGCCTGGTCGAAAATATCTGGCTTCTTGGTGTCCACCGGTCTGTCGTTTGGGATTCTGCCTGTCCTCCTGTTCTGAGAGTCTGTGTCAGCTACATTGGGGGTTCCTGTCCGTTTGCCAGTATTTGTACCAGTTCCGTGAGTAGCGGCTTTGCCGCGTCCGTCGGCTCAGGCCGCAGTATTCTTTGGTTATAATTTGTTTCTGGTGTTTTGCAGAGGATTCTGCTTGTGCTGTCACCGCCGGTACACAACGGTATTGTGTCGGCGAGTGGACAGCATTTCCTCTGTTGTTCGTTTCCTTTGGCGGCGTGCCGCACATATATTTAGGTTTAGGGTTGTTAGTAGCCCCTAGCCTTCTGTTTGTTTTAGCTAGAGGCCCCCTTGTTATTATCCTGTCTCGGTTCACGCCTTGTCTCAATCTAAGACCTGGGGGCATCGGAGTTGGGCAGACCTAATCCGCCCTTCAAACGCGGCTGCCGTGGGCCCAAGAAACCATAGTCACTCAGGCGTGAACGGACCACACGGGTGAAACAACGGAGGTAGGGTGCTAGGGGCTATTTCCACACCACACCTTGTTTCAACGTCACGTTCTGGTGCTCAGGACTCACTACGCAACATCTCCCTTGTTCTGAGCACCAGGAACCTAACACTAAGAAGTGTCTTGAAACACTATGGAAGAGAAAACCCCTTAGGATATTACGTCTATACTCTAAGAACCTCACTCGAAGCTTGCGTGTGGTCCTGCCCACATATATGAGGTTACAACTGCATATTAGAATGTATATGATGTAATAACTGTTACAATTGTTGAAGGATCGTATTTCAAATTGTTTATCCCCAACCTCAGTCCTCAAGGCACATAATAGTCCAGGTTTTAGTGATATCCATGCTACAGCACAGGTGCCTCAATTAGTACCTCAGTTTTTTTGCTTTAGCCATCTGTGCTCAAGCCCAGATATCACTAAAACCTGCACTGCTAGTTTGCCTTGATGACCAAGGTTGGGAATGCCTGGGTTAAGGGATATTATTGGTAGAGATGTGCAGGTTCAGTTTTCTGAAAACCGGAACCACCTAAATAGGCCATTTTACTTGTAGTTCTGTGCCCAGGCTTGGGTTTTCCTGCCAGGCTTAGATTTCAAAAGATATAAAATGTGATCTTCCGGTTGTCAGATCTTGTGTGTTTTGGATGCTATAAAAGTCCCTCCATTATGGATTCAGGTGCCATTTCACACAGGATGGTGGATAATTAGGGTGTGGGCTGTGGGCTGCAGCACGGTTACTGTGTTAATGAAGGGATGTGGGCTGCGGCACTACTTTGGCACTACTGTGACTGTGCCAGACTGTGAAGTGCTGTGGGGTACAGCACTGCTGTGATTGTCAGTGAAGGGCTGGGAACTGTATCAATGCTGTGACTGTGTCAGTGAAGGACTGTGGGCTGCAGCACTGTGAGGCACCATGTTAAAATAAACATTAATTAGGTGCTAAAGTGCCACAATTACTATAAGTGCTGTGAGTCACAGTGTGCAAAAACATAAAATAAAACATGTGTTGTTCAGGTTCAGGCACTGTGTTGTAAAATAATAATGTTCATTAGGTGCCAGTGTGCCACCATTACTAGAATCTCTGTGATTCTAGATGGATCATTCAAGAGAAGAGCAGGAGCAGCAAACCAGTACTAGTGCTGTGGCTGCTGCCTGTCAAAATAATACTTAAATATATACTAAAAGTGGTCCAGGACACACAAAGTTTAAGAGAGGGCACCTGAAGTCTTACAATATTTTACACTGTAAAAGAAAATATCACCTTTAATAATAAAGGGAATGTTTACTGCTGACAGACATAAAATTTACAACATGCTGTACACCACACGCAGTGGCAAGGAAAGGCTCAAGATATGACCTTTGTTTGCAAGTGGTGTTTCTGCTAGTGCTACTGCTGTTTCATGCTCTAGAATTGTGGAAGCTGGTGCAATGCTTTCTCGCTCTGAGTCTAGTAGTGTTGTCACCTTTAAAAAAGACAAATCAGTGGTCAATAAAAGAACACTAAGGCTGAATAACAAACTGTGTGGTCAGGAGGGCCCAAGTACAATTCCATCTTGCACCAATTATCTTTTCATTATGTGCTGTATTTTTGAGGTTCATTGACTGTCTTATTTGCATAGACAAACATTTTTATTGGTTTTTGCTCAAATACACTACTAATTTGCAACACAGTTTTCAACAGAAATAACTGCTATGTGTTTGTTGCTATAACAATTTAACAATATTAGGCCTGATTCAGGTTGGATTTCAAATTCTGCTAAGCAGCAGAATTTGCAAACCATGAGATCACATGCTGGGGGCCGCCCATCGCAGGGCAAGGGCGCCCAGCATGCTGACTGCTGCTTCCCCCCTTATCAACCATAAATTGCGCTCCTCCCCTGCAATGCTCCATCTAGGAAGCAGAGCATTGCCCCCCCTTCCTGCCCCTGGAATGCCACTGCCTGATTGACAGGCAGAGGCGTTCGCATTTTCTGCTGGCAAAAATGATAAAAAGGATGCAGGCACATGCGCAGGATGGGTGCTGCAGATGTGCCCACATCCTTTTTGAATTTTTTGTGATTGGATCGCTTATTGCGATCCAACCTGAATCAGCCCCATTGTGAGATGGTCAAATTTCACTGTAAATGACTTGAAATTAATTTTATTGAGGTTAATAATACTGTAGTAATAAAAAAGCCCAAATTACATGATTTTGGGGCGAATTCAGTAAGGATAGCAAATTCTGCTACTCAGCAAAATTTGCTATACTTTTGCTTGCATGCTGGGGGACACCCAGCACTGGGCAAGGCCACCCAGCATACTGACCGGCGCCTACCCCCTTCGACAAGCAGAAATTGCGATCGCTTCACAATTTCTGCTTGTCAGCAGAAGCTAAAGATGACTCCTGCCGGCGCAGCTTAGCTGCGGCCGCAGGAGTCCCAGTGCCATTTTACCTGTCGTGGTGGCTGCATGTGATGTCACGCACCCGCCGTGACCACACCCCCGCAATGCCTCCATTTGTCTTTCTTTGCGCACTGTTCGGGTTGCCCCGCAATACGCCGTCTCCTCCCTGGAAACGGAGCGTTGCCACCCCGCGACCGCCTCTGCCTGATTGACAGGCAGAGGCAATCGCATTTTCTGTGGCCCCCTGCAGAAAGTGCAGGCGCATGTGCAGTACGGGTGCATGTGCAGTACGGGCGCTGCACATGCGCCCGCGGGCCCACTGCAAAAATTCCGGTTGGATCGCAGTTTGCTATCCAACCTGAATTAGCCCCTTTATCTGTTTTAAGCAATTTTTTAATACTAAAATCCAGCTCTAAAATCAAAACACTTAAGGAAGGTTTTGCCAAAATCAGAAAACAAATACAAAACTCTTAGAGCAGTTTTGGCAAAATCAAAACATGTGGGTCCACGCACATCTCTAATTGTTGCATGACTAAACAGGGTAGAGTGTGGATTAAAAGAAAAGAGATTTAGGGTGGTATTCAAATGATATATCACGCCCAATCTCCTTTCTAAAGTAATCCCCGTTATTGTGCATATCGCTTCCAAAGTAATCAGGTTTAGCTGCATAAAAGGTTAGGGCGCCTTGCTACCCCAGGGGTAGAGAGCTGAAATTATGATATCACAACCATCAGCAGAATCAGAACAGGTGTGGAAGGGGGTGAAAAGAATTTAATACCGCCCTTACTGTCTTAATGCTTTTTTATTTTTACACCTGATCAGCCACTACCATAATCCTACATAGGAACAAGAGCGCAGGTGCACCATACAACCATTAAATTATAATAAATTTCCATCCATCATATCCGAGGTTCTTGCCATACATTGGCCAATATATGAGCCTGCCCACCATCATCACGGTGACCTCATAGGACAGGTCCCTAACATTATAGGAGTCCGCCCCTGAGATGCAGGGCACCCCCAAACCACCACAGCCAAACCTCCCATGTAATCACACAAATAAAAGATAGAAGTGAGAAATCAGTGTTGAGCAAGTGAAAGTAGCTGCTGAGGACATCAGTAACAACATGAACAACATGGAGTCAAAAACTGTTAAAAATATTACCCCCACAGATGCAATATACCATTTTTTGTACCAGACTGTGGAAATTATTTTTCTGTAGTGTTAGTTCCACACTATATACCTGTTAGGAACTACTGCTGTGGTTATGGGATTTTACATAAATTGTACTGCCACTGGTACATAACTATAAATAATCACTTCTACAGTATATGTGTATGTGTTTGCTCCTTAATAATAATTAACCACAAGGCTTGCTTTTTTATACATACTGTATACTTTATGAAATAATTTAATCTACAGTATATATATAAAAATGGATGTGTGCGTGTGCATGTGAGTGTGTGTGTGTGTGTGTGTGTGTGTGTGTGTGTGTGTGTGTGTGTGTGTGTGTGTTCCAGCATAATGCCTGGAGCAATTTACACCAAACTTGCTACACATTTGACTTACAATATGGGAAAAAATACTGTGGGGGTGAGACACCCCTAGCACCCCTAGGGGTGGGGGTTGGAAGGGGGTGACATGTAAGAATCCATAGTTTTTGCATTACTCTGGAATGCCTGGAGCAATTTACACAGAGGCATACATGGGTAGGAGCAGAGGCTCCTACGTGTAAGGGCAGAGGCACCCATGGGTAGAGGTAGAGACACACATGGGTAGGGGCAGAGGCACCCACGTGTAAGGGCAGAGGCACCCACTTGTAAGACCAGAGGCACCCATCAGCTGCATTTCTGGAGAGGAGGGGACCCATGTGCAGACTTCTTGTGTGAGCCCCCTCCTCTCCTGAAGCCATCACTGCCGCTGATAGAGTCTACAGCGCATGCGCAGGACTCCGAAAAATGGCTCTGTGCCATTTTTCTGGAGTCCTGCGCATGTGCTGTAGACTCTGGCACTGTGCCAGAGTCTCTAGCGTTCAGTGTGCTAGCAGCGGCAGTGATGGCTATGGGAGAGGAGGGGGCCCACACACAGTCACCGATGGTCGCCGGAAAGGTAAGTATAGAAGAAATGGGTGCAGTGTGTGCGGTGTGGGCCCCCTCTGGACCCAGGGGCATATGTGCACTGCACACACTGCATCCATTATAGATACGCCAGTGGTACCTTTGTGTAAGGATAGAGGCACCCACAGGTAGGCGCAGAGGCACCTACGGGTAGGGGCAGAGGCACCCAAAGGTAGGGGAAGATTCACCCACAGGTAGGGGCAGAGGGTAGGGGCAGAGGCACCCACAGGTTACTCAGCTCCAGCACTGCCTGCATCACAGCACAAGTCTCCCTCTCTCTTCCCCTATCATTCGGCAACATCTTACTGCTGCTGCTGCACACACGGTTAGGGGCAGAGGCACCCACTGGTAGTGGCAGAGGCACACACAGGTAAGGATAGAGGCACACACGGGTAGGGGCAGAGGAACACATGGGTAGGGGCATGGGCATACGGGTAGGAGCAGAGTCACCTACAGGTAAGGACAGAGGCACAAATGGGTGGGGGCAGAGGCATACTTTAGTGTTGAATCTAAGCAAGGAGACCTAGGGCTCTCTGACACAGAGGTAGCCTGCAAATCTAACATATTTAACATACAGGGAGTGGAGCTTGGCCTGTCGTCCCAGCATTTACAGCACTGAGCAGGGCAGAATCAGGGGCGAGACTGGGCAGAGAAGGAGGCGGATTATTCTCCTCAGCTCCAGCATTTTGACAGCATCAATCCGGGGAAGCCCAGAGGTGTGGCCTGACAAAGATTGGCATTATTCTTTAAATTACGTAGCAAAGCACGAGTATTCAGCTAGTCTATATATAAAAATGTATGTATGTATGTATGTATGTATGTATGTATGTATGTATGTATGTTCCAGCGTAACTCTGGATTGCCTGGAGCAATTTACACCAAACTTGGTACACATATGACTTACAATCTGGAAAAAAATACTGTGGTGGTAAGACACCCCTAGCACCCATAGGGGTGGGAGTAAGCAGGGGGTGACATGTAAAAATCCATAGTTTTCGGGGTTGCGGAGATGAATAGTGACACTCCCGATGCCGTTTCAGTCCAGGTTCAGCCCCCATCAGCTAGAATTTTTCTCACCCAGGGCAAGGCAGTTATTTGGTGCACCCCAATGTTAAAATTGTTATTAGTTAGACATAAGCCCTAACTTTTGGTCACCACATCACTCCTTTCCTCACCTCTTCACGCACCTGCTGGTGACCCTATCACACCCACCAGGCCTTCTGAAACCTCTACAGGTGAACCTCTCACGCTGTCTTTACCCCTCTGCTGATTATTTTCTCTCCCCCTATCTGCCCCCCCAGGCCTCCTCACTCTTCTGCCACTCTGCACTGCTGGTTGCTGGGGACACCACTCTCACTGACAGTGGATAGGGCGGGGGCTGGAGATTGTGATGCCTTTTCTGTCTCCCTGGTCACCCAAGGTCTCCAGCAGAGAGAGTGGGGCGCCCCAGGCCTGGAGTGAGGTGGAGTTTCATGTCCTGGATAACAGGAAGAGTCTGAATCTGACCTGCGTTAGCAGCCATCCGACACCTGGGCTGTGTGACAGGGAATGCCATAGACAAACAACATGCTGTCACTGAGCTGGGTATGGGTAGTGGCAGGACCCAGCAGCAGGTAGTCCCTCGTGGCTGAGAGGAGAGGCAGAGGGAGGGGGGTGTTAGGGGTGACCACTGTGCTCTTATGTAATATTATCAAGGAGTTAACCTAATGGCAGCAGTACTTCAGTGCTTCAATTGCCAGGGTTGCTGCATTTGTGACTAGGTTACCCGGAGGCCCTGATGCATAAAGAGTAAAAAGCCCAAAAGAATATTAATAAACATAGAATTGTAATACAGTATTTATTTATCTGCTACAGGTGTTCCTCGGGTAATGCAAGAACCATGGATTAATATTTACTTACATTAAGACGTCTCAAATTTATATTTCTATAGATTTACCAATTTTTTAACACTCATTTATATTTACAACCGTGAAAATCAGAAATTCCAGTGTGAAGAATGGGTAGAACAACTAGTACAGTGTGTGTATATATATATATATATATATATATATATATATATACACACACAGTGGGGCAAAAAAGTATTTGGACAGCCACCAATTGTGCAAGTTGACCCACTTAAAAAGATGAGAGAGGAGGTCTGTAATTTCCATCATAGGTACACTTCAACTGTGAGAGACAGATTCTGAAAACAAAAAAACAGGAAATCACATCGTATGATTTTTAAATAATTTATTTGTATATTCTTGCGGAAAATAAATATTTGGACAATCAGAAAGTTTAACTCAATATTTTGTAATATAATCTCGGTTGGCAATTACAGAGGTCAAACGTTTCCTGTAGTTCTTGACAAGGTTTGCACACACTGTAGCAGGTATTTTGGCCCACTCTTCCATGCAGATCTTCTCTAGATCTGTCATGTTTTGGGGCTGTTGCCGGGCAACATGGACTTTCAACTCCCTGCACAGATTTTCTATTGGGTTGAGATCAGGAGACTGGCTAGGCCACTCCAGGACCTTGAAATGCTTCTTACGGAGCCACTCCTTAGTTGCCCAGGTGGTGTGTTTGGATTCATTGTCATGCTGTAAGACCCAACCACGTTCTATCTTCAATGCTCTTACTGAGGGAAGGAGGTTTTTGCCCAAAATCTCACGATACATGGCCCAATTCATCCTCTCCTTAATACGGATCAGTTGTCCTGTCCCCTTTGCAGAAAAGCAGCCCCAAAGCATGATGTTTCCACCCCCATGCTTCAAAGTGGGTTTGGTGTTCTTGGGATGCCATTCATCATTCTTCTCCCTCCAAACACAGCGAGTGGAGTTTATACCAAAAAGTTCGATTTTGTTCTCATCTGTCCACATTAGATTCTCCCAATCCTCCTCTGGATCATCCAGATGGTCACTGGCAAACTTTAGACGGGCCAGGACATGTGCTGGCTTAAGCTGGGGGACCTTTTGGGTGCTGCAGGATTTCAATCCATGACGACGTAGTGTGTTACTAATGGTAACCTTTGGGACTGTCGTACCAGCTCTCTTGAGGTCATTGACGACGTCCCCTGTGTAGTTCTGGGCTGATTCCTCACCGGTCTCAAGATCATTGATACCCCACGAGGTGAGATCTTGCATGGAGCCCCAGGTCGAGGGAGATTGTCAGTGATCTTGTATTTCTTCCTTTTTTTAATAATTGTGCCAACAGTTGATCTCTTCTCACCAAGCTGCTTGCCTATTGTCGAGTAGCTCACCCCAGCCTTGTGCAGCTCTACAATTTTATCCCTGGTGTCCTTATATAGCTCTCTGGTCTTGGCGATGGTGGAGAGGTAGCAGTCTGAATGTTTGAGGGTGTGGACAGGTGTCTTTTATACAGATAACCAGTGCAAACAGGTGCCATTATTACAGGTAACGAGTGGAGGATGGAAGAGCTTCTTAAAGAAGAAGTAACAGGTCTGTGAGAGCCAGAAATCTTGCTGCTTGGTAGGTGTCCAAATATTTATTTTCCACAAGAATATACAAGTAAATTGTTTAAAAATCATACAATGTGATTTTCTGATTTTTTTTTTCAGATTCTGTCTCTCACAGTTGAAGTGTACCTATGATGGAAATTACAGACCTCTCTCATCTTTTCAAGTGGGTCAACTTGCACAATCGGTGGCTGTCCAAATACTTTTTTGCCCCAGTGTATATATATGACAAAGGGGTTAGACACCCCGAAACGTTGATGTCTCATGCTGTGAATTTATAATACACGCTATTCAGCCACAAGACCCTGAGTGCCGCAGTTTTTCCTTCAAGTTGTTCATCACTTCTACTGAAGGCACCGGGGCACATTATCCATTGGAGGAGTGCCGGGCTTTGTATAATATATATATATATATATATATATATAAATATAGACATACAGTACATACATCACAGAACAAGAATTTTATAGTTTTATATAAATCTCTCCGTTTTTCAGTCACAGTACTTCAATAATAGTAAAAGGACCTAATTTACGTTATTTTGTTCACAGTGGTAACAGCTGTATCTGTTTGCTGCAATGTGGCAATTATTGTTGCCACTGATGGCTCTCTTTTAATATATAGCAGTGTATAACACAATATGTGGTTAGTAAACCGCTACAAAGCTTAAAAGAAACATTTGTATCCTCTTGCAATGCGGCATTGGTTAGTAAAACAACTCTTGCCATGCACAATATATAATGCAGCATTTAATCAACTTCTGAGTTTTTACGTTAGTACAACTTTAAGTAGACAGCCAGCTGTAAAAGACTAGCAACTGGCATCCCAGTGCAGGTACAGATCCAGATAAACAATAGACAGTATTCAGATAGTTACCCTTAGCAGTGTAAACCTCCAGGAAGGGTTAGTCAGCATGGCTATGCAATCTGTTCCTGGTTCCACACTCCTTTCCTTCCTGGTAGTGATACTGTGCATCTGGTATAATGAAGATGTTTACAGGTTAGCCTACAGCATGTAGTATAAATCAGTGGTGCTGACAGAGGGGGGGAGAGGGTACAAATTACCCATGGCCAAGGTCTGATGGAGGGGCCCAGTGAGGGTCCAATAGGGGCCCAGGCCCCCTCCCCCTTACCTGGCAGCAGCATCTGCAGCTCTTCTCGGCCCAGCACACACTGCTGTGTACTGGGCTGCAGTGTGGCCATGAAGGTGCATAAAATACTTTTTTTTTTCAGTTTTTTTTTATTTCTAAGGGTACATGACCACACCTCGTGTCATTAGGCAACACCCCTTGAAAAGTACCTGGCCCAGCCCGGCTCTTGACTGCCCTGAGTATAAATGTGCAAGTTGCTCACCACTAAACACAGAGGTCCGTAGAAGTGGTAAGGGATGAAGTCAACACATTTCACCCAGTTTACTGTTGGGATTGTCCCAAATCTTGTAAACAGGAAGAAAAACTTTGAAAAACCTTGATTAACAGAGCTAGATGTTGGCAAAAAGGAGCATAATTTGCACAGGCAAAGAATGGAGTAAGGCAATATGAGAGCGTTTCTTGAGAGCTATGTAGTAGGAGCACATTTGCACCTGCTTTTGTAGAATACAATTTTTTTTTTATTGTACACAACTAGATATTGACATAAGATAAAGGATTGGATACATGCTATTTTCACTCTGCCAAAGGGACTTGAATTTAGCACCAGCTCAGAGCTGGTGATCCTTGTGTCTTGTCCTATGTGTTGAATGAAATTCTTTATCATGTTCTTAATGCACTTCGGTGGACAAGTACAAATCTTAATGTAATCCATCAGTGAAGGTAAATCAAGCAGTATGGAAAATAAAACAATTCAAAAGTGAATTTATTGGTGTTACAGTCATGTAGAAAAAATATCCTACTATCACAATATAATCACCAGTAGCAAATATCAGTTGTTGCAATAAAAGAAGTAGGATGTATTGCTCACCTGTTTCAGAGGCTAAGTACAAACTCGAAAATCTCTATCTGGCAGAGAAGGAGTAGCCAAACCTAATAGTAATAATGGAAGTAGATTCTGATAACAATCCAGATTTGGTACTCTGAAGTTCTATCAGAATCCATATGTAAGTTGGATCAGTGAACAGGTAATCAGGCCCTCAGAATAAAAATGCAATCTGTGTCAGTTCACATTATCAGTTCTTCCATAATGCAAATGCAAGTAATGTCAGTACACAGGTGATCGATTAGATATGAGCTAGGTCCAGCTCAGTCTTAAGCTGGGTACACACGGGACGATCTATCCAACTATTTTTGCTAGATAGGTCAATGAACGATAATATTGCTCCGTGTGTACAGGATAGACCATTCACTAGGACCGCTCCCGGGGTAAACGAAAAATCGTTGATATACTGTGCAGCAAGGTCAAGTTTGGCTGAAACGTTCATGATCGTTAACTGTCTACACAGTATGTATGAACGATGAACGATTCTGGCTAGATTATGTCATCTAGCCACTAAGAAAATATTTAAATTTGGAGTCAAAAACCATCTAGGCTAGATCTTTGAAAGACTGAAATATTGGCTAGATCTTTCCATGTGTATACTCTAGATCATTGAGTCAGGAGCAGGGAGCTGATTTTATCTTTCAGTCTTTCAATCTTTTGGTGTTTACCTTTAGAACAAAACTTAATTGCCGATCACTGCCAGGTGACTCCCTACTTTAAAGAGAAAAGTAGTGTATCAAAGTATAGACAGGTCTCTTTTCTGTGTATGTGTGCTTTAGAGATCACCACACCAGAAGCTGCATCTCTAGTGGCAACTAAGATCAATGCTGTCAGATGCTTTGGAAGCAGATTGCCTGGCAAATCTCTTAACAGATACTCTCTTTGCTACAAGAGAGCATGCAGGTATCACATGACAGACTGCAGTACTGTATGTGAATATTGGAAGGGGTGGTTCAATGGGTGACTGACTTTTGTACTGAACATCTAGGCTCACTTCATCCAAGAACGGACATTAGGCATGAACCTTGACTAACTAGAATGCTGACCAATTTAAATGTGTCTGATACTGTACTGATACTAGTACGGACTTTATTTATTAATAATTATTTGTATATAGTAGGTTTGTTAAACAATGGTTATTTGGAATTCCCCTATCCTCTGATCTTGGGGTCTGGGGTTACAACTGTTGCAGAACAACTTTCATCTTACACAGCTACAAGTCTGTTTTATACACTAGTTTATATGCATGGTATTTAGGAATTAAGAATGTAATGTTGCCCATTTGTTTGCATGAGGTAGAGATGTAATCCATGTGAAAACATTACATTTGATCTTGCAATTTATACAAATTGTGCCCATATGTTTTGTTGATGATTTAAATGTAAGTAAAACATGTACTGTACGCATATTTTCCCTAGTTTATATTTATTCTGTTAGTTGTAGATTTGACATATTGTGTACAGTCTAAGTGCAACCAAGCCTGTCTGACACATTCATTTAATTATTTTTTCTCTTGTTTTTATGATAAGTGTAAATGTCTGTCCTCACATTTGCTTGTATATTGTAACGAAGCATGCACAGCACTAGAAGTTGTTTGTATGAATGTTTTCTTACCATCTTAGAGCTACACTTGATTCGTAGTTGGTGCTCTACTGTAACACAACAGCAGATGAGTTTAAAATTAGCATTTCTATGGCAGCTTTTCTGTTTATTGGTAGATTTGACAGTCACAAAACTTCATGTAATGTTTTTAAAAGTTTTAATGTACTGAAATGAACTTACAGTAATTACATAAATCAATAGAAATTGCTTTGTCAGTAGAAGCAATTGCAGATTTATAATCTAAATTCTGCAATGATCCTGCACAGCATATTTTATTGGGGTGTGCAATACCAGTGGGGTGTGTCTAGCAGCACCTATTGAGCATGGCTAGCACCACATATTGTGCATGTCTAGTGCTATATTACAGTTGGTGCAGGTGCAAAAGCATAACCCCCCCCTCCCCCCCTCCCCCAGTCTCCAGCCTTACTTCTCTCCAGTGGCGGATTTTACCCCCAGTAAAATCTGCCACTGCAGAAAGTGAGCTAGTTGCAGTCTGTGACTGCACTGGCAACAAAGTGACTGGCATTGATGACTTCTATTTGCAGTGCTACCTGCCAGTCAACCCCAATACAGGCAGCCCCAATGGGAGGTGTACCTCCCTCTGGGACTGCCAGACCGGGCTGCGTTCCCCTTTCATGTGATCGGCACATGCGCAGTCAAGCAGCATCTCTTGACTGTGCATATGTGGTTCAGGGACCTGGCTGGCGGCAGCAGCAGCATTCCTTATCTCCAGGGACCTGGCCTGTGGCAGCTCCCCTCCTCCTAAAAGGTAGGAGCCACTGCTGCTCCTCAATGTCACCAGCCTTATCCTCCCTCTCTGTCTCTCTATCTCCAGCCCTAGCCCCCTCTCAGTCTCCCGACTAACCCCCTATCTCTCTCTAGATTTATCCCACATCTCTGTCTCCAGACTTATCCCCCTCTCTGTCTCCAGCCTTATCTATCTCTCTCTGTACAGCAGTGAATTAGCAGCCCCCTACCTCTGTGTCTTTATAGTACCTTCCTTCCTCATCACTGAGGCTCTCTGGCACCTGTCCCTCAAAACTGTGACTCTTCAGCACCAGCAATCCCTTTCCGTCTCTTCACTGTGTGCCTCCACATTGGCACAACATACACCACAAACATTGATCTCCAACAAACCAGCACCCCTCCCTCCGCCAGTGTCTCTCCAGCTCTAGCACAAAAAAATCTCTACCCCACCACCATTTTTTCTAGGTCAGGCCCCACACCTCATCTGTCTTCTTCTGCTTCTCTTTGCATGACTCCTCTTCCCATCAGCAGCACAATGTGACATCATTGTGTTGCATCATAGAAAAAACGTTATTGCTCTGCTCTGACCGCGAGGGCCAGGCAGACAGCTCTCTCTGACTTTTCATGCCTATGCGCGGCAGCATTAACTCACTGCAGAGGCACAGGTAAGCAGGTTACAGCAGGTGGGTACTGGGCTGGGAAAAACACAGATGTGTTTTATTGTGGCACAAAAATGCAAAGTATAAAGCATACTGTAGATGGGTGCATACATTTGATAGATTTTTCAAAAGGTATTATTCACAAATCTAAAAAACATAGTATAGTAATACTATGTAGTAAAATAATAAAATTAATACTCTTATAATGTTCATAAAATACATAAAAAATATACGTGGTACAATAGCATAAAAAATACAGATAACTCATATCCTAAAAAACTATATGCATCTCTCAGTCTATATATATAAATAACAAGATATTAATAGTTAATTTGTGTCAGTGATTTATGGCAGGTACTCTCTAAAGTTGAGCATTATCAGTGTGCAAAAAAAAAAAAAAAAGACATGTCCACCACACAGTAGAGGTAAACTATCAGGGGTTGAAATGGCTAGCGTGTAAAACTGTGTTGGTGCATGCACCTCATGCTTTGGGGGGAGGGCTCCTTGGTGACTGTTCCTCCTACTTATCACTCACTCTCCTGTTTGTGGGTCCTAGTTGATAAAAGGGAAATCTGCCTGTTTCTGTATCCTGGAGGTGTCCCTTATTAGCTGGATGAGCTCATTAGGTGATGGGGGAGCCAGAGCTGCTACTGCCTGCTGCCGTGTGGTGACTTCCGATTTTCATCAGCTGAGGTGGGGTAGCCAATGCATTTGACCTGGCCAATGGTGCCAGTATTGTCAGGGGTATGTGTTCTTTCTGGACCCTGTGGACTCCAGTGACCAGAGTCCCCTCTGAGTCTCGGGCTTGTGGGGGTGGCCAACATTATGGTGTGCCTGTGCACACAAGGCACCCCCTGTATGCATGTCTATGGTCTGTACTGATGTTTGGCTCTCCAAACTTCCATTGGAAGTATAGGAAAAGGGGCATCACCATGCCCCCTTTTCCCATGGCCACGCCCCTTTTCTAATTTGTACCGATTTTTGTGTGTAAAATGTTGGAGGGTTTGCTGAAACCTAAACACTGGTCCTGACAAGTGCAAAGCATGCAACTGCTTATGACATTCTAACTCCTATTCTATTGGACTATAACAATTTTGTTCACTTGTATCCACCTGTGTTCTTGTTGTGGATATAATTTTTTTACATTCTGTTTTGATTCTTTTTCAGGGAAATATTGTGGGGGGGAATTCAATTAGCTGCAGTAAATTTTTCTGTGGAAACACGTACCCGTTTTTATGCAAAAACACACAGGTTCCGGGGAAAATTCCTGGATCCATGTGTTTTCACAACTACAGGCATGAAAAAATGGCACTTATCTGGGATTTTGTATCTCCTTTCTCCAGGCAGGTGAAACAAAATCCCAAATAACGATGGCTATCGGGATCAATTGAATTATCCCCCCTTTCCCGGGAACAATTGGCCTTGGTACTTTACCACAGCTATTTGAATTCCCGCCACACTGTTTTTATTGTCTTTCATTCTGAATGAAGCAACCATTTCAACACGAGTTCAAAAACTTTTTAAACAGCTAGTTCAGCGGTGGCCAACTCGCGGCTCTCGAGCCGCATGCGGCTTTTTCATCCTCCGCATGCGGCTCGATCCGCACCCGGCCACCGCTGCCCGACACAGCCCGGCACACACAGACTTCTATAAGGTCTCCTCCAGCGGTGGTGATTATCTTCAATTCAGCGCCGGGCCGTGAGCCAATCAGTGCTCACGGACCGGCAGCTAAGGGTCCTTATTGGCTGCCGGACCATGAGCTCTGATTGGCTCATGCAGGGCCGAAACTAGGGGGGGGGCTAGGGGGTCACGCGCCCCGGGCGCTGGAGCGAGGGGGGCGCTAGGGAGTCTGTTTCCACAGCCAAAATTCTTTGAGGGCAGCGGGCACTGTGCGCGATGCTGTCACACGCATCACGCATTGAGGGAGGAGAGGGAGAGAGGACGAAGAGTCTGGCAGCGGCTAGCAGGTTTGAACAATGCCGCGCGGGACTGATGAGGGCATGCTGGCTGCAGTCAGTGACAGTGAATGAGTCACTGTCACTCACGCTGCAGCACTGCAGGCTCCTCTGACAGGGGAACGTCCACAGCAGTCTCCGGCAGCCCTGAACAGTGCACACAGCCCTCCCCCATGCCTGGGAACAGGGGGAGGGACACAGTGCAGCAGCGCGGACTTTGAACGAGGGGGAACTGGAGCCGACCTGTGACAGAGATTTATGAGGTATGTTTCTCTGCCAGACAGCTCCCCCTCTACAACGTGTGTGTGTGTGTGTGTGTGTGTGTGTGTGTGTGTGTGTGTCAGTGTGCATCTGGTCCCTATACAGTGTGTGTGTGTGTGTGTGTGTGTGTGTGTGTGTGTGTGTCAGTGAGCATCTGGTCCCTATACAGTGTGTGTGTGTGTGTGTGTGTGTGTGTGAGTGTCAGTGTGCATCTGGTCCGTGTATACAGTGTGTGTGTGTGTCAGTGTGCATCTGGTCCGTGTATACAGTGTGTGTGTGTGTCAGTGTGCATCTGTTCCGTGTATACAGTGTGTGTGTGTGTGTGTGTTTGTCAGTGTGCATCTGTTCCGTATACAGTATGTGTGTGTCAGTGTGCATCTGTTCCGTATACAGTGTGTGTGTGTGTGTGTGTGTGTGTGTGTGTGTGTGTGTGTGTCTGTTTGTCAGTGTGCATCTGGTCTCTATACAGTGTGTGTGTGTGTGTGTGTGTGTGTGTGTGTGTGTGTGTGTGTGTGTCAGTGTGCATCTGGTCCGTGTATACAGTGTGTGTGTGTCAGTGTGCATCTGGTCCGTGTATACAGTGTGTGTGTGTCAGTGTGCATCTGTTCTGTATACAGTGTGTGTGTGTTTGTCAGTGTGCATCTGTTCCGTATACAGTGTGTGTGTGTTTGTCAGTGTGCATCTGGTCCCTATACCGTGTGTGTGTGTGTGTGTGTGTGTGTGTGTGTGTGTGTGTGTGTGTGTCAATATGTTCATATACAATCTGTTTTTGTGTCAGTGTGCTCCTGGTCTGTGTGTGTGTGTCAGTGTGCCCCCTATATGTAATGTGTATACACGGCTCCTCTGTGCTGTAATGTGCATAAGTATCTCCTCTGTGGTGTAACGTGTCGGATTATATATTTTAATTGTATTTTAATTATAATTGTCTTTTTTTTATTTTAATATTTTATTTAATTTAATTTGTTTTTTATTTATTTCATTGGGTTTTTTTTTTTTTTTTTTTTTTTTTTTTTTTGGGGGGGGGCGCAAATTTACTGTCTTGCCCCGGGTGACAGCAATCCTAGTTTCGGCCCTGGCTCATGGCCCGGCGCCGAATTGAAGATATTCACCGCCACCGGAGAGTGAGACTGAAGGGCAGGAGAGGCGCATGCTGTGCTCTCCTCCCCTCATATGCAGCAGAAAGCAACAGCGTGGTGAGCAGCTCTGGATGGGGGGGGGGAGCGCACTGTGGGGGCATATCTGGCACTGCAGGGACATATGTATCTGGCACTGGGGGCATATCGGGCTGGCACTTTGGGCATATCTGGCACTGCAAAGACATATGTATCTGGCACTGGGGGCGTATCTGGCTGGCACTGCAGGGACATATCTGGCACTGCGGGACATATGTATCTGGCACTAGGGGCATATCTGGCACTGCAGGGACATATGAAGCTGGCACTGGGGGCATATCTGGCACTGCAGGCACATATGTATCTGGCACTGGGGGCATATCTGGCACTGCGGGGACACATGTAGCTGGAACTGGGGGCATATCTGGCACTGTGGGGACTCATATGTAGCTGGCACTGGGGACATATCTGGCACTGTTGGGACATGTGTATCTGGCACTGGGGGCATATATGTATATGGCACTTGGGGCATTTCTGGCATCGTGGGGCATATGTATAACTGGCACTGTGGGGCATATCTGGCACTGTGGGGACATGTGTATCTGGCACTGGGGGCATATGTATCTGGCACTGTGGGGGCATATGTATCTGGCACTGTGGGGGCATATGTATCTGGCACTGGGGGCATATATGTATCTGGCACTGTGGAGCATATGTGTACCTGGCACTGTGGAGCATATGTGTACCTGGAACTGTGGGGCACATGTGTATCTGGCACAGGAGGCACATATGTATCTGGCACTGTGGGGGCACATATGTATCTGGCACTGTAGGGGCATATATGTATCTGACACTGTGGAGCATATGTGTACCTGGCACTGTGGAGCATATGTGTGCCTGGAACTGTGGGGCACATGTGTATCTGGCACAGGAGGCACATATGTATCTGGCACTGTGGGGGCACATATGTATCTGGCACTGTAGGGGCATATATGTATCTGGCACTGTGGGGGCATATATTTATCTAGCACTGTGGGGGCATATATGTATCTGGCACTGTGGAGGCACCCGTTTAGCGTTTTATATGTATGTGGCACTGTACTGAGGCATTATATGTACAGTATGTGGCACCGTACAACATGACTAAAAACGGGTTTATGACACAAGGTCATACTAATACAAACATCATACCGAAAGGTGTGCGCACAAAAATGGGGTGAGGCTTTGTGACAACTAGGCCATGCCCCCATTTTTGCATGGCGCACGAATGATGGTGGCTCTTCCCCTTCACTACAGATCTTTTCAGGCTCTTTGCCTCTGACTGGTTGGCCACCCCTGAGCTAGTATAATAATTATTATAACACTGGTTTTAAACAATGTTAAAAAATTAAGGCATTTATGCAAATGTTATGTTTAATATGTTTAATCAACTATTTAAGAAAACTAAACAAAAATTACACTTCCTTATAAAAATATATATTTATTTTACATTCTAAAAAAAAATCAGAAAATTACAAATACTTACTGTAATGTGGAATTAAAATGACACTACCTTCACATTAATGTCGCAAAATACTGTATTAAAAAAATACCTGCACACTCAGCTCCTAAATTATGGAAATAATGATGTAATATTTATAGGAAATCCTGAGTAGAAGCTTTAGCAGTTCACACATTGGTGTAAAAAAATAACGGGATGAAACTTTAGAAAAGCCCAGTACTGTGGCCGCAGAAGAATGTGGGATATTGGTGGAGAGAGAGGTTACAAAGACTTGCCCACCTCCCACATGCTGCAGAATGCCACTGTGCCATGCTGGAGAATTTACGTGCATGTCCAACTGAAGTGTAGAAATGGGTGGTATTCATGTGACCGCCGGTCTGCTGACCGATAGTCACATGACCTCCTCCACCATCCCGCCGGCTCAGTATCCCGATGGAAATGACTTGAGACAAGAATTCTCATCTTGTGAAACTAATAGCTTTGTGATTCAGCCGGCAGTGCAATAGGCAAGATAGGGCACAGGCTGCCTTTCACACTTGTCCACATGGCAGGGCAAGTCCCTGATGAGTCTGGACATCTAGCAGCACAAAACACCCCTCTCCCCACTGCCAGGTGATTTTTTTTTTTTTTAGAAATGACAGCTTCCAAGTAGCCCCAACAGGCCATCGGCCTACATGTGAAAGTCCACTGTTACTGCTATGGCATATTCATCAATGCATATTAAAGCAGTAACATTATTAATGTTTAGGGCGAGGCAAAACTAATCGTCTATATGCATTTTGTCACTTTGAATATCCATAGAATTAAATTCCTTAAATAACGGATTTTTTTTTTCTAAAAACAAATGTCAGAAAACCTGAACCTGTCTTAGATCATCTTATATCTAATCTGTTCCAAAACAATAGACACATGTAAAGACTTTGATTTAGATTTTTTCAATGCAGATGCATGGTTCTACTGTCCAACTGTTTGCTGTTAACTACAAAGGCAAGTTTCAGTTCATTGACTGTCCATGTGTTGCACTACATTACTGGCTAAAAGACATAAAAGAAAATTGCTTCCTCATGCAGTGTTTTCAAAATTGTGTATTATGACTGATTGGGTGCCTTAAACAAATTGTGGTGCATTCATTTAAAACTCATTACATGAGACCTTCTGCACCGTCTACACCTGCATACCATTAAATAAAACAGAGAAGCCTTTAAGAGCATGTCTTCATAAGTCACAGAGTCAGAGGAACAAAAAACATGAAACCATTTAACATTAAGATCTCATGATAACAAGACCTGTGTCCATCAAAAGTCATTTTCTTATTTAGTGAGAGTATTAGTTTGAACAGTGTAATAATTACTATGCAGCATGATTAAACTATTTTATGCTTCTGTTATAGTGATACGAAATATTGATAGGTGGATTTTGAGCTTTGACAAAAAATTATTTTTCATTGATGCAATGCAATATGAACTTCTTGTGAGCACTAGACAGGGCTCAACAGAGCAATAGATTTTTGTGGAACCCTATAACAGAAAATAAGTAGACACTGTAGATACTGTAGATAGATAACATATTGTATTATTTATTACAATCCCTGCTTCCCCACATTTTTTGATGGCGTTCACAAAGCAAACCATGCCCCTATTATGGGTAGTATAATTGTTGAGGATCATGAAACATTAAAGGCTTCCACAAAATTGAGGATTTATCTGAAAATTGACTAGGAAGGGTTGATTCATAAAAGTGAAAGGTGACAATGTGGTGAAAGCATTGGAAAGAGTACCTGTCATCTACATATAACTGTGCATTAAACAGATTGGTGAGCTGACAACATAATATGCAGACTTGCAAGGACAGTTTTAGGATCCTGCACAAATTCCTGTGTTTCCTGGAATACATGATACTTATGTTTGCATTACATTGGACAGTAATGATCATGAAACTGGACACTGCTAGGTACTGTATAATGTGTAATATGCCATAATACTCATGGGCACCGACCGCTATGCCAGGCCCAGGCACTCTGAGGAGGACGTGGCTAAAGCATGAAGGTTTAGCCAGCCCCCATCCGTAGGAATTGTAAATTCTGCGGCCATGTGTGATGTCTCATGGGTGCCGGCGGGTGACGGGCGGGTGCAATCACTCACCCCCACCCCCTGCACATATCACACAGGGTAGGGATGGCCATTGGTTGGGTGTCCATCGATGGTTGCCATTGATGATACCATCAATGATAACCATTGATGGTACACAAACCATCTATGGTGATCCATTGATGGTTTGCACCACTCGATGGCCACCACTGAAAGCTGCTGGCTGCTCCACGGACCAATAAAAAACATGGGGCGGGGCTTGGCAGGTGTCAGGGAGCGTGTCTCGGCACCACATAAAAAAGAGTATTTGGTTATACCTTTCCATTGATGGGGGAAACTATCTGGTTCTCCCCCATCGATGGCAAAAGTATTCTACATCGGCCATTAGCTATCGATGATTTTGAATCATCGATGGTTGATGGCCATCTCTAACACAGCGAGAGAGAGAAGAGTGACTGCTGCAGCAGCTGCCTGTCCCCCCAGTGCAGCATCCAGCAGCATGTGTGCTGTGCTGGGGAGAGAGGCTGCTGCTGCAGAAGTCACTCCTCTCTCTCTCTCCACTCCCAATGACAACGCTGTCTACAAAGTGAGAAGGGGGAGCAGCGGGACTGGGGCCCTTCCAACAGGCCCAGGTAATGAGTACCCATCCCCCCCCCCCATTCTTGGCTCCACTGATAATACTATATGTGTGGTACTTGTATGCATCCTGTTAGAACACTACTGTATTGACATTTTCACAGCGCTAACACATTTTGGCTGGATGTGCAAAAAATGTAAAGGTGCAGTTTACATTTTAAATATAATCTCAGCATTATACCACCATTATTAGCCATAGATTCATCTGACATTGATTGTGAAATGACGCTCCTCTCTTCTCTTCTTGTCATCTACAGGTAAATGACTACTACTCCCAGTGTTTACTACATGTTCTGCATTTGTATAGCCAGATTGAAAAACTATTATAGGTAAACAAAATTCAAGCATCACTGCATAGTATCACATCCTCATGTACTGTATTTTCTGTGTTTTATAGAAGTAAAGACACAAATGTTAGCTGTGTGGTATGCATTGCTTGTTTGTATAAGGCAGAGGTTCTCAAACGTGGTCCTCAGACACCCCAAATGGTCCAGGTTTTAAGTTTATCCATGCTTGGCCACATGTGACTTAATTAGCACCCCAGTCAATTTGATTTAACCATCTGTGCTGGTCCATGGAAATATCTAAAACCTGGACCATTGGGGTGCCTTGAGGACCATGTTTGAGAACCTGTGGTTTAAGGTAATTTATTGCTGCCCATTCTAGTAGGAGGGCATTGGGCATTGATTGATATCATTGCATCATCATGATTTCATTGCATACACATTCCCACTTTTCCCTATTGAAGGATCATTAGAAGGCTGGAAAGACTGTCGCTGGAAGTGCAATATATTAGAAGTATCAAAATTTCAAAGTGAAGGTTACATTTAATGTGGATAACTGAACACAAAATGGAAGCTTTGCCTTTAAAAGTATTTTCTAAATGTTTGCAGTCATTTTGTATTTTGCAGTAACTTGCATATTTTATGATGAAATAAATCCAGCTGCTTATGAATCATACGTATATGATGGATTGTGTTTAGCTAGTTTCATGAGAAATAGAGAAGTGAGAAATTTAGAGCTAAGTTAGCATTTTTATATGATATTGTAATCAACAGTTTGGAAGCTTCCCATTAGGGGAGTATTTGATTGGCTTATGTTAAAGACAAATTTGGTAAATAAGAACTGTATAATCAATTTGTCATCAGCTTGAAATTCTGATTTTGCTTGCACTGTATTGACGTACATAATAAATCTTCAAGGAGACTTCATCATGTATTCTTTTGTGCCATAGCATTTATGGAGGTCCTGCCCCTGAGTCCACCCACAATTGACACATGAAGAAGGATGGAGGACTTAGAGCAAGGATAGTTGTCACTGGTCAGCTGCCTTTGTGTGTCATTGTTGGCTTGTTCTTGTTGAAGTCTTCTTAGAGATTGTAAGTAGGAGACCATTTTTTTTCTACAATTTATTATAAAGATATTAAGACTGAAATATTTCTGACAATATACAGTTTGAATTCTTTGGATATTTGGTCTTTGTTTGGTCCTACTGGTGTATAGTTTCTTCTGAAAAGAAACCTTTATATACATTGTGTATACATTTGCCAAGTAAGTTTTTGGCATTCCTGATGTTGTTATTCTAATGATGAGTACCTCATCCAATTCTCTCCATGATTCCGTTTTTAACACGAGCTGTATAACATCTCCAAATAATAAAGTACTACACATTGTTTACTTTTTTATTTTATTTACATGTACCAGTCCGGTAGGAAACATCAATACGAGGAAGATCTATCACCTTTAATCCTGTAAATTTGTTGGTTTGCATTATTGTTTATTTAGTGTTGCCTTTGATCTATTGCATTATCTTGTGTATATTTATATTTCCTCCATTTCAAACTCATGTGCTCATCCTTCAGTGCTTCCCTTTCTCTAGCTAAGCAGTCATGCTTCAAGATCCTCATCTCCTCCCAGTCTTCTCACCCCGACACCTTTTTGCCACTCTCAACATCCTCTTCTGCCCACCCCTAACTCACACACTCCTTTCCCATTTACATATCTGTCCTTCTCTCCCTGTACACTCCTACCTATCCTCTTTGCTCCACTAATGCACGCTGCCTGTCCTGCCCCCTAATTACTTCCACTCCTACCTCCAAGATTTTTCATGTGCTGCTCCCTATCTCTATAATTTTCTACCTCTCCCTATCAGACTCTCCAACTCTCTACAAAACTTAAAATGGTTCTCAAGACACACTTCTTAATCAAATGCAGCCAAATCTCATCCTAACCATATGTTCCCCATTCCCTGTCCAACCCATCTGTGTCAACCCCTGTCTGTCTGTCCCTGCCCTTTACAATGTAAGCTTGTATGAGCAGGCCCTTTCCCTCATGTGCCTTTCCTTCTCTTATTAAACCATTGTCAGTATATAAATATGCAAACATCATAAACATCACATGTCAACTAATCATCTTCCAAATCACTAAAATGTGCCTTGTGGAATGCACACTCCGTAACAAATAAAATCAATCCATGACCTCTTCATATCTAACAACTTTAACCTGCTGGCTATAACAGAAACATGGATTACACAATCAGACATGGCCTACCCTGCATCACTGTCACACAATGGTCTTTAATTCAAACACACCTCCAGGCCTAGCATCAATAAAGAAGGTGGGCTTGGAATACTATCCCAATCCTTCACATACATAATTCTACCACAGGTTCCATCACTGACATGCACATCATTCGAAGTTCATTCTATATAAATTTACACTCCTTTCTCTCTGCATGTTGCAGCTATCTATCACCTACCTGGGCAACCCAAACAATTTCTGGAAGATTTTTCTGACTGGCTCCCTCACTTCCTATCCACTTACATCTCCACCATAATCATGGGTGATTTCAAAATCATAACTGATAGTCTGAAATCTGCTGCTCATGCCTCCAAACTACTCTCTCTAATCTCTGTCCTTGGCCTCTCCCAATGTACTGGCTCCTCTACTCACCAGGAGGCCACTGTCTTGATCTTGTATTCACAAGACTATGTTCAGTTTCTGAATTCACTAACACTCCTTCACCTCTCTCAGATCACAACCTTATCACCTGCATGGACTCCTCCATTACTTCAAACTCATTGTCACTGAGGTCCTCCAATACTCCTCAAACCCACAGAAATATTACTACAATTTATTTTCAAGAACTTTCCTCCTCTCTACAAAACTGCTCTCACCTATTTCTGCATTCACTTCTCCTGAGACAGCTGTATGACACTTGAACCAGACCATAGAAATAGCCCTTGATGAAGTGGTTCCAGCTACACCTCACACTCCATGTAGGCCAAGATGTCAAACGTGGCACTCTAAATTAACAAGACATCACAAAAACTCTCCTTTAAAGTTGAACATCAGTTGCGTAAATCTCGTACTCCAAGTGACTTACTCATGTATAAGACTATTTACCACTCTTATCGTAATGCCCTGGACACTATCAAACAAACACATTTCCAAACTCCCATCTCTGCTCAAGCCTCTAACCCCAAGTAACTTTTTAATACATTTGAATTACTTCTCAACCCTCCCTCGCCCAATCCACCTGCCACTATCAATGCGCAAGATCTTGCTTCCTACTTCAATGACAAGAGATGAAACAGTATGCTCTTCCTTAGCCAGTGACCTGCTCAATTTCCTACCTGACCTCCTCTGGCACCTTCTCTTCATTTGATCCCACAAATCAAGATGAAGTATGAATGATCTTCTCATCCTCCTACTCTACTACCTCTCCTATTGATCCTATACCCTCATAAATAAGTAAAACTCTATCTCCTGTGCTCATCCAAACCTCAGCTAAAATCTGTATTCTCTCTCTCGCTACTGTTATCTTTCCTTCACTGTTCAAGCGTGCAATGATTACTCCTATTCTGAAAACAAAACAATATCTGAAACTACCCTCCTATATTTCAGCCCCCATGCCCCTCCAATCTACTTGAGATACTTGCCTACACTCACCTCACACACTTTCTTAACTCACACAATGTATTGGACTCATTTCAGTCAGGATTCATTCTCAACACACCACAGAGACAGCACTTACTAAAGTAATGAATGATCTGGTCACTGCTAAGTTTAAATGCCATTGCTCACTACTTATTTTTCTAGGTCTCTCTGCTGCTTTTGACAATGTTGACCACTCTCTTTTCATACAAACACTACAATCCCTAGGTCTTCAGGACACAGCCCTTTCTTGGTTCACATTCTACCTAAAGTATCTAATCGCTCTTTCAGTGTCCCCTTCTCTGAATCCACCTCCACTTTGCTCCCGCTATCATTTTGATTACCACAATGCTCAGTCTAAGGTCTCTGCTTTTATCAATGTATACCATATATCTTGGCAAATGAATGAGCTATTTTGGATTGCAGTATCATCTGTAAGTGGATAATACCCAAATCTACCTATCCTCCCAAGATCTGTCACCATCTGTATTGGTTCGTGTCACTGAATGCCTTTCTGCCATTTCATCTTGTATGTCATCTTGCCACCTCAAACTTAATATTTCCAAAACAGAATTAATTATATTTCCACCACCCAATAGTAGTTACAGTAAGAACTCGACAATTAATCCTACCTCACAAGCTTGCTGCCTAGGTTTCATCCTTGACTATGAACTGTCCTTTATCCCTCACATTCAATCTGACTTAAAATCGTGTTACATGCATCTAAGAAACCCATCCAAAATATTATTATTATCCTTTATTTATATGGTGCCACAAGGGTTCCGCAGCGCCCAATTACAGAGTGCATAAACAAATAATCAAACAGGAAAACAGCAACTTACAGTTGACGACAATATAGGACAAGTACAGGGTAAATAAACATAGATACATCAGCAGATGACACTGGAATAAGTATCAGGTGGTAGAAGACTGCTGGATTTGGTGCAGCGAAGATTATTAAAGTAAAAAAAGGGTAAGCACATGAGAGAAGAGGGCCCTGCTCGCGAGAGCTTACATTTTAAAGGGGAGGGGTAGACAGACAGTGGTGACACAGATGGGGTACATAGAGAGCATGGAATAGAGGTTTAGGATGAGATGTGGCTGGGTTTGGTGAAGAAGTGGGTTTAGAGATCCTGTTTGAAGTTTTGTAGAGAGGTAGTCTGAGGGGGAGAGGTAGGGAATTCCAGAGAAGTGGTGCAGCACGTGAAAAATCTTGGAGGTAGGAGTGGGAGGAAGTAATCCATAGGCAGGAGAGTCGGCGTGCATTAGCAGAGCGAAGAGGACGGGTGGGAGTGTAAAGCGAGATAAGGTCAGAGATGTAGATGGGAGAGGAGTGTGTGAGGGCTTTGTAAGCAAGTGTGAGAAGCTTGAAATGGGTTCTGAAAGGGAAAGGGAGCCAGTGAAGGTCTAGTAAGAGAGGAGAGGTGGACGTAGTGCGTTTGGTGAGGAAAATGAGCCGGGCAGCAGCATTGAGGATAGATTGGAGTGGAGAGAGGTATTTGTCAGGAATGCCAGTCAGGAGGAGATTACAGTAGTCCAGTCTGGAGATGACCAAGTGAGTGGATAAGAGTCTTAGTAGCATCCTTGGTCAGAAAGGGTCTGATCCTGGAAATATTTTTTAGATGAAAACGGCAGGTTTGTGAGAGGTGCTGAATGTGTGGTTTGAAGGAGAGGGAGGAGTCAAGGATTATTCCAAGACAGCGCACTTGGGGGGTAGAGGAGATAGTAGTGCCATCAATAGATAATGAGATTGTAGGAGGTGAGGTTATGCGGGAGGGAGGGAAGATGATCAGCTCGGTCTTAGACATGTTAAGTTTAAGAAAGCGCTGGGACATCCAGGAAGAGGTAGCAGAGAGACAGCTGGAGATATGAGTGAGGAGAGCAGGGGAGAGGTCTGGAAAGGAAAGATAGATTTGAGTGTCATCAGCATAGAGATGATATTGGAAACCAAAAGAACTAATGAGTTTACCTAGTGAGGACGTATAGAGAGAGAAGAGAAGAGGACCAAGTACAGAACCTTGGGGTACCCCTACAGTTAGTGGAAGTGAGGGGGAGGTGGAGTCATGAGAGGAGACAGAGAATGAATGGTCAGAAAGGTAGGAAGACAACCAAGATAGAGCAGTGTCACGCAGACCAATGGAGTGAAGGATTTGCAGTAGGAGAGGATGGTCCACAGTGTCAAAAGCAGCAGAGAGATCAAGTAGAATAAGTAGAGAGTAGTGTCCCTTAGATTTAGCAGCATGGAGGTCATTGCATACTTTTATAAGGGCAGTTTCAGTGGAGTGGAGAGGACGGAAGCCAGACTGGAAAGGGTCAAGCAGTGAGTGTGAGGAAAGAAAGGAAGTAAGGCGGTTGTAGACAATGCGCTCAAGGAGTTTGGAGTCAAAAGGGAGGAGAGAGATGGGTCGGTAGTTGGAGAGAGTGTTTGAATCAAGGGTAGGTTTTTTAAGAATAGGAGAGATGAGTGCATGCTTGAAGGCAGAGGGGACAGTGCCTGATGAGAGGGAGAGATTGAGAAGGTGGGTAAGATGGGAACAAGCAGAAGGAGAGAGGTAGCAGAGGCGGCGGGAGGGGATAGGGTCAAGTGGGGAGATGGTGAGGGGACAAGAACGGATGAGGGCCATGACTTCCTCTCCAGATGCATGGGAGAAAGATGACAGAGTTGGTGCGAGGGATGGGGAGGGTTGGTAAGGGATGGGAGAAGGCTGGTTACTGATGGTCTGGTATGATGTGATGTCCTGACGTATGGAGTCAATTTTGGATGTGAAGTAAGAGAGTGAGGAAGGGAGACGAGGTGGAGGTGGGCAGAGGAGTGAGTTGAGAGTGGCAAAGAGGCGCCGGGGGTTGGAAGACTGGGAGGAGATGAGGTTCTTGAAGTATGACTGTTTAGCAAGTGAAAGGGCAGCACTGAAGGATGAGTGCATAAGTTTGAAATGGAGGAAGTCTGCCTTAGAGCGTGATTTCATCCAGTGTCACTCAGCAGTACGTGAGCATTTTTGCAGATATCTGGTGCATTTGGTGTGCCAGGGTTGAGGTGTTAATTTTTGAGGGTGAATAGTGGTTGGTGGAGCAACAGAGTCAAGAGCAGAAGAAAGGTATGCATTGTATGTGGAAGTGGCTTGTTCAGGGCATGAGAGAGAGAGAATAGGAGAGAGAAGTGAGTCAAACAGGGAGGAAAGGAATGTGGTGTCAATAGCTTCAATGTTACGCTTAGTGATGGTAGCCTTAGGAGGTAGAGATGGGGAAGTCGAGAGAGATACAGATGTGTCCACATACATCTTTGCTATATTCCGCCATGTATGGCACAGTTTTGCATGCAAAAGACTCAGAGATTTAGTCATGCCTTGTGAATTTTCTTAATTTGCTTCTATAATATGTTACTTTATACATATTCTATTATGGTAAACAAAAATGTTAAAATTCATCCACTCGCTACTCGTGAAAAACAGCTTATCCGTGTTTTGCACGTTGTGGCAAATTTGTAAAAAAGCAAAGATGTAAGTGGACACATCTGTAGGTTAAAGGAGAGCAGGTGGTGGTCAGAGAGGGGAAATGGGGAGTTGGAAAAATCAGAAATATCACAGCGGTGAGTGAAGACCAGATCCAGTGAGCTCCCATTCACATGGGAGGGTGAGGAGGTGCACTGGGAGAGACCAAGTGAAGAGGTGAGGTTAAGGAGTTTAGAGGCAGGGGATTGTGTGGGGATGTCAATAGGGATGTTGAAATTGCCTAGGATAATGGTGGGAATGTCAGAAGAGAGGAAGTGAGGAAGCCAGGAAGCAAAGTTGTCGATGAATTTGGAAGCAGTGCCAGGGGGGGTGGTAAATGACAGCTACTCTAAGATGGACTGGTTGGAAGAGGCGTATGGCATGGACCTCAAATGTAGACAATGTAAGGGATGGTTCTGGTGGTATGAGTTGGTAGGAGTAACTAGAAGGTAAAAGGACCCCAACACCACCGCCATGGTGACCCCCAGGTCAGGGTGTGTGTGTGAATGTGAGGCCCCCAGCAGAGATAGCAGCAGGAGAAGTAGTGTCAGAGGGCGTAATCCAAGTTTCAGTGATGGCTAGTAGGTGTAGGGAGTTGGAAATGAAAAGGTCATGAGTGGGGACCAGTTTGTTACAAACAGATCTGGCATTCTAGAGGGCACAGGATAGGGGGTATGAGTTTGTGGGAGAGATGTGAATGAGATTTTCAGGGTTGCTGTAGCGATGAGGTGAGATTAACTTTGAGGGCAGGGATGATGAGAGAGTAGTGATGGTACGGGTGCCTGAGCTAGGAGGGGAAACTGCAGGAGGTGGGCAGGGAGGGAGGTCAGTGTGATGTGGATGGGGGTGTGGGGAGGTGACAGGGAAGGGAGAGAGGGAGCAGGGCTGAGTTGTGAGGTAGCAGGACCATGGGGCAGAGGTGAATGAAAGTGGGGTAACAGGAAAGGTGGGGGGAAGGAAACAGAGGGATGGAGGGGAGACAGAGGAGGGGAGAGAGGAGGAGGTGTAGGAGACTAGGGGGGAAGGATAAAGACACGTGATTAGGTAGACACTGAGTGATGTGGGGAGTATAAGAAAGCCTTGACATAGTGTTAAGTGTTAAAATATGACCATACCTTATACAAGATAGTGCAAAAATTCCAATCCATACTCTCATTATCTCCCTCATTGATTGTTGCACTAGTCTTCTTACTGGTCTAACCAAATAGAAACTCTTACCACTACAATCCATTTTAAATGCAGCTACAAGGCTAATCTTCATCGCTAGAGGTTTAACGTTTGCAGATCTACTCTGTCAGTCACTGCATTGGTTACCGGTATTCTACTGTATTCAATTTAAAATTCCTTTACTCACACAAAAGGCCATTAACCAAATGACACCAACATACATCTCTTTGCTTATCTCAAAATATTCCCCCAACTGTTCACTCTTCACAAGATCTATATCTCTCATCCACACTTGTTATTTGCTCCCATTCATGCTTGCAGGACTTTCCTCAAGTTACACCCACTCTGTGGAATGCCCCACTATGCACCGTAAAACTCTCCTCTATTCTCCAAGCCTTAAAGTGTTTCCTGAAACCTCACCTCTTCAGGCAATTTTATCAAATTCCGGAACCACCCACATAACCTTCATAAAATTTCCAAGCCAATTTCATCCCAACTGTTCATTGCAGACATAGCCTCACATTTTCTCTTTCTTCACTTTCCCATCCTCCTGACCCAAGGCCAACATTTCTATGTGACCTTATCATACAGCCTACTAAGAACCTTTGCAATTTTGTGGAGTAATATGCAAGGAATAACACCTACCCTTGTGTATCAATGCCTACCTCTCTAAAGATTGTAAGCTTGTGAGCAGGGCCTCCATACCTTTATGACTTTCTGTCATTGCCCGGTTTAGTATCATCACTGTTGGTTCCATTTGTAAAGCACAACTTAATATGCTGTGCTATATAAGAAACTGATACTAAATAAATAAAAACACATTTATTAGCTAAAGGCATCTATTTGGCATGGGATTATATCATTTATACATCGACATATACCTCCAATTTTATAGGTACATCCATTGCTATTATAGCAAATAAATTATATCTATAGTTTCAATTGAGCCACAAAATTTTATAATATATACATTTTGCAGCATTTTTTTTTTGCTACACATGCATATTATTCTGCTCTCATTTTCTGTGTTCTTTATAGTTTGCTTTCATTTATTATTGATATGCACTATCAGTACTGTACCGAGAGTTTACCATTTTAATGTATATTCAATAACATTAATTTTAACTTTTTTTAAAAAACAATAGTTTTTATTGATTTTTCACGGAAATAATAAGGATACAAAAGAAAAACGGACATAAAGGGAACATAACCTGACAGGAAACAGGAACACATAGTCAGCAACTAGTTATAGCATTGCACAATTGACAAAGGAAAACATAAAGCAAATATAATCTGAGTTTAAACATTTCACAGACAATTAATTAGGCAAGTCAGAACGACTCACTCCACCAAGGAGAGTCCAAAACTGAAAGGTCTATAGTACTAGGGAAAGTGGAAGAGTGACCCTGCCCTTCCGTATATTCGCAGACCCCTTATGGTGCCATTAAAATAAAGGATATTAATAATAATACTAATATATAGAAACAGTTTTGAATCTGTATAGTGTACAGTGTAGAGGAATTATATTGTGAGAATCCTTTCTAGATCGAGATCTTCTGTAATGAATAATGGATTAAAAGCCCACTTGAAGGCATTTGGAGCCTATAAGCATTTGTTAAGCTGGACAAACACTATACAATTAAGGGTAGATCGACCCACTAATTGTATTGTGTGTACACAGGAGCATTAGCTGATAAACAGATTTTAGCACGTATGCAATGGTCAGACTGGGAGGTTGGTATTTTATGTTCTTCAAAATTGTGATCACTGACCTCATTGACAAAAAGCACACTCTGAGTTAAAAATACAGTACAGGGTACACACTGATTAGATAATCATTCTGTGGGTTTTATCTGATCTGTAGAGTTGATCTTCAAGTGTGTACCCAGCTTAACTCAGATCCTGCAATGCAATAAATGTTCAACAGTGTCTAGAAATAGGTACATAAGAGCATCTATTTAGAACAGAAGATGGAACATCAGGGTACAACAAAGAGGTCAATTAAAAATTGAATATCTGAAATTGTAGCACAATTCATTTTTATTTTATTTATTTCACAGAAATGTATGTTTTTTTGCCATGTAGGATGGTTGTTACTTCAAAAATACATGAAAGTGCTGTACAAAACAGTTTAAAAGTAAGTTCATAAAATGCTCCTTCCATTAAATAGTCTAAGGTAAACACCCAACTAAAATTTTTATTTAAATAAGAAAAAACTCTTGGAATTGTCACCGTTCCAACTTAATGTTAAATTATCGATAAAGCTTCAGCATATTCACAGTGACACCTGGAACAAATATTACTGACTTCCCAATAACCTTTATTAGATATTGTTTTAGACCAAAAAATCGTGATTATTCTGAAAACTCTAAAGACAAAATATTTGGACTGAAAATATGTCTGAAGATATTACTGAACATCACAGATGATCCTCCAATATCTAGATTTTCAGAAATACTGTAGATAAGAGATAAGTAATTTCCAGTAAATATGGCATTAAAGATTTAACAATTGGCTGTAAATGATACTCTAAACACGGAATTAGATTTGGCGTAAAGGAATCAATTCCTAGAAAAATGTGAGAAATTTGCAAAGATTTATGAATTTTAGGTAAATAAAATAATACAATTAATAAAGGGCAATTGGAGGGACTAATACTCAAATATATATATATATATATATATATATGTCCTTTCTTAGATACAGCTCCTGAATCTGAAGTTTTGAATAGTATTTTTTAGCAATTTTTCACGAAAACTTTTGCATTTTCTTGAGTATGCAGTAGTAGTCTATTTGCTTCTTACATAGAGGTTTCAAATTCTTTCAATACAGCAATTTACCTTTTATTAGATTGTCTTATAACCAACGTGGAATAGTTAGTAAATTGTTTTATTAGCTATCCTGTCTTCTACTGTTTAATTAGAATGCAAAATATTCTTATTAGAATAACAAATTGATCTAAACTAATTTAAATTTGGTTGATAAAATTCTTCAACATAAGGACACCATTGAGTACTGAACACTGTATTTAAGCTTATCACCCTTTTTAAAGGCTTTATCCAATTGAACACAAATACAGTGTTATATCCCCTCTATTACAAAGCTAGGATTATTTTAGTATCCAAATCCCTATTAAGTACTACATAATTCCTTAACAATGTAATAAATTCATATTAGCAGAAGCATCACTGTAGAAAGTCATATTTATGTAAGACTTTCAACCTTTTTTTTTTCTTTTTATAAACATCTAAACTTAATTATCTAATAAACTGGTTTTAATCCGTGTAAGGATCAGAACAGTTGAGATTATTATTTGGGTTAAAGGAATTTTTTCTAAGACCTAAGGTTCTTCAGTAGTAAAAAAAAAATGTAATGTTATTTTTCATTTTTAGTAGCTTTTTTGTGCATTTTATATCTTCTTTTAACAGCTGTCTTTATTCTACATTGATAATAACAATATTTCCTTGTGATATGTCTATAAACGGTGGTCGACTTCAATGCAATAATAGAATCCAATATAAAAATTTCATCTATGTTTTTTATTTATCATTATTTTTAGGCACTGTCTCTAAAAGGGGATGTAGTCAACATGTCAACAGTTACAATGTTGACAGTCATGATATTGATACCACAATGTCGACAGTTATGATGTCACCATTGCCAGAATGTTGAAATTAGGTTTGGGCTGTGGGTAGGAGGGTTAGGGTTAGATACTAGAGGGAGGGTCAGGGTTAGATACTAGAGGGAGGGTCAGGGTTAGATACTAGAGGGAGGGTCAGGGTTAAGGATTAGTGCTACACCGGAGGATCGGTGGTCTGACTTAGAAGCATCACTCACATGACCACCGGGACACAGAAGATGCCTGTGGAGCCACTGCAGCTGTCAGGAGCTGAAAAATCACTGCTGTTCCACCAGGGATGATACATATGTAGCCACGCGCAGCTTTGCCACTAAGTGTCCTACTCACGACAAAGCTGGTGCGGCTAGTGTGCCTGTGTACTGTCATGCCAGTGTGCATATGCATGTGCTGCCATAAGAAATACAACGGGATGTGGCTAGTCACAGTCCAGCGCTCACGTCATGCCATTTGTGCCTGTGCACTGTGCCACAGGTGCAATGAGCGTGGCTATATCTGTAGGTTGATAGTCTAACACCTAAACTTTTCATCACTGTCTACATAATTAATATCGACATGTTCAATGTTGACATTGTGGCTATGTTGTCATGATAAATCTGGCTTATTAAATGTCTAAAACAGAAGTTGTGTGTCTAAAAGAAGGTAGTTCTCTGACATTTATTAGTATAAAACAATGTTTTCTGTAATTTGGCCCCTTTCTGATTATATATAGTTATAGAGGTAAATGTAGTAGGGTGCAAGTTGCTGGAGGTGCAGGACTTCAGGCAGGAATGCCCTATTTTTAAAGTGGCAGTCATTTACAAGGCATAACCAGGTTGGTTTTGCCTTGGAAATGATTGCTGCTTTAAAACTATAGGCATTCTCGCCCAAAGTCCCACATCTCCAGCAGCTCACACCCTATTACATTTACTTCATAGTCTCTAATCCTCTCCATAGCATAGAAAGTGAATTTTTCTTTTCATTACACTTCCATTTTCTAATAATTTAGAATTAAAATCAGCCTCATTTATTTTTTCTGTAATTGATTTACATTTCGAATGCAGTACCTTTTTGATTTACTTCCCTATCCCACGTTGAAAAAATCCACATGATCTTTTAGGTCCTGATTCAGTGATATGAACAAAAAAAAAAAATGGAGCAATTTGCTCAGCATTACCCCTCCCTTTTATCACCTGAGTGACATCACAAAGTGATTGAGCAGTTTGCCAATAAATGTGTATTGTAGTTTAGAGAGGCATGGATGGGTCAGCATTAGGAGGGATTGCGGACTCCAGAGTGCCATTGGAAAAGCTAAGGGTGTCTCCAGGTAAGCTGGCTCTCAGATGCTGTAGGAGCCATTATCATGTGGCCTTACACTGGGCTATTAGACCCAGACATATTTGTAATTATTTATGGGGTGGGTTTGGGGTGCGGTGCCCCCTGTGCTGGTGTGGCTGGGCTACTTTAGGTCGGCACACCCTAACACTTTATTAACACTTATGTTTTTTCCTAATCACATTTTTATATTTTTGTATTATTTTAATCACACCTATCACGTACATAGCACTTATGTGCTTCTTAATTAACCATTACTAATTTTCACCTGTGTGCTGCCCTTGGGTGGCCAGCCTGTGTTGACATTATGGGGTCCCACGCCCCGAACCTATACCTAGTATTAGGAACCCCCCGTGACAGAGACGCCTTGCCTTTCAGCCTGTGGGCTTAGCCCTATATCCGCAGATGCATGCAACCAAGATTTCTGTATTATCTGATATTATGTAGTGTTATTTTTTCACTCAGTGTGCATTAGGGATAGCAAAATGTTTTTTTTTTTTACATTAGAAAAGTGCAGTTTTTATTACTATTAGCCCCTGGGGGATCCATTTAAGTTTAATATTCTTTTAAGAATATCTTTAGCTGATCAATGTTACACTCTTCACAGCTGAAATAATGGACCTTTAAATATTCAGTTCCCCAAATTTAATTCAGCACACCTAGTACACTGAGGACATTTAAAGAGTATGTTCTTCAAATTGCTTGGTTGAATACGCACACCAAGCCTTGCTACAAGTGTGTGCACAGATTATATAACATACATTCGTAATAAACTTGTAACATTTACTGTAAGTCCACTGTAAATGACTCTACACATCCGATTCAGTTTAACATAATGTACTGTATAAAATTTAATTTGTAGTAGGCAGCTGTGGACTATTTAACATGTAGGTTATACCACTATAGTATAAAATTACCATTTCTGGAACATCTAATAAATATCTTTAAAAAGTTACATAGAATGTCTAGACATTTTGTATTCAGCATTCAAGAGATCCTAGCTCCTTGACTTTAATAGGGATTGAGTGTATCTCTCAGGCACTGGATGCTCAGTTCTGTTTTAAACAGTTATGTTAAAGAGAACCTTCTAGATTTTTAGACTGCACAGGTTAAAATGAGACTCTGGATCAATCAGCTTTTCATTAATGCACCAGATATTGGGGGTCATTCCGATTTGATCGCTTGCTAGCTAGTTTTAGCAGCCGTGCAAACGCTATGCCGCCGCCCACTGGGCAGTGTATTTTAGCTTAGCAGAAGTGCAAACGCATGTGCAGCCGAGCTCTGCAAAAAATGTTTGTGCAGTTTCAGAGTAGCTTTGAACCTACTCAGCGCTTGCGATCACTTCAGCCTATTTGTATCCAGATTTGACGTTATACACCCGCCCAGCGAACGCCCAGCCACGTCTGTGTTTTTTCAGACACGCCTGCGTTTTTGCAAACACTCCCTGCAAACGGTCAGTTGACACCCAGAAACGCCCCCTTCCTGTCAATCTTCTTGCATCCGCCAGTGCGACTGAAAACTTTGGTAGAACCTGTGCACAACCACAACGGACTTTGTACCCGTACGACACAAATGCGCATTGCGGCCCATACGCATGCGCAGAAATGCCGAAGTTTAGCCTGATCGCTGCGCTGTGAACAACGGCAGAGAGCGATCAACTCGGAATGACCCCCCTTGTTTCCCTCTCCTTGTCAGTTCCACACTATAAAATCAATGAAGGAGCATTGGGCCATCTGTTTGATTTCAGCATGTGCCCAGTCTTTCTGGAGTTTGTATGTTCTTTCTGGTGCCTCAGTATCCTCCCACATTCCAAAATACATACTGATAGGTTAATAGTCATCTGATAAAATTAACCCCTGTGTGTGCTTTTGTCTGTATTAGGGAATATAAATTTAATATCTACTAAATTAAGGAATTATATAAATGATTAATCAGTCTCTTTAAAACACTGTGAAGCAGTAGGTAGCTGTTAGATACAGTACCTAATAATGTTTATTATGTATTCATCTTGTTTTGTAATTGCATATCTGATTTTATATTGTAATACTGTGGTACCATTCCTTCTTAAATAGGTACTATATATATATACTGTGAATTTCGTTTTATGATTATGCCACCGAATTTCGCTTTGTGTGTTTATTACTTATCATTTAGATCTTGTGATCATGTTAGAAAAACAATACTAAATACAGTATGTCCACTATTATTTGAATTATGATCATATTTGCATTAATTCTGATCATGTTTGCACTAATTATGATCATATTTGTATAAATAGTTTTTACCGATTGTGTACTTCTTGTTATGACAACACATTTGAAATATGCGTATTGTTTATTATTATACTAATTATGGGGCATATTTATTAACATTATGGTTAGAAAAAAAATGTGGAAAAGGGTGTTTTCCTAAAAAACTGCTCCAACCGCTGTAATTGTCATTTTTTTTAGTAACCCACATTGCATTTCTCATACTTATAATGAGTAATGCGATATGGGCGAATTTACAAAAACATTTTTTGAAAAACACTGCAGTGTGCCCTGTGATAATATCTGGTGATCCTATAGACACACAAGCTGATCACCTTTACCAAAAAAAAGTAAAAAAAAAAATTCCTACTTACCAGTCCCAGAAGCCGGGGATCCAAGGGCGTAGCTACCATAGGTGCAGGGAGTACAGCTGCTATGGGGCCCAGAGATGAAAGGGGCCCACCTTCCCTGTCATAGTTACATATGTTATATACAAGGACGTAGGTACCATAGGTGCAGGGAGTGCGGCTTCTACGGGGCCCAGAGCTGAGAGGGGCCATCTTCCCTGTCACAGTTACATGTGTTATATACAAGGGCGTAGCTACCATGGGTGCAGGGAGTGCGTCTGAGCCAGAGCAATCCACTGATGAAAATATAAAACTGCATACCAGGTGTGTGGAGCTCGAGCAGGGACCAGCTGCTGGAAGGCTGATATATCTGGTTCTGGGTATAATAGAGACAAGCTGCCAGTGTTCACCGAAAGGGGATAGTCCCAGCTTTTGGAGTATACCCTCAGAAAGAACTCTAATGGTGCCCATACACTTGTGCGCTTGAGCGCGATGCAATGTCATGCTTCGATTTCCCTTGAAGCTCCCCGTGCAATAAATCGCATTGAAAGTGCTTTTTGGTACATTCAATGCGCATTCAGTCATGTGATTTATCGCATGCCACTTGCGACCAGAAATCGGGTGATCGAATGGGATCGCATGGCATGCTGCCCAAAGCACACCAGATTTATCTGTGAGATCTGTTGAAATTTGCATAGAGGGCTGGGCTATCTGGGGGGTATATAGAGTGGCAGCCATTTTAACACTGTGAACTTCTGTTTGCTCTGAACTAGAGAGGCTTGGTGTACACCTGCTGCTCGTTCCACATTGCTAGCTACTGTGCACTTTGTTCTGCCTGGCATTACAAAGTGCTTCTTTCCTGCTTTGTGCAGTGATGGATTCTTCTGCTTGTTATCAAGCTCTGATCTGCTGAATTAAGTGCAGACATCGAGAGGGCCTAGCATAGGAGGAGGATGAGATCGTGCTGGAACAAGGAGTGGCAGCTTCAGCGGCCTACTCATTCCTACATGCCCCTCCTGGATGAGATTAGGGACAATAACCCGTACGACTTCCTACGCATGGATGATGACACCTTCCAGGAGTTGCTGCATCTGGTGACCCACTGCATTGAGAAGCGGGATACCAAATGGGGGGTGCCTAGTCCTGCTCAGGAGAAGGTCATGGCTACCCTGCGGTTCCTTGCTACTGGCCAGTTATTTGAGGACCTGAAGTTTGGGACTCATATCTCTGCGCAGGCTTTCGGACGCAACATACCTAAAACCTGCAAGGCTATTATCAAGGTGCTTCAGTACAAATACTGCAAGGTAAGAAAATGACATTACACATTGCTTGTAGATTTACAAAATGTTTTATTTTTAAAACTGCATTTGGTAGAATTTGTTTTATTTTATTTCAAAACATAACTTTTTTTATTAAATATGTGACCAACATGGCTGAACTTTAGCAAACAGTATAAGTTTTCATGATGCAGCACATCTGCATCATATTTATGAAATGGAAAAAAAATGCTATATATAGCAGCATTCTGATACTACGGCGTTGAGTAGCACTGCAGCCACGGGCACAATGCACTCATGCAGCTTGGGGTAGGAAGATGGGTCCCCGGTTCCATCAACCTGCACCAAGTTGCATGTGTGCATTGTGCCCCTGGCAGCGGCGCCACTCAACACCATAGTATCAGAATGCAGCACATCTGCTGCAATATATAACAAGGGTGGCATTACATTTGTGAACCGTAAAAAAAAATGGTATATATATCAAAACATAAGTATTTTTATAAATATGCGGCCAACGTGGATGAACTTTCTCAAACACTCTATCTTTATAGTAATGTATCTTCAAATTTTAATTTTGCATATAAATCTGGTGCAGTATGATATACAGTGTTTTTTGAGTGCCAGTGCCTTCAGGGGCACAATGAACACATGCAGGTAGGCCCGGCTCCAGGATCTCCGGCACCATCAACCTGACCCAAGTTGCATGTGTGTATTGTCCACCTGAAAGCAGCGCCACTAAAATGCCGTATATCACAGTGCACCAGATCTATCGCAATATATACCAAGGGCAGCAGGAATTTTATGTATACCAACAGATGTGTCGCATTCTCATACTACAGTGAGTGTCACCGGTGCCAGGGGCGCAATGCACACATGCAGCTAGGGACAGGAAGATGGGTCCCTGGTATCATCAACCTGTCCCTACTCCCTAGCAGCATGTGTGCATTGTCTGCCTGAAAGCGGTGACACTCACCGTAGTATCAGAATGCACCACATCTGTTGGTATGTATAAAAAGGGAAGCAGTAAATGAGAATCACCCTACATTTCAAAGAGACTTATCTCCTCCACCTCCTCCAGATCCCCCTCTGCCATCAAGGAGGACAGAATTGCAGAGGGGATGGTGGATGTGTGGCTGGTTTGGGAATGGTAGCTGGGTTGAGGAGGAGATTGGATTGAGGAGGAAGGGTGGGTGAATGGGGGTGGGGTTGATGATAACGGGAAGGGTAGCTGGTTTGAGGAGGAGGATGGAAAGTGGAGGGAGTGGAGGTGGGTGGGGCCTGTGGTGGAGTATAATGGTAATGGTAGCTGGGATGCGGAGGAGGATGGCTACTGGAGGAAGGGTTGGTGGATGGTGGACTGAAGGAAAAAGGGTGATGTGAAGCACGTGCCTCAGGTTCTGGTTTAGTAACGTTGCACTTTGGTGTCAGTTGTCCTTTAAATTCTTTATACAAAACCTGTGACATCAGGCGCTGGCACTCTTGTTGCTGCTCTTCGGAAAGTTTTCACATGGTTTTGCTCGCATATAAGGCAAAATCGTCAATTTTGTCTGGTTTATGGAGAGAAGCTGTAAACGGGCCTGCCTTAGTAAAGGGTCTTCTACAAACTTGTTTTTTTGTGGCTTCTTCCTGCCACCCGGTTGCTGCGGAGATGTTGTTTCCTCCGAAGATGAATCTGGGATGTCAGAGGTGCAGCTTAAGTGTTCTTGTGTCTGTAGGGGGAAAAAAACATAATTATTAAATATGCAATCATTTTTTTTTTCTTTTACAGTTCCCTACAAGTGTCGAAGAATGTCATGCTATTGCAGAGGAGTTCAAGAGGCGGTGGAATTTCCCAAACTGTGGTGGTGCCATAGATGGGAAACATGTGCACATCACCAAACCCACCAACAGCGGGTCAGAATACTACAATTACCAGGGCTACTTTAGCTTTGTTCTCATGGCGGTGGTGAATGCAAACTGAATTTATTTTCCTGGATGTTGGGAAAAATTATTGTTGTTCCGATGGTGGTTCCTTGAGGAATACACGATTCCATGACACCATTAATCTGTCGCCTGTTGAGGAAACAAAGAATGGCCAGGTGTTTGTGGCAGATGAGGCATTCGCTCTGCACGAACACATAATGAAGCCCGCAAAGAGTGATGAACCATGATAGGCGTATTTTAAATTACCGCCTTTCTATGGCCCGTCGGGTTGTTGAGAATGCATTTGGCATTCTCAGCAACTGATTCAGAATATTCCACCATCCCATCAACTTGAGGTTGGATAAAATTGACATTGTAGTAACTGCATGCTGTAAACTGCACAACATGCTACGACGGAAGGCCACGAGGCAAATGCATTTGTTCCCGGCAGGACTGGAAGACCCCAACCAGCCAGCAGAGAAACTGGTGATTTTCTCACTGGGAGCACCTGCAATGACCTTACGTGGCAGTGAAAGGGCAAAAGAGTCCGGGAAAAAGACAACAAATATTTCAATGGGAAAGGAGCTGTGACATGGCAGGAGGCTTCCATTACATAAGAAAAAAAGTTTAAAACAACTTACTACTTCAGCCTCCTCCACATCCAGACTTGCCCCCTCGGACTCGGCCATCACAACCAGGAATGAAGCCTGAGAGAAATTCCTGGCTCTCGATGGACATCTGCAGAATGTAAAAAAAAACACGTCAAAATAGTTAATATGTAAATAGTTGCATTACTCTGGTTAAATAAAGATTGTTTTCTTGTTACCAGTGTGAATTATCTCAAATGTGTTGTAATAATACATTGGTGGGCAGGGTGCAGCAGCATTAAGGTGGGTAGTGGGGCAACATAATTGTGGACAGGGAGCGGCCAGTGGCTTGTAGTGGGGCAGCATAATGGTGGACAGGGCGCGGCCAGTGCCTTACAGTGGGGCAGCATAATGGTGGAAGGGTGCAACCAGTGGCTTGCAGTGGGGCAGCATAATGGTGGACAGGGCGCTGCCAGTGGCTTGCAGTGGGGCAGCATAATGGTGGACAGGGAGTGGCCAGTGGCTTGCAGTGGGGCAGCATAATGGTGGACAGGGAACGGCCAGTGGCTTGCAGTGGGGCAGCATATTGGTGGATAGGGTCATAGCCAGTGTCTTGGTGAGCAAGGTGCAGCAGCATTAAGGTGGGTAGTGGGGCAGCATAATGGTGGACAGGGAGTGGCCAGTGTCTTGCAGTGGGCCAGCATAATGGTGGACAGGGAGCAGCCAGTGGCTTGCAGTGGAGCAGCATAATGGTGGACATGGTCATAGCCAGTGTCTTGGTGGGCAGGGTGCAGCAGCATTAAGGTGGGTAGTGGGGCAAAATAATGAGGGACAGGGAGTGGCCAGTGTCTTGCAGTGGGCCAGCATAATGGTGGACAGGACGCGGCCAGTGGCTTGCAGTGGGCAGGCATAATGGTGGACAGGGCACAGCCAGTGGCTTGCAGTGGGCAGGCATAATGGTGGACAGGGTGCGGCCAGTGGCTTGCAATGGGCTAGCATAATGTTGGGTAGAGGTGGCAGCATAATGGTAGTCAGTGGTAACAGCATAATAATAAACCTTGTTGTTTTTGGAGCAGAGCAGCATGCTTTCAGCGTCTCTCCTGTATCCTGTGCACAATGGGTGGAGGAAGTGTGCTAAATAACTCACAAATGGCACATCGAAGTACGATAAATTGAATATGGTAAAAACAGCATGCTATCACACATGCGATCAGATAAATATTATGTGCAGCACATAATATTGTGAGATGTGAGATTCGACCAGCGTGCCCGCGCATCGCATGACACATTCAGTGTGCATAAAATCCTGCGATGTATCGCACCGATGCTGTTGAAATCAAAGGGTTGTACCAGATATCTCACAAGTGTATGGGCAGGGCTGTTTCTAGCCAATTTGGCTCCCAGTGCGAGATTAAAAAATACGCCCCCCCATGACATAAAAAAATGTGCCCCCCCCCCACACCTAGATAAGAAAAAAACTTGCGCGCACACCCAGCAAGGGGCGTGGTCTCATCTAAATGGGTGTGGCCTCATTTGAATGGGCATGGCCTCGTCTGAAAAGACTACCTCACAATCCAGTTTTTGACCCTGCTCCAACAGATCACGCCCACCACAGGAAAAAAAAATTCTACCATATTAAGCCCCACACAGTAATGCCCCCTGCACCATATTATGCTACACACCGCAATGTCCTTGATACATTAAATCCCCACACTACAGCAGGCAAGAGTCCCCATTTCACACATTACGGCAGGTGTCCCCATTTTACACGTTGAGAGAGAATACTTACAGAGGTGATTGCCGCTCTTCGGCCCGCCTCACCAGTCACTCCTCACGCCGGCCTTTCCCTCTTCCTAACTTGGATTCCCCTCTGTACTCCGCTCGGGGGGGGGTTTCACGGAGTGACGGGGTGGCGTAGTGACGTAACGACGCAACCGCGTCATTCCGTGAAACTCCGCCCCCCGTGCGGGTTACTCGGGGAGAAATAGGAGGGGGAAGCAGGGAGCCACAGTTAGTGCCGCGGCGGGCACCCAGTGCGGTTGCACTGCTCGCCTGCCCCAAGAAACGGCCTGTGTATGGGCACCATAAATCAGACAGAACTCGAGATATCTGGCTGGGAAGAGCAATTAACAGGCCCGGACGACTTTGAAGTCGAATATCTTTGGTTCCCCAGGGCGGATTTTCAAACATCTGGTACCCCTGGAAAATGGAGACCCTCAGCTATCAGCCTAAAACCCTTATACTCCTATGGCCTTTGAGCAACTGCCCATTGAGTCCATATGAAAAGATGTCCATGATAATATGAACTGGGGAACAGTATGTCATAACGGGAATTGGGGATACTGTATTGCATAATGTGTTCTGGCAGCCCTGCAATGTGATATAATGTGAACTTTGGCACTACTATGTTTGATAAAATAATTTAGGGCACTACTATGGGGTATAAAATTAACAACTTTTGTGGAGAGGTGTCTTTAATAACATTTGAACAGAGACCCCTTCAAATGTTGCTATGGGGCCCACAAAGTTCTGGCTACACCCCTGCATGGATCGGTGCTCTGGTGTGCGCTGCCGGGCACCAGATTCTCCATGTGCTGCTCTGTGACCCCTTTGAAGTAAAGTGACACTTCAAAGTGGAAGCTCACTTTACAGCACTGGAGGGTCACAGCACAGAAACAGGATCCGGCACCCAGCAGCCTCCTGGAAGCAGCGGACAGCGGCTCCTGGGACTGGTAAGTTTAAATTCCGGGGGGGAGGGCTGTTTGCGGCATGGGGGTAGTCACGGCGGGGGGATCCCGGTGGTGGCAGTAGTGATGAATGGCGGCGCATGCGCAGCAGGACATCAGGGTATTTTTTACGAAAAATACCCTGATGATGCTGTGGAGAGGCATAGCAGGGACAGAGCTTTCTCGAAAGGTGCTGTACCTGCATGCAATAATTGATACATCTGTGCGATTAACTCAATTATTGCATTGCGAGTTTGGCTGATATTATGACTTGTCTTCTGCATCATCAAATGCGGGTGGTGATTAATCCAGGTTTTAAGGATATGTGTGGTTAAACACAGATTGTTAAATCAAATTGACTAAGGTACTAATTTAGTCAACCGTGATCAAGCATGGATATCCTTAAAACCTGGACTTTAATGGTGGAGTTTGGGAAACGCTGTCTTGTGGTAACTTCACACTACTCATTTAAAGAATATCTATTGTGTTTTGAATATAAAAATTATATATACATTGCATTACCAATTCTCAATTGTCCTGTGTTTTCTGCATTGTGTACAAACTGTTACTTTGTTTTAGCCTTGAGTTAGCCTGTGTGCATTATGCTATATGTCTAATATACTCTACACTTGTAATCCTCTAAATGTTATATAGTACCTACAGTATTTTATTTTATAAATGGTGTGTGATATGCTATCCGATGATAGCATATCTGTAAGACCTCTATTGTTATTGTTTTTACATTATGCCCCATACAGTAGCAGCAATTTTGTCTTCTTTTCTTTTAAAATGCTACATTTTTCCAACTGCATGACAGATTTTCTTCAGACAATTCTTACTGAGCTATTTAACATAATGCATAACAAATGTTATACAGTGTTTCCACATTAGTTTTAACCCAGCTGTGCATGAAAGACTTACAGTGAATAAACAACACTATGCACTGTGGCTCTGAGAATCTATCTACTGTTCTAATTCTGTTTATTCTGCTAAATATCCAGGGTCTGCTTGTTTCACAAAGACTGTGCTTGTGATTTATTTTTACAGTACAAATGTAAAAGTTACAAATGTAGGTGTGCCCAATATATACCAAAGGTACTCTCTATTTGAAACATGGCAGGTTTTGTCATAAATATGTAAAAATTCTTTTATATTTAAGCCACAAAACAAAACTTTTTCTACAAGCACTAAACTGTCCAGAGACTTAAAGTATGAGACAAAAGTGAATAGGGCTTCTTGCCTTTGGTTTCTGTTTACTCCTAATTCAAGAAAGTACAATGTTTAAAATGGGCATAATTTGGATTTGAACTCTCAGTCTCGCCATCAGGAGATGAAAGTCATGTGTTGTCCAGGCTACTAATGAGAATCCCTGTGTACAAACACTGGTGACATTTCTACATTTTCATTATGTACAGCCAACGGATGATATCCTTGTTTGGTCAAAGCGTTTGTCAGGCTTGTTTGAAAGTTGCAAATAAATCATTTAGACAAAAGTTTAATTAAAATGAACATATGCTTCAAGTAAACTGATTAGGTAAGTCTGATTTTTGCAAAACAGAAACAATAAACATCTGATAATGATGATTTACATTTCACTGCTTTCGTTAAATATGCATTGTGAGTAACAAGTAGCAACACACAGGAAACAGGTGTTAAGAGAAGAGCTGGAAATGGCACGACATCATGAATTCAGACTAAAGACCCTCACATGTAGATCAATCTGTCCACTGCAGAGAAACCAGATCACTTTACGGTTTGACCCTTTTGTACTGTATATGCATTTGTGAAAGTATTTTAAGTAATACATGATATGTGGTGATTCTTACCAGATTTCTACCTCAGGTGGTGTTCTGATTTCACTCTTAACGCCCGTGAGTGAAGCTCTCTTGTTGACCACTTGGAAGGATCTTGTCGCCCACTAATATCTGGATGCATTGTGTCTCTCTCCATCATGAGGACTCACAGTGGCTCTGTCTATCAGCCGGATACACATTTGTGAGATGTGATTGCGGTCACACATTTTTGCAAATTGTACACAGAACTTATAGCATCTGCAAGTGATTTGGAGATTCACACATCTCAGTAGCTTCTTACTGACAGCTAAGTGTGCATTACTGGGTGACAGCTTGGTGGCAAAGGGGAGTTTGAATGTAAGACAAGCTTTCAGTGGGAGCGCTGTGGGCATGTAGACAGGGTTTCAACCCATTCCTAGTTGAGCATATGGAAAGTTTACTTGAATTTCATTTGGAACTTCTGCACCTAGCATTGAGTAGGTGAAACCAGGAGGCCCACACTGCACACTTTACACAACTATTTTTAATACTTACCATCCGGAGTCCCACGGCACAGAAGTGCTGCTGCAGAAATCACTGTGTGGTGTTTCGCACATGTGTAGTAGGAAAATCACTGGGAAAATGATGTGTCATTGCATTATTTCAAATAAGCATTTAAATACCAGTGTTACTATATACTGCGGACACAAGTTGCGTCTTATTACCATATACAATAATAGTGCGCTGAATGTCGCAGCTCTATGTCCCTTAAGAGAAAGCATGGTTTACTGAGGTCCAACGCTCAGATAAATATACATTTATTTGATATAAAAAAGGTATGCATACAAAATAACATATGTACAGTATATCATTCAGTATAACATATATAAGTATAAGATAGGGTTACAGTGTTACAGTTACATAAGAAACAGTCACAGCCAGTATACATTACCCTTAGCTCAGAAGACAGTCATCACTAGATAGACTCAGCATGTCTGCATCTCCCCAACTACTCTCCATGCTCAGAATCAGAAACTACATATATCAAACAGTGGGAGTTAACAGTTGTTGGTTTTGGTCTCCTTCCATTGGTCCAGGAGAGGGAGGTTTCTCATTCATTGTGTGTTATTGGTCAGTTCATATGACAGCAATGTCCAGTTTTAAGCTGCAGGTACAGGTATTTGCCACTGAAAATACTGCTGCAGGATGTACTTTGTCTCTTAGAATGTGACTTTATAATCCTACATTTGATCATAACTAATTGTCGCAATATGCGACAATTTACCCATAGCTATCGGTTTATTACTCACATTCGCCTGACCATTTTGACACTAAACATGATATGTTTAACTTGTTCTCTCCCAGTAATACATATATGTCTGGTTTTACACTGTTTAATACATATACAAATACAATACAATCCTTGTGTTGGACATGTTTTGTCTATGTGTAATTTATGTGTTGTATGAATATGTGTCTGTGTGCATCTTTATGGCATTTCTCAGTGATTGCGCCTTTTACCGTATACACACCCACCACGCGGCAACACGCATGCAGGTAAAGAAACACGGTGCATCGATATACTTCCATTGCATCCTTATGCCACCACCGAGAAGTGCCACTCTGTGTGTCATTTGTATGTGTCATTCATCTGACTTCGACAATGGCCACCACACCATTCTCCTGGAAATCTTTGCATGCGCTTTAGGCTCTGGGACAATGCTAGGGGCCCCTAGGGACCTTAGTGCCTAGAGCTACAGCGATGCCGGCTAAAGAGGAGGGGGCCCAGACGTAGCCTGCACACAGGCCTCCTCCTTTCTAGATACGCCCCTGGGTGTAACTGTCATTACTAGGTATGATAGCTCATGCTTGGGGTGGTGCAGCCACATACAGTAGATCTGTATACAGGCAGAAGTTCACACAGGACTTCCAATTGCTGAAAGTGGCCACATTAGGCAACTTAAAATCTAGAGATGAGCGGATTCGGTTTTACTCGGTTTTACTCGGATTTACTCGGATCTCAAATCAGCATCTTATTGGCTCATGGACGTACGTGTTTTGGATAGCCAATAAGAAAAATCCGGATGAAACCAAACTGGCGTTAATTCTGGCATTAAATCCGAACCCGCTCATCTTTATTAGAATCAGACCCATACCTGTAGTAGCTGTTCCCTTTGCTCTTCCCTTCCCTGTTCCTATGGAGAAACATTATAAGGGGCTAGCAAGTATAGTGTGAGAGGTGGCAATGCACGTGAAATAACAGACTGTCCTGTAAAGGAGGCTATAGGACCAGCTTGTACCATGGTCAGCATGCCATTTTTACTGAAAGTATTTTTTGTACTAAGGGGGTTATTCAGGTTTGTTAGCAAACCAAAAAAGTTAGCAATTGGGCAAAACCATGTTGCACTTCAGGTGGGGAAGATGTGACATATGCAGACAGATTTAGATTTGGGTGGGTTATATTGTTTCTTTGCATGGTAAATACAGTCTGCTTCATTTCTACACTGCAATTTAGATTTCAGTTTGAACACACCCCACCCAAATCTAAATCTCTCTGCAGATTTTACATCTGCTCCACCTGCAGTGCAACATGGTTTTGTCCAATTGCTAACTTTTTTGGTTTGCTAACAAACCTGAATAAGGCCCTAATCCAGAGGTTCCCAAACTGTGTGCCGTGGCTCCCTGGGGTGCCTCGGGACACTTGCTGGGGTGCCCTGGGTTGGTGGTCCAGGACCAATTCAAATTATTCATGGTCAATATAATAGGCAAAACCAGTGCTGGTGGCTGCCAGTCATAAAATATGTGGCCAAATAGAAGCAAATCTTGTTCCTCACCACACAACTGACCCTAAGGATGACATATAAACGCGATCTACTTAATGTAATATTTCTTTCTAAATTTCTCAATAAGAAATTTTTGGACTGGGGTTCCGAGAAAAAAATTCAGATATTCTAGGGCGCCGTGATTCAAAAAAGTTTGGAAACCACTGCTCTAATCCATTCAAGGTGAATCTCAACTGATCTCCACATATCCATTGTTTTTTTAAAATAATTATTTTCTCTTACAGTCCAAGATTTAATATACGATATTCTTGACAGAATCAAGCTACACATACAGGAAGCAGTTTAGAAGCAATTTATACCATGTGTTTTTTTTTTGTTACTTTTTCTGCTACTGTACATGTAGACCACCAATTTGCTCATTTATTTGTGTTATTGTTGCCTCATTGATTATTCTTGGATGTGATAGGTAGCACAATTTAGATTGATTTCTTAGGAAGTTTCTTTGACAAAGAGATACAGTACTGTATAATGACAGTGTAGACTAAGGGGGACATTTACTAAGCATTGATAAGAGCGGAGAAGTGAGCTAGCAGAGAAGTGCCCATGGCAACCAATCAGCACTGAAGTAACATCTGTAATTTGCATACTATACTATTATACAGAGCTGCTGATTGGTTCATGGGGCAACTTCTCCACTGGCTCACTTCTCTGCTCTTATTACTGCTTAGTAAATGTCCCGCTAAGGGGTCTATTTACTAAGCCTTGGATGGAGATAAAGTTCACGGAGATAAAGTACAAGCCAATCAGCTCCTAACTGCCATGTCACAGCCTGGTTTGAAAAATGACAGTTAGGAGTTGATTGGCTGGTACTTTACCTCCGTACACTTTGGGGGTCATTCTGAGTTGATCGCTAGCTGCTTTCGTTCGCTGCGCAGCGATCAGGCAAAAAAATGGTACTTCTGCGCATGCGTATGCGGCGCAATGCGCATGCGCGTTGTACTATTACAACGAACTATGTAGTTTCACACAAGGTCTAGCGAAGCTTTTCAGTCGCACTGCTGGCCGCAGAGTGATTGACAGGAAGAGGGCATTTCTGGGTGTCAACTGACCGTTTTCAGGGAGTGTTCAAAAAAACACAGGCGTGCCAGGAAAAACACATGCGTGGCTGGGCGAACGCAGGGCGTGTTCGTGACATCAAAACAGGAACTGAACAGTCTGAAGTGATCGCAAGCGCTGAGTAGGTCTGGAGCTACTCTGAAACTGCACTAAATTATTTTGTAGCCGCTCTGCGATCCTTTCGTTCGCACTTCTGCTAAGCTAAAATACACTCCCAGTGGGAGGCGGCATAGCGTTTGCACGGCTGCTAAAAACTGCTAGCGAGCGAACAACTTGGAAAGACCACCTTTATCTCCATCCAAGGCTTAGTAACTAGACCCCTAAATCATTTGCAGTATACAATACTGTATGTATGCTAATATATGATGCACTGTACATATACCTCATCACTATCTATCTTAACATTTACTGTAGGATCTGTTTCTTAAAAAAAGTATAATTTGGAGTTTTATAATGTATGCGTGAGCTCATTATAGAGTCTACAGCTGAGAAATGAATTAATTAAATATTGCAGTCAAATGACTATGTATGGAATATTTTAATCACAATGAGTTTGTGTTCTAAAAATTATTTTTCCTTCGCCTTTATATGTTATGTAAATACATTTATTTTGTATTTTATTTTCTTACAGCAAAGTAAATTACAACACAGGTGCACAAGGCATAATAGTGTTCTGCTATGTAAGAAAGAAAACTGTGTTGTACAGTAGGTACTAGAGATGTGCGGCGGGCACTTTTCGTGTTTTGTGATTTGGTTTTGGTTCTAATTCCCCACTCGTGTTTTGGTTTTGGCTTGGTTTTGCCAAAACCACCCTTTCGTGTTTTGGTTTTGGATCTGGATGATTTTTGAAAAAACCATAAAAACAGATAAAATCACATAATTTGGGGGTAAATTTGCACCTACGGTATTATTAACCTCAATAACATTCATTTCCACTCATTTCCAGTCTATTCTGAACACCTCACACCTCACAATATTGTTTTTAGGCCTAAAAATTGCACCAAGGTTGCTGTATGACTAAGCTAAGCGACACAAGTGTGCGGCACAAACAGGAGTGGCACTGCAGTGGCAGACAGGAGGGCAGATTTTAAAAATAGGCCCCAAACAGCACATCATGCAAAGAAGAAAGAGAGGTGCAATGAGGTAGCTGTATGACTAAGCTAAGCGACACAAGTGTGCGGCACACCTGGCCCATCTAGGGTTGTCACTGCAGTTGCAGACAGGATGGCAGATTTAAAAAATAGGCCCCAAACAGTACATCATGCAAAGAAGAAAAAGAGGTGCAACGAGGTAGCTGTTTGACTAAGCAAAGCAACACAAGTGTGCAGCACAAACACCTGGCCCATCTAGGAGTGGCACTGCAGTGGCAGACAGGATGGCAGATTTAAAATATAGGCCTTAAACAGCACATCATGCAAAGAAGAAAAAGAGATGCAATGAGGTAGTTGGATGACTAAGCTAAACAACGCAAGTGTGCGGCACAAACACCTGGCCCATCTAGGAGTGGCACTGCAGTGGCAGACAGTATGGCACTTCAAAAAACTAGGCCCCAAACAGCACATAATACAAAAAAGAAAAAGAGGTGCAAGATGGAATTGTATTTGGGCCCTCCCACCCACCCTTATGTTGTATAAACATGACATGCACACTTTAACAAACCAATCATTTCAGCGACAGGGTCTGCCACATGACTGTGGCTGAAATTACTGTTTTTTTGGGCCCCCACCAAAAAAGAATGAAACAATCTGTCCTTGCACAAACTGGCTCTACAGAGGCAGATGTCGACCTCATCCTCTGATTCCTCACCCCTTCCATTGTGTACATCCTCCTCCTCACAGAGTATTAATTCATCTTCACTGGAATCCACCATCACAGGTCCCTGTGTACTTTCTGGAGGCAATTGCTGGTAAAGGTCTTCCCGGAGGCATTTATAATTAATTTTGATGAACATCATCTTCTCCACATTTTGTGGAAGTAACCTCCTATGCCGATCGCTGACAAGGTTACCGGCTGCACTAAACACTCTTTCAGAGTACACACTGGAGGGAAGGGCAACTTAGGTAAAATAAATCCAGTTTGAGCGAGGGCATCCAAATTGCCTCTTTTTACTGCCAGTATACATACGGACTGTCTGACATGCCTACTTGGATGCTGTCACTCATATAATCCTCCACCATTCTTTCAATGGTGACAGAATCATATGCAGTGACAGTAGACATGTCAGTAATCATTGGCAGGTCCTTCAGTCCAGACCAGATGTCAGCACTTGCTCCTGACTGCCCTGCATCACTGCCAGCCAGTGGGCTAGGAAATCTTATCCTTTTCCTCGCAGCCCCTGTTGCAGGAGAAAATGGAGGAGTTGTTGACCGGTTACGTTCCGCTCGAGTTGACAATTTTCTCACCAGCAGGTCTTTGAACCTCTGTAGACTTGTGTCTGCTGGAAAGAGAGATACAATGTAAGCTTTAAACCTAGGATCGAGAACGGTGGCCAAAATGTAGTGCTCTGATTTCAACAGATTGACCACCCTTGAATCCTGGCAAAGCGAATGAAGGGCTCCATCCACTAGTCCCACATACTTTGTGAAATCGCTTCATCTTAGCTCCTCCTTCAATTTATCCAGCTGCTTCTGCAAAAGCCTGATGAGGGGAATGACCTAACTCAAGCTGGCAGTGTCTGAACTGACTTCACGTGTGGCAAGTTCGAAAGGTTGGGGAACCTTGCACAAGACGGAAATCATTCTCCACTGCACTTGAGTCAGGAGCATTACCCCTCCTTTGCCTATATCGTAGGTGGATGTATAGGATTGAATGGCCTTTTGATGCTCCTCCATCCTATGAAGCATATAGAGTGTTGAATTCTACCTCATTACCACCTCTTGCTTCTTGTGATGGCAGGGCAGGTTCAGGTGTGTTTGATGGTGCTCTAGTCTTCGGCACGCAGTGGCTGAATGCCGAAAGTGGCCCGCAATTTTCGGTCCACCGACAGCATCTCCTGCATGCCCCTGTCATTTTTCAAAAAAAATTCTGCACCACCAAATTAATTGTATGTGCAAAACATGGGACATGTTGGAATTTGCCCAGATGTAATGTATGCACAATATTGGTGGCGTTGTCCGATATCACAAATCCCCAGGAGAGTCTAAGTGGGGTAAGCCATTGTGCAATGATGTCTCTCAGTTTCCGTAAGAGGTTGTCAGCTGTGTGCCTCTTACGGAAAGTGGTGATACATAGTGTAGCCTGCCTAGGAACGAGTTGGCATTTGCGAGATGCTGCTACTGGTGCCGCTGCTGTTGTTGCTGCAGTGGGCTGTCACAGTCATATAGCCCTTAGTCTGCCCTTTTCCACTTGTCCACATGTCCGTGGTTAAGTGGACATTGGGTACACCCGCATTTTTTAGGACATTGAGGGCACTTTTTCTGATGTCTCTGCACATTCTCGGTATCGCCTGCCTAGTACAGTGCAAACTAGATGGGATTTGATACCGGGGACACAGTACCTTAAACAATTCTCTAAGTCCCACTGACCTAATGGCGGATACCAGACGCAAGTCTAACACCAACATAGCTGTCAAGGCCTCATTTATCCGCTTTGCAATAGGATGACTGCTGTCATATTTCATCTTCCTCACAAAGGACTGTTGGACAGTCAATTGCTTAGTTGAAGTAGTACAAGTGGTCTTCCGACTTCCCCTCTGGAATGACGAACGACTCCCAGCAGCAGCAGCAACAACAGCAGCGGCAGCAACAGCAGGCGTACCACTCAAGGATCCTCCGGAGGAATCCCTGTTAGGAGTCTTGCCAGTGACATGGCCTGCAGGACTACTGACATTCCTGACTGAGGAGGAAGTTGACGTTGAGGGAGTTGGTGGTGTGGCTTGCAGGAGCTTGGGTACAAGAGGAAAAAGGGATTTAGGTGTCAGTGAACTGCTTACGCACTTAGCCAAAGTTTCACAACTTGACACTGACTTCTGATGAATGCGCAGCATGTGACGTATAAGGGAGGATGTTCCTAGGTGGTTAACATCCTTACCTCTACTTATTACAGATTGACAAAGGCAACACACGGCTTGACACCTGTTGTCCGGATTTGTGGAGAAATAATTCCACACCGAAGAGGTGGCTTTTTAGTATTTTGCCCAGGCATTACAATGGGCTTCTTCATCCCACGGACAACAGGTGTCTCCCCCGGTGCATGATTTAAACAAACCACATCACCATCAGAATCCTTATCGTCAACTTCCTCCTCAGCTCCAGCAACACCCATATCCTCATCCTGGTGTACTTCAACAGTGACATCTTGAATTTGAATATCAGAAACTGGACTGTGGGTGCTCCTTCCAGCACTTGCAGGGGGCGTGCAAATGGTGGAAGGAGCCACCTCTTCCCATCCAGTGTTGGGAAAGTGAGGCATCGCAACCACCGACACACTTGAACTCTCCTTGGGGATTTGTGATACTCTCTTAGAGCACACAGTTCTTTTCTGTGCTTTTTCCAGCTTAATTCTTATAAATTTTCTAGCGGGAGGATGAGGACGTCCGCTGAACCACTAGTCATGAACATAGGCCAGGTACTTAGCCATTCCTTGCCACTCTTAGCCATTCCTTGCCACTCATTCCATGCCAATATGCCACTTGTGTCGTAAATGGCATATTGGCAAGTTTACGGTTCACCTCAGACCATTTAAATTTCTTTTTTTGGGTCATTTCACTGAACTTTGGCTTTTTGGATTTTACATGCCATCTACTGTCACATGGGGCATCGGCCTTGGCAGGCGACGTTGATGGGATTTCATCATCTATGTCATGACTAGTGGCAGCAGCTTCAGCACTAGGAGGAAGTGGTTCTTGATCTTTCCCTATTTAATCCTCCAAATTTTTGTTCTGCATTATTGTTCTGGAGTTATATAACAATATGCGGTACAGGAGAGCGTACCTTTATACCACACAGGGCAAACCCTGTTAAAATTATTTGGATTAAATATGAATGACCTCTTTATTTTGAGTAAATAATATACAGCACAGGACAGCTCCACTGAACTTATATGGCAGCATCACTGGACTGGATTTATACGGAATTATATGGATTTATATGGAATTATATGGCAGGATCACTGGAATTATACGGCAGGATCACTGGATTTATATGGCAGTGTCAAAGTTGAAAAATATTGTAATGCATATACCCTGTACTAACCCCATGCACATGCCCGCTGCGCGTGCACTCAGTCCGCCGTGCGTGCACATATCCGCAATTTGCGTAGGCTCGCTCCTGCGATCATGCGCGTGGTATGGATATTTATGGCGGAGTTTGTGAGCGCATAGAGGGTTATTAGAACATTACATATTTAACCCAAATAGTGCATTTTGTACACATAGTTCCCCTACACCACATCAGCCAGTATCAATAGTTTAAATAGTTCCAGGACTAAGGGATTCGCCTTTGCATGATAGGAAGGGTCGGATAAAGGTTGGAAGGTGATGTCTAGTATCCAGCTGTAGGGTATTTTAAGGGTAACATTCCACTATTGGTTAGAGAAAGATCGCATGTTCCAGCGTATAGTTATGTGCAGAAGTAGAATATAGATATTAACTGTATTTACTGTATATTATGTATGCGGCGGGAATCCAGAGGATACCACCCACAAGAGCAGTTGGGGAAAGACATCGCCCACCTTTTCAAATCAACCTATGACCTCTCCTGTAATGAAAAGACACATCTCTGTGTCCAATGGACAATGAGATTACAGTGACCATTGTATTGTGTATGTAAATTGTGTATAAAAAGACCGTTGTTGCCTGGCCGGGTCAGAAGACTCTGAACGCTTTCTATCTGACTAGCGGAGGACCAGCCGGGTTGCGCTTGCGAACATTCTCACGTATGTACATTCTCTGTAGCCATTACTCTGTGTTAGATTTATCTTGTTAGCCTGTAGTGTATGATTTGTACTGTGTTACCTTTTGAAATAATCCACGGTGGCCTTAGAACCCTGTGGTTTCAACTACAAATCGGTGTTGTGTCCTCACTTTCATGCAAGGGTTTAAGAGCATATTTATCTGTATAAGGTTTATAAACATTGATAAGGTGTACGCACTGCGAGTACTTTATACCGTCAGCACTACTTAAGGTTTAAGGTATAACATTGTTGCAGTACTTTGCTGCTAAAAGGTTTAAAGTGTGTTCTTATCATTGCATTGTATCACTAACAAGGTTTAAAGGTTATCAATTGTGTGTGCGTGCGCTGTGTGTACTCTGTACACTCAGCATGGCGTGTGTACGCCAAGTACGTACCACGTACGGGACTCTGTATGCAAATAGCGTACAAAGAGCGTAGCACGTGTATTCAGTCTAGCGGCCATAGCGGCTCCACGGTAAAAGTGTATGTAGAGGTATTGCTTTACGGTTTAAGATAATATCGACATTATCAGCAGGATCACTGGATTTATATGGCAGTACCGCTGGACATATACGGCAGTATCAATGGACATATACGGCAGGATCACTGGACTTATATGACAGGATCACTGGATTTATATGGCAGTACTGCTGAACATATACGGCAGTATCAATGGACATATACGGCAGGATCACTGGACTTATATGGCATGATCACTGGACTTATATGGCATGATCACTGGACTTATACGGCATGATCACTGGACTTATACGCCAGTACCACTGGAATTATTCGGCAGGATCATTGGATTTATTTGGCAATACCGCTGGACATATACGGCAGTATCATTGGACATATACGGCAGGATCACTGGACCTATACGGCAGGATCACTGAACTTATACGCCAGTACTACTGGAATTATATGGAAGGATCACTGGAATTATACGGCAAGATCACTGGATTTATATGGCAGGATCACTGCAATTTTACGGCAGGATCACTGGAATTATACGGCAAGATCACTGGACTTATACGCCAGTACCACTGGAATTATACGGCAGGATCACTGGAATTATACTGTAGAATCACTGGATTTATATGGCAGGATCACTGCAGTTATACGGCAGGATCACTGGAATTATACAGCAGGGTCACTGGACTTATACGCCAGTACCACTGGAATTATACGGCAGGATCACTGGATTTATAAAGCAGTACCGCTGGACATATATGGCAGTACCGCTGGACATATACGGCAGTATCAATGTACATGTATGGCAGTATCACTGGACATATATGGCAGTATCACTGGACTGGACTTATAGGCCAGTACCACTGTAATTATATGGCAGGATCACTGTATTTATATGCCAGTACCACTGGAATTATATGGCAGGATCACTGGACTTATATGGCAGGATCACTGGACCTATACGGCAGGATCACCACAATTATACCTCAGGATTACTGGAATTATATGGCAGGATCACTGCAATTATACGGCAGGATCATTGAAATTATACGGCAGGATCACAGGATTTATACGGCAGTACCACCGGAAATATACGCCAGTACAACCGGAAATATACGGCAGGATCACTGCAATTATATGGCAGGATCACTGGAATTATATGGCAGGATCACTGGATTTATACGCCAGTTTTACTGGAATTATACGGCAGGGTCACTGGAATTATACGGCAGGATCACTGGATTTATACGGCAGGATTACTGCAATTATACGGCAGGATTACTGGATTTATATGCCAGTACCACTGGAATTATATGGCAGGATCACTGGATTTATACGTCAGGATCACTGGATTTATACGTCAGTACCGTTGGACATATACAGCAGTATCAATGGACATATACAGCAGGATCACTGGACATATACGGCCGTACCACCCTTGACATATACGGCAGCACAGGGACACCACCACTGGACTGATGCAGTACAACACAGCACCACTGCAATGGACTGGATTTATACAGCAGCACTGGACATATGGCAGTAGAGGACACCACCACTGTGACTGGACTGATTCAGCACAACACAACACCACTGGACTGATGCAGCACACCACAGCACCACTGGACTGGACTTATACAGCAGCACTGAACACATGGCAGCAGAGGAAACCACCACTGTGACTGGACAGATGCAGCACAATACACCACCACTGAACTGATGCAGCACAACACAGCACCACTGGACTGGACTTATACAGCAGCACTGGACATATGGCAGCAGAGGACACCACCACTGTGACTGGACTGATGCAGCACAAGACACCACCACTGGACTGATGCAGCACAACACAGCACCACTGGACTGTACTTATACAGCAGCACTGGACATATGGCAGCAGGGGACACAACCACTGTGACTGGACAGATGCAGCACAAAACACGGACACTGAGGATGGAGACATGTCCTCTCTCTACACTCTCCAATGCCAGAGTGAAAATGGCGGCGACATGCATTTCCTTATATGGAATCCAAACCCTGCAAGAATCCGACAGAGGGATGATGACATTTTGCCTCGTTCTGGGAGGTTCGGTTCTCTGAGAGTCGAACCCGCTCATCTCTAATTATTAGTGAGACAAAACCAGATAGGTTTTGCCTTACTAAATATAGCTGCTTTAAGTTTATCTGTTAACTCGCCAAAATCTCGGTGCACCAAGATTCCTGCTCCCCAATACATTTTACCCTATAGCAGGATTTATATTGGCACGGCAAGTATACATGTTATTTTAGGGGCTAATTCAGTAAGGATCACTTATGCGATTCTTACTTCATTTCCCCGATGTTCTAGTCCTGCCCGTGCACAGGACCCATTATGCACATATGCAGAACGGATCCTGAAGTTGTGACGCAGATATGCAAATGCTGAGAGCAGCTTTGCATGTGCAATCCTTAATGAATCCAGCCCTTAATTTCTTATGGTCATTTCAGATCTGAGATTGAACATGCAATTAATAACTAGCAGTCTCAGTATGGTTTGAGTTTGCATAAATAAATAGCTGAATTGTTGAATGCTAAATAATTTTTGAGATTGCATTGTGGAGCCATAGAGAGCAGTGCTGGTCCCCGGTACTGTGTGTGGGCGTGGCCTAAATAGGGAGCATGTCCATGTCCCCTAGGACAAAGAACATAGTAAACAAAAAACATATGGCGGTGCTTCAAAGCGCACTCCACCGGGGGAACGCTGTTTAGATTAAGGTGGTACCCTCCTCCTCAGTCAGCACCATCTTCCCAGTGATATTGCCAAAGTCTTTGCTTTCACTGTGCAGCGACATCTTCTCGAAGTTGTCACTGGGAAGATTGCACTACGGAGGAGGAGAGACCGCTTTCCAGATCAAGGTAAGTATACTCAGGAGGAAGGGGAAGAGGCAGAGTTGCCTACCCTCCCTTATTCTGCAGGAGACTCCCTGAAATAGTAGCGATCTCCCTCACACTCTGAATAGACCAGCAATCTCCCTGATTTTACTTTACATTCTTGAGGTAAAAAAATAAATCAGAGATACATACTGTACATTCAAATTAGTTCATCAGTGCTATTTCCTGCATTGTTATAAGGCACAATGGGGGTCTATTTACTAAGCCTTGGATGGAGATAAAGTCGCTGGAGATAAAGTACCAGCCAATCGGCTCTTAGCTGCTATGCCACAGGCTGTGTTTGAAAAATGACAGTTAGGAGCCGATTGGCTGGTACTTTATCTCCAGCGACATTATCTCCATCCAAAACTTAGTAAATAGACCTCCAATGATCCCTATGGCTACATGCATTTTAAATAAGGTTTCTCTTGGCCACTTACAGTATATGGAAGCTCTTCTATAATACAATACACAAACAATTCCTGAAAAATATCAGTGTCTTTTCTTCAACAAGTAGATCTTACAAACTGTGGGGCTCATTTACATTTGGATGTAAGTCATTTTTATGACAGGCCTCTCAGGTGTAGCAGTACACATCAGTGCTGCTGATAGGTGTTACTTTCACATGTCCCTGAAATGCTTTTTCAAAAGTAGACAAGTATGGGAAGAGGTGGACCAGGGCCCCCGCTGGGCCTCTCCAGCAAGTTTGGGCCTGGGTTATTAGTACCCACTCCCCCCCTCTTGGCATCAGTGTGTGGAGCAGTACATTTTGGATGAACTTAAATTATGGTTACTAATTCCATTCATTAACTTTTTGCATAGTTTTCTATTATATCTTGGATTTTCATCTATTTATGTATTGTATGTATGTTTATACGTGATTATTTATCTGTTAATTATTTTAATTAACATTTCACATGTTTATTGTGTTCCATTAGTATTCAATTTACTTCTCAAAGCGATATTCCTTTAACTGTGTTTCATTTGCTTCATTTTTCTGTGTACATTGAACATGAATATTAGGATATTTGAGCGCCAAACCAGGTAATCTTTTTTTATTTATTTAGATGTGTGTGGTTAAAGGGGGTAATTCCAAGTTGATCGCAGCAGGATTTTTGCTAGCAATTGGGCAAAACTATGTGCACTGCAGGGGAGGCAGATATAACATGTGCAGAGAGAGATAGATTTGGGTGTGGTGTGTTCCATCTGCAATCTAATTTGCAGTGTAAAAATAAAGCAGCCAGTATTTACACTGCACATAAATAAAATAACCCACCCAAATCTAACTCTTTCTGCACATGTTATATCTGCCTCCCCTGCAGTGCACATGGTTTTGCCCAATTGCTATCAAAAATCCTGCTGCGATCAACTTGGAATGACCCCCAAAGTGTATAGAGCGAGCTCTCAGAGCACACGAAGACATCTGTAGTTAAAGTAAAATGCTGGCTCTACTTTGTGTAAATACCGTACATCCAGCTCAGTGCAAAGTGCATCTTACAGTATATGTCATTCATATCAGTCCTTTTCAGTCAGGAAGCAGAGAGCTAAATGCCCTGCAGCCTTTCCTCTGTTATCATACACTAACATCAGCTGCTCTAATGTGTTATCCTCATCTGCTGCTATACATTGTAGACAAAGTAAATGTAACCTGTGATAAACATACCGTACTTCATAAACACAAACACAAGAAAATCCATTATTTTACATAATAGCTACCTCTCCATGTGGAGCACCATATGCAGTAATTTGACCTTTTCTTAGCATTTCATATAATAAAATTCAACAGCAACAGAAAGACAGACTGTTCGTTTTGACAGTAGTCATGACAGGTTACTTAAAAAACCAGCAGACAGAAGAAAAATCCATCTCACTTCTCCTACTTTATCACTTTTCAAACAAAGTGCCACACCAGAGGAGACAGCATTGAAACAGAAGACAGGGCATGTCATGACCTTAGATTACACTCTGAGATCCTCGCTCTGAAGTCTATCTCTTTTTTCTCTCCAGTTGACTATAGTTTGGGCACCAGAAACTTTAAATTATAGTATAGTTGTATAGGGGTGCAGATAATTAATTCAACAAGTGTACTTTTAAGATATATGTATGGTAATATAAAACTTTTCAATTTTTGGTCCAGGGCTGCAACTGGTGTGTGTGTGTGGGGGGGGGGGGGGGGGGCTAAGGGGGCATGTGACCTGGGCACCGGATAAGAGCTTGTATCAGGTCCTGGCTGTGCCAGACACATACAGCACCTAATTGGGCAGATAAGGAAGAGGAGTGGCAGGGGGATTGTAGTTAATTTTTTACTGCTCAGACTCTGCGCAGTACAAGATAAACTACAAATCACACGAGGCATTGCAAAATTTCAAAGATGTCTGCAACTGAAGCTCGGTGTCCAGGGAGTGGCGGCAGCTGCCTGAGGACTGGGGCCACTCTGCTGCCTGAGGACTGGGGCCATTCTGCTGCCCGAGGACTGGGGCCACTTTGCTGCCCGAGGACTGGGGCCACTTTGCTGCCCGAGGACTGGGGCCACTCTGCTGCAGGGGACTGGAGCAAGCTGTACTCCAGGGTGAGTCACTGATGCTGGTGTACCTATAACTCTTTATTCAGTTTGTTCCCAGGCGGCACTGTTTATACTGGTCTCACAATGAGGATACTGTAAGGGCTACTACTGTGTGGTGTAACATGAATAAAGGGTACATCTGTGGGGTATTATGTGAATAAGGTACTACTGTGTAGTGTAATGTGAACACGTGGTACTTCTATGTGGTATTATTTGGGAATCAGAATGATTGACAGTCACAATACTGATGCCAGAATCCTGAAGTGGGATATCCTGACTGGGGTTTGAAAAGTATGCGCCCCCCCCCTCACCCTTAGCCCACCCTTCCTGCAGCCTAATCCTAACCTCCTCCCTCATTTGCTGCTATACAATGTAGACAAAGTAAATATGATCTGTGATAAACATAAAGGGGCAGATGTATTAACCTGGAGAAGGCATAAGGAAGTGATAAACCAGTGATATGTGCAAGGTAATAAAGGCACCAGCCAATCAGCTCCAATATGTAAATTAACAGTTAGGATCTGATTGGCTGTTGCCTTTATCACCTTGCACATATCACTGGTTTATCACATCCTAATGCCTTCTCCAGGTTAGTACATCTGCCCCAATGTACTTCATAAACACAAGAAAATCCATTATTTTACATAATAGCTACCTCTCCATGTGGAGCACCATATGCAGTAATTTGACCTTTTCTTAGCATTTCATATAATAAAATTCAACAGCAACAGAAAGACAGACTGTTCGTTTTGACAGTAGTCATGACAGGTTACATAAAAAATCAGCAGACAGAAGAAAAATCCATCTCACTTCTCCTACTTTATCACTTTTCAAACAAAGTGCCACACCAGAGGAGACAGCATTGAAACAGAAGACAGGGCATGTCATGACCTTAGATTACACTCTTAGATCCTCACTCTGAAGTCTATCTCTTTTTGTTCTTCTCTCCAGTTGACTATAGTTTTGGCACCAGAAACTTTCAATTATTGGCTTAGTTACGAGTAAAGTTGTATAGGGGTGCAGATAGTTAATTCAACAATTGTACTTTTAAGATATATTTATGGTGATATTAAATTTTTACATTTTGGGTCCAGGGCTGCAACTGGTGGGGGGGGGGGGGACGGGGGGGCTAAGGGGGCATGTGACCTGGGCACCGGATTAGAGCTCGCATCAGGTCCTGGCTGTGCCAGACACATACAGCACTTAATTGGACAAATAAGGAAGAGGAGTGGCAGGGGAATTTACAAATCACATGAGGCATTGTAAAATTTCAAAGATGTCCACAACTGTAGCTCGATGTCCAGGGAGTGGCGGCAGCTGCCTGAGGACTGGGGCCACTCTGATGCCTGAGGACTGGGGCCAATCTGCTGCCCGAGGACTGGGGCCATTCTGCTGCCCGAGGACTGGGGCCATTCTGCTGCCCGAGGACTGGGGCCACTCTGCTGCCTGAGGACTGGGGCCACTCTGCTGACTGAGGACTGGGGCCACTCTGCTGACTGAGGACTGGAGTGAGCTGTACTCCGGGGTGAGTCACTGATGCTGGTGTACCTATAACTCTTTATTCAGTTTGTTCCCAGGGGGCACTGTTTGTACTGGTCTCACAATGAGGACACTGTAAGGGCTACTACTGTGTGGTGTTACACGAATAAAGGGTACATCTGTGGGGTATTATGTGAATAAGGTGTACTTCTGTGTAGTGTAATATGAATAAGTGGTACTTCTATGTGGTATTATTTGGGAATCAGAATGATTGACAGTCACAATACTGATGCCAGAATCCCAAAGTGTGATATCCCGACTGGGGTTAGAAAAGTATGCGCCCCCCCCCCCCCCTCACCCTTAACCCTCCCTTCCTGTAGCCTAACCCTAACCTCCCCCCTTAGTTCCTAACCCCCGGTGGTTGGTGGTACATAAACCTAACCCTCCCTTCCCTCCAGCATAAGCATAACCCTCCCCATTAGTGTCTAATCCAGGCCTGGCAAACCTGTGGCTCTAAAGCTGTTGTGAAACTACACACACCAGCATGCCCTTCCACAGTTTTAGCATTTCCTAATAGCAAAACTTTGGCAGGGAATGCTAGGACTTGTAGATTCACAACAGATGGAGAGCCACAGGGTAGCCAGGCATGATCTAAACCTAACCTTCCCCTGGCTGTCCCTAACCTAAACCCCCCTGGGATGCATCTAAACCTAACACTCCCACCCTAATCATAACCCGCTAACATTTTGGATGCCGGCTGTCAGGATTCTGGCATCTGTCTCCTGAACCTGTCTGCACTTTGACAGGTGTCGGAATTTTGGCATCAGGATTTTGGCTGTCGGGATCCCGAAAGCTGGCATCTTAAACGCATCCTGTCATTTAAATGTGGGTGGGGGGCACGCCAAATTACTGCCAGGCCCTGGTTGACAGAAATCCTAGGTTCGGCCCTGGTGAGTCTTTCACTATTTTAACTATACTTTATGTAATCGTACTGTATATTGTGAAACTGTCACATTTGATCATCATTTATGATGTATACAGTATATATATTTTTAGAGATGTGCGCTGACCCCCATGTTTTGGTTTTGGTATGAATTTCATCCTCATGTTTTGGTTTTGGTTCTGCAAAACCACCCTCACGTGTTTAGTGGTTTTGGATCTGTATTTTTTTTTAAATAATAGTAAAAACAGTATAATCTTGTACCTGTTTTTGCTCCTACAGTATTAACCTCAATAACATTAATTTCTAATAGTTTCCAGTAAATTCTGACCATCTCAAAGCTTACAATATTGTTCACCAATATACTGCAGGCCAAATGCTGGCTGGCTAAATGAAGCAACAGGGCAGTGGCACAAACACGCGGTAGTTACTTTAAGAATATACAGTAGCACACAGGGGTGGATCCAGAAGAAAATGATAGGGGGGGCACCATTGAAGGGGCAAGTACATTTGCGTGCGGCTTCGGTGCATGTGAGGTGGCGCTTCTTATACAATGCCCACAGTTGTAGCGCTCATTATGCAATGTCCACTGTACTGGTAGGGCCCCTTATATAGACCCCATAGTAGTGGTGCCCCTTATGCAATGCCCGTATTGCCCCCAGTAGTAATGTTGCCTGTAGTAATGCCCCCAGTCATGTAGCGCCCTAGTAGTTATGCCCCCAGTGGTAATACCCCTGCAGTTATGACCCCAGTAGTTTACCCCCGCCCCTTTAGTTTAGCCTCCCAGTGGTAATGCCCCCAGTAGTTTGCCTGCTTGTAGTTTAGCCACCAGTAGTAATGCCCCCCTGTAGTTTGCCCCATTGTAGTTTAGCCCCTGTAGTTATGCCCCCCTTGTAGTTTAGCCCCCAGTAGTAATGCCCCCAGTAGTTTGGCCCCTGTAGTTATGCCCCCAGTAGTTTGGCCCCCCTGTAGTTTAGCCCCCAAGTAGTAATGCCCCTGTAGTTAAGCCGCCAGTAGTAATGCCCCTGTAGTTACGCCAACAGTAGTAATGCCCTCCTGTAGTATGCCCCCCAGTAGTTAGCCCCTTTGTAGTTGGCCCCCAATAATAATGTCCCCCAGTAGTTTGCCCCCAGTAGATGCCCCCCAGCAATAATGTCCTCCAGTAGTTTGCCCCCAGTAGTAATGCCCCCTAGGAGTTTGCCCGCAATATATGACCCCCCAGTAGTAATGCCCCCAGTAGATACCCCCGAGTAATAATGCCCCCAGTAGATGGCCCCCAGTAAAAATGTCCCTCAGTAGCTGCCCCCAGTAGTAATGCCCCAATAGATGACCCCCCAGTAGTAATGCCCCCAGTAGATGCCCGCCAATAATAATGCCCCCAGTAGTTTGCCCCCAGTAGTAATGCCCCCCCAGTAGTAATGCCCCTTGTTGATGCCCCCTCAGTAGTAATGTCCCCCCATAGTTTGCCCCCAGTAGATGCCCCCGCTGCACTAAGGAAGAAAACCCATTATACTTACCGAGCCCCATTCCCGCTTCCAGACCGCTGCAGTCCTCCTCTGGGCGTGCGCTCCTCAGCACTATAAGAGAGAAGTCATGACTGACGTCTTTCACATAGCGCACGCCGCACAGTGACAGCGACGGAAGCTGGAGCTCAGTACTGAGCTCCTGCCTCCGGCTGCCGCTGTGCAGGGAGACGGGCGCGCGCTGGTAACACAATCTCAGCGGGCGCCCGTCATCTCCCTGTGCGGCGCCGGGAGGTGACAGTGGACGGAGGCCACAAATGACAGGGGGGCACGGGCCTGAGTGCCCCCCCTCTGGATCCGCCACTGGTAGCACATCTGTGAAATGTTGCAGCACAGCAGTGGCTGACAGGATAGCAGTTTAATAAACTGTATGACCACATGAAGGACATTAATCAGCATCAAGATTCTTCTGGAATTCTTCTGGGGGTTGAGCTTTTAGCCAAAGCGGCTCTGACTCTATGGAGCTCGCTTATCTGCAAAGTTCGAGAAGCCCCCACTCTAGAATCCTTCAAAAACTCAATACTTTCCTATTTACTCATGCATTTCTTTAATGTCTCTTTAGTATCTCCATGCTTTCTGTATTTTATGAAAAGCTGTTCTGTATTCATTGTTCTGTACTGAGTCTGTATTATGTTCATTCTATCTGTTAAGTGCTTTAAGTCCTACTGGAGAAAAAGCTCTATATAAATAAAATTATTATTATTATTATTATTATTATTATGAAATAACAATCTGTTTGCAGTCACTAAGGGGGTATCCAATTAGCCACGATAATGCGGTTTCGCAATATTTTATCTAATTTGTGATAACTTGGTATCCAATTAGTTGCAAAAAGTTAACGGCGATTAGTCTCCATAGAGTTTATTGCAAATTTCTCTTCAACATCTTTGAGCAGGTGATAAGTAGTGCACAATCCATATTTTAAGGTAAAAATGTTTGGATTTGGTTCAGAACCCCATGGAAACAATGACTAATTAGGTCCTTTGAAGTTTTTTTTTTTTTAAATTGTCCTATAATGACATCATTTTTTGGGTCAAAAAATGCAAAGTGATGGAAATTGGGGTACAAGGTATGGGACAGGTATATTACAGTGCTTTATAAGTGGGACAATTGTTTTTATACTTTGAGACTTGCAGGTGGGAGTAATCGGTCTGTTTCCACTTTTTTTTTAAAGTCCCCAAAAATGACCCAAATATATACATATACCAATTTGTATGTACCCCATATTTAATGAGAGCAGTTATTTTGCTGAAAAATTAACTTTATATCAGTATCTTTATATTTTGTAAAAAAAAAATGCATATAACATCCATTTGACCCAATTTAATTACACCAAATACTTGTATTATTGCCACTAATAGACTTCCATAATATTACCTTATATTAATTTGGCTTTTTTGGGGTACAGGAAGATTTCCACTCTACTTATCTTAGGTTTTGCTGGCTAGAATTATCGCGCAAATCCCGTTATTGACATTTTGGAATAGGATAGGTGTGATAAACGGGAGCACACAGTCTGCGATAAGCTGATTTTTGGGGAGATAGGTGCAATAACCTTAGCCACAATAATGGATCACATTATCAAAGCTAGTTGGATATCCCCGAAGAGAAAATGCCATAAAAGACTACAATATTAATAGCCAAGGATTACTGACAAGGGTTGAAAGTACTGCTTAATTTATTGATTACCTTTTATTGTTTTATTTAGAATAAAAAAAATCACAACAATCTGTTTTGCAGCCACTAAGATAAAAGGCAATAAAATAGTACAATGTATTATTAATAGATAAGGCTTCCTGACAGGGTGTGATACGTTATACCAGCGGACATGATGCCGGCTGTCAATATCTTTGGTAGCAGCATCCCACCCACTAGAATGCCAGCAGCAGGATGAGCACTAAGAGTACCCTTGCCTGCTCGTTACACTTGCCACGCTGTGGGCTTGGTGACTTGCTGAGCTCACCACAGAGTCTATTTCCACTGTGAACACCTACGAGTGGAAATAGCCCTGTTGCTCCTGGATTCCAGCTGGTGGCATTGGGGGTAATTCCAAGTTGATCGCAGCATGAAATTTTTTAGCAATTGGGCAAAACCATGTGCACTGCAGGGGAGGCAGATATAACATGTGCAGAAAGAGTTAGATTTGGGTGGGTTATATTGTTTCTGTGCAGGGTAAATACTGGCTGCTTTATTTTTACTCTGCAATTTAGATTGCAGATTGAACTCACCACACCCAAATCTATCTCTCTCTGCACATGTTATATCTGCCTCCCCTGCGGTGCACATGGTTTTTCCCAACTGCTAAAAAATTTCCTGCTGCGATCAACTTGGAATTACCCCCATTGTCGGCTGTCGGTATTCTGGCATTGGTATCCTGAACGCCGTGATCCCGACAGCCGGCATTTTAACTACATCTACCCGGACAAGCATTGAAAGTACTGATAAATGTATTCATTACTTAATTGATTAATTTAGAATAAAAAAAATTCACAACAATCTCTTTTGCTTTCAGCCACTAAGAGAAAAGGCCAGAAAAGAGTATAATGTTAATAGCCAAAGATTCCTGGTATGAAAGAACTGATTACATTATTGATTCATTTTATTGATGAATTTAGAAAAGTACTGAACATTATTTCTTCAGTACAGTGCCTGAACAACATCACACATTTTTTACTACTGCTATTAACAGCGCTATTTTTTAAGTACAGTGCCTGAACAACAACTCTACATAAGTAACAGTGGCACCTACTGAATGTTAGTTTTTAAGTACAGTGTTTTAACAACAACACACATGTTTTAAGTGCAGTGTCTGAACCAATGACATGTGATAAGGTAAATGCCTGGTGAGGCAATGGTTAGTATCAGAGCCAGACTTACACACACATATATGAACCTGAGAGCTGATGTGGGCATTATTCAAAGTGGCAGAAGAATATACTGCTGTAACTTTGGTGTGCGGACAAGGTAGGTGGGTGAGGCAGTGCCTCACTAGTCATTTTCCAGTATACTCCAGAGTTTTGACTATAAAAATGACTACAATAATACAAAGAATATATTTATAATATCTTCTTTGTATTTTTCATAAAAAACTCTAGAGTACAGTATACTGGAGTATGACAGGAGTGACTCACCTGCCTCACATGACCATATTGGTCTGAACTAGAGATACAAACAAACAGTGGTAGTTGCTCAATCATTCCTGGAGATAATTATGTATCAGGTGCTAAAAAGGGGGAGGGTCACAAACAGCAGACAGAGAGTGGGGGGGGGGGGGCTTCACCCCCCCTCCCTTGGAATCTCCCCAGCACACTAAAAATTACCTGTGACAATATCTGAACCTATCTGGTAATAACATTTCAGAGAAATTGGTCACATGTGTTTGCAAAGACATGTTTAGCTGCTGGCCGCATCAAGGCTTCTCCGATATCAGCAGTCCTAACTAGAGATGTGCACCGGAAATTTTTCAGGTTTTGTGTTTTGGTTTTGGATTCGGTTCCGCGGCCGTGTTTTGGATTCGGATGCATTTTGGCAAAACCTCCCTGAAAATTTTTTGTCGGATCCGGGTGTGTTTTGGATTCGGGTGGTTTTTTTTACAAAAAACCCTCAAAAACAGCTTAAATCATAGAATTTTGGGGTAATTTTGATCCCATAGTATTATTAACCTCAATAACCACAATTTCCACTCATTTCCAGTCTATTCTGAACACCTCACACCTCACAATATTATTTTTAGTCCTAAAATTTGCACCGACGTCGCTGGACGACTAAGCTAAGCGACCGAAGTGGCCGGCACAAACACCTGGCCCATCTAGGAGTGGCACTGCAGTGTCAGACAGGATGGCACTTAAAAAAATTAGCCCCAAACATTACATGATGCAAAGTTAATAAAAAAAAGAGGCGCAAGATGGAATTGTCCTTGGGCCCTCCCACCCACCCGTATGTTGTATAAACAGGACATGCACACTTTAACAAACCCATCATTTCAGTGACAGGGTCTGCCACACGACTGTGGCTGAAATGACTGGTTGGTTTGGGCCCCCACCAAAAAAGAAGCAATCAATCTCTTCTTGCACAAACTGGCTCTACAGAGGCAAGATGTCCACCTCCTCCTCATCCTCCGATTCATCACCCTTTTCAGTGTGTACATCCCCCTCACAGAGTATTAATTCGTCCCCACTGTAATCCACCAGCTCAGGTCCCTGTGTAATTTCTGGAGGCAATTGCTGGTGAATGTCTCCACGGAGGAATTGATTATAATTCATTTTGATGAACATCATCTTCTCCACATTTTGTGGAAGTAACCTCGTACGCCAATCGCTGACAAGGTGACCAGCTGCACTAAACACTCTTTCGGAGTACAAACTGGAAAGGGGGCAACTTAGGTAAAATAAAGCCAGTTTGTGCAAGGGCCTCCAAATTGCCTCTTTTTCCTGCCAGTATACATACGGACTGTCTAACGTGCCTACTTGGATGCGGTCACTCATATAATCCTCCACCATTCTTTCAATGGTGACAGAATCATATGCAGTGACAGCAGACAACATGTCAGTAATCGATGGCAGGTCCTTCAGTCCGGACCAGATGTCAGCACTTGCTCCTGACTGCCCTGCATCACCGCCAGTGGGTGGTTATGGAAATCTGATCCTTTTCCTGGCAGCTCCAGTGGCGGGAGAAAATGAAGGAGGAGCTGTTGGCGGGTCACATTCCGCTTGACTTGACAAGTGTCTCACCAGCAGGTTTTTGAACATCTGCAGACTTGTGTCTGCCGGAAAGAGAGATACAATGTAGGCTTTAAACCTAGGATCGAGCATGGTGGCCAAAATGTAGTGCTCTGATTTCAACAGATTGACCACCCGTGAATCCTGGTTAAGCGAATGAAGGGCTCCATCCACAAGTCCCACATGCCTAGCGGAATCGCTCCGTTTTAGCTCCTCCTTCAATCTCTCCAGCTGCTTCTGCAAAAGCCTGATGAGGGGAATGACCTGGCTCAGGTTGGCAGTGTCTGAACTGACTTCACATGTGGCAAGTTGAAAGGGTTGCAGAACCTTGCACAATGTTGATATCATTCTCCACTGCGCTTGTGTCAGGTGCATTCCCCCTCCTTTGCCTATATCGTAGGCAGATGTATAGGCTTGAATGGCCTTTTGCTGCTCCTCCATCCTCTGAAGCATATAGAGGGTTGAATTCCACCTCGTTACCACCTCTTGCTTCAGCTGATGGCGGGGCAGGTTCAGCAGTGTTTGCTGCAGCTCCAGTCTTCGGTACGCGGTGGCTGAATGCCGAAAGTGGCCCGCAATTCTTCTGGCCACCGATAGAATCTCTTGCAAGCCCCTGTCGTTTTTTAAATAATTCTGCACCACCAAATTCAATGTATGTGCAAAACATGGGACGTGCTGGAATTTGCCCAATTGTAATGCACGCACAATATTAGTTGCATTGTCCGAAGTCACAAATCCCCAGGAGAGTCCAATTGGGGTAAGCCAATCTGCGATGATGTTCCTCAGTTTCCGTAAGAGGTTGTCAGCTGTGTGCCTCTTATGGAAAGCGGTGATACAAAGCGTAGCCTGCCTAGGAACGAGTTGGCGTTTGCGAGATGCTGTTACTGGTGCCGCCGCTGCTGTTCTTGCTGTGGGAGGCAATACATCTACCCAGTGGGCTGTCACAGTCATATAGTCCTGAGTCTGCCCTGCTCCACTTGTCCACATGTCCGTGGTTAAGTGGACACTGGGTACAACTGCATTTTTTAGGACACTGGTGAGTCTTTTTCTGACGTCTGTGTACATTCTCGGTATCGCCTGCCTAGAGAAGTGGAACCTAGATGGTATTTGGTACCGGGGACACACTACCTCAAGAAATTCTCTAATTGCATGTGAACTAACGGCGGATACCGGACGCACGTCTAACACCAACACAGCTGCCACGGCCTCAGTTATCCGCTTTGCAACAGGATGACTGCTGTGATATTTCATCTTCCTCGCAAAGGACTGTTGGACAGTCAATTGCTTACTGGAAGTAGTAAAAGTGTACTTCCGACTTCCCCTCTGGGATGACGATCGACTTCCAGCAGCAACAACAGCAGCGCCAGCAGTAACAACAGCAGAAGTAGGCATTTCACTCAAGAATCCATCAGAGGAATCCCAGTCAGGAGAGGACTCGTCAGACTTGCCAGTGACATGGCCTGCAGGACTATTGGCGTTCCTGTCTAAGGGGGAAATTGACATTGAGGGAATTGGTGGTGTGGTTTGCAGGAGCTTGGGTAAAAGAGGAAGAAGGGATTTAGGTGTCAGTGGACTGCTTCCACTGTCACCCAAAGTTTTTGAACCTGTCAATGACTTCTGATGAATGCGCTCCAGGTGACGTTTAAGGGAGGATGTTCCTAGGTGGTTAACGTCCTTTCCCCTACTTATTACAGCGTGACAAAGGCAACACAGGGCTTGACACCTGTTGTCCACATTTCTGTTAAAATAATTGCACACCGAAGAGGTGATTTTTTTGGTAATTAGATCAGGCATGTCAATGGCCATATTCATCCCACGGACAACAGGTGTCTCCCCGGGTGCCTTACTTAAACCACATCACCATCATATTCCTACTTGTCAATTTCCTCCTCAGCGCCAGCAACACCCATATCCTCATCCTGATGTACTTCAACAGTGACATCTTCAATTTCAATATCAGGAACTGGACTGTGGGTGCTCCTTCCAGCACTTGCAGGGGGCGTGCAAATGGTGGAAGGCGCCACCTCTCTCCGTCCAGTGTTGGGAAGGTAAGGCATCGCAAACGACACAATTGGACTCTTCTTGGGGATTTGTGATTTAGAAGAACGCACAGTTCTTTGCTTTGCTTTTGCCAGCTTAAGTCTTTTCATTTTTCTAGCAGGAGGATGAGTGCTTCCATCCTCATGTGAAGCTGAACCACTAGCCATGAACATAGGCGAGGGCCTCAGCCGTTCCTTGCCACTCCATGTCGTAAATGGCATATTGGCAAGTTTACACTTCTCAGACGCTTTTAGTTTAGATTTTTGGGTCATTTTACTGAACTTTTGTCTTTTGGATTTTACATGCTCTATACTATGACATTGGGCATCGGCCTTGGCAGACGACGTTGATGGCATTTCATCGTCTCGGCCATGACTAGTGGCAGCAGCTTCAGCATGAGGTGGAAGTGGATCTTGATCTTTCCCTATTTTACCCTTCACTTTTTTGTTCTCCAACTTTTAATGTGTGGAATTATATGCCAGTAATATATCAATAGCAATGGCCTACTGTACCGTACTGCTATATATATATATATATATATATGTATATATATATATATTTTGATGGTCAACAAAATTCTGCACTGTCCTCCTACTATATACTGCGCACAACTACAATGCAGCACAGATATGGATAGTATACTTGACGACACAGAGGTAGAGCAATGGACTATTGTACCGTACTGCTATATATATATATATATATATATATATATATATATATATATACTGGTGGTCAGCAAAATTCTGCACTGTCCTCCTACTATATACTGCGCACAACTACAATGCAGCTCAGATATGTATAGTATACTTGACAACACTGAGGTAGAGCAATGGACTACTGTACTGTACTGCTATATATATATATATATATATATATATATATATATACTGGTGGTCAGCAAAATTCTGCACTTTCCTCCTACTATATATTGCGCACAACTACAATGGAGCACAGATATGGATAGTATACTTGAGGACACAGAGGTAGAGCAATGGACTACTGTACCGTACTGCTATATATATATATATATATATATATATATATATATATTATACTGGTGGTCAGCAAAATTCTGCACTGTCCTCCTACTACATACTGTGCACAACTACAATGCAGCACAGATATGGATAGTATACTTGATGACACAGAGGTAGAGCAATGGACTACTGTACCGTACTGCTATATATATATATATATATATATATAGATAGATACACTGGTGGTCAGCAAAATTCTGCACTGTACTCCTACTATATACTGCGCACAACTACAATGCAGAACAGAGATGGATAGTATACTTGATGACACAGAGGTAGAGCAATGGACTGCTGTACCGTACTGCTATATATATATACTGGTGGTCAGTAATATCCTGCACTGTCCTCTACTATATACTGCGCACAACTACAATGCAGCACAGATATGGACAGTATACTTGATGACACAGAGGTAGAGCAATGGACTACTGTACCGTACTGCTATATATATATATATATATATATATATATATATAAACACTCACTTCTTCCAAAAGAGAAAAAAGAATTAGACCAGCACTCACGTTTCGTAGATGAAAGAAAAAAAGGGGTTTTATTCCTGACAAGCCATCTGGATATAACCCACTGCTACAGTCCGCCCGACAGCCGTTTCAACGCACAATGGTTTTCATCAGGGGCCCCAGGTGGGGTGCTCTGTCTGCTGTATTGGAAAAGGGTGCTCTGTCTTCAGTATCACAAACGGGTGATCTGTGCATCCATCCAGGGACTCCGCCTCAGTGTAAATTGAAAACAATAAAAGCTAAAAACAAAAAGCCTAAAAATATAATTATAATATTTTTTTTGTTTATTCTGTACCCCAGTGTACTATACTATTTATTTTTTTATTTTCATAAGTACTGTGACACTGCCAGTCAGATCGCAGTGTATTATTTCCTACTCATACACGTATTGTGCAACGCTGTTGGTGAAGTTCAACTGCAGTGTTCTATGACTATTTCTGACACATACACGTATTATGCAACACTGTTGGTTAAATTAAACGGCAGTGTTTGATTTCTATTTCTGACTCATACTTGTATTGTGCGACACTGAAGGTAGCACATTTTTGGTAGAAATTGCTGTAACCCACTTCATTCATGTTTGTGGATAGATATGGAGGATGAACAATTGAGAGGAGTGCAGGAAGCACATACTACTAATGATACAGGTGTTGCCACCATTCATGATGATACAAGTACGTCAGCATCATCTACTAAGGCAGATGGCCAGAGTCATAGAGGGCTTTTCTTTGCATTACAGTATGTATTGTTTGGAGTATTGCTGACTGTGACGACAAACGTGTACAGTTTATTAAACTGACACCCTGTCTGCTACTGCTGTGCCATTCTGTTTCCTAGATGTGCCATGTTTGTGTCGCCCACTGCTCTTAGCTTAGTCATGCAGCTACCTCGGTGCAACCTTTTGGCCTAAAGTGGATTGTGAGCTGTGAGGTGGTCAAAATTGACTGGAAATGAGTGGAAATGAATGTTATTGGGGTTAATAATACTGTAGGACAAAAAAGGGCCCAAATTCTGTGGTGTAAGCTGTTTTTAGGATTAAAAAAAATACAGATCCAAAACAAATACAGATCCAAAAGTTGCAAGGGAGGTTTTGGCAAAACAAATACAGATCCAAAACACGAAGGAGATACAGATCCAAAACAAGAACCCAAAACCCAAGATTTGGGCCAGTGCACATCCCTAGCCTGAACCTATTCTGAACACACAATTTTTAGTTTTTTTGTAATGATGACTTTCCTAACAATGACACAGTCACAATGCTGCAGCCCACAGCCTTTCACTGATGAAACTGACACAGTAGATCTTCACTGACAGTCACATTGCAGCCAGCAGCCCTTCACTGATGACACTGACACTGTAACGCCATTTTACACAGTGCTGCAGACCACAGCCCTAGTTCACTGATGATGATGATGATGATGATGATGATGACACTAACACAGTAGCCCCCAGCCCTTCACTGATTATGACAGACCCTGATACAGTTGCATACAGTGCTGCAGCTCACAGCCCTAGTTCACTAATGACTAGTGATGAGCGGGTTCGGTTACGAGAAACCGAACCCCCCCAAACTTTACCCTTTTTACATGGGTCCGAGCCATACTCGGAATCTCAAACGTCATCATCCCGCTGTCGGATTCTCGCGAGATTCGGATTCTATATAAGCAGCCACGCGTCGCCGCCATTTTCACTCATGCATTGGAGATGATAGGGAGAGGACGTGGCTGGCGTCAGTGGCAAATGCAGGATTTGCATGGGGGGGTTTCCAGAACTGGGCGGAGCCAATCACGGGGGTGGGGACTGAGGTGACCCAGTATATGCTGGGTCCGTAAAACTAGTGTGTCTGTGTGTGTGTGTGTGTGTGTGTGTGTATATATATATATATATATATATATCTACACATATATATATATATATATACATATATCTACACACACACACACATATATATATATATATATATATATATACACACACACACACATACATATACACGGGTGGTCTTCAGTATGCCGGCGGTCGGGCTCCCGGCGACCAGCATACTGGCACTGGGAGCCTGACCGCCGGCATACCGACACTTATTCTCCCTCGTGGAGGTCCACGACCCCCCTGGAGGGAGAATAGAATAGTGTGGCGCGCGTAGCGTGGCGAGCGCAGCGAGCCCGCAAGGGGCTCATTTGCGCTCGCCACACTGTTGGTAAGCCGGCGGCCGGCCTCCCGGCGCCGGTATGCTGGTCGCCGGGAGGCCGGCCGCCGGGAGATCGTAGTGAACCCATATACACATATACATAGCATATTAAACATGCATACATATATATATATATATATATATATATATATACACACATACAGTACACATATATATACACATCTATATACAGTATTTGCTGGCGTATAAGACTACTTTTTTGCCCTGAAAAACATGCCTCCAAGTGGGGGGGTCGTCTTATACGCCGGGTGCACTTCAGTTGGGATAGACATAGCTGCCATAGTGGCCTTCCGATACTCGCCCGGTGCCCATAGTGGCCTCCCGATGCCCACCCACCTCATTCTACTCACCATCCAGTATCGCGCGATATCCAGTGTGGCCGCGGCGGGTCACTAGTGCCAATTACAGGGAGATGCAGGGACTGGCCGGAGGCGCTGCAGTCGCGTTGTGGCCGTACAATGGTGACAATGACAGGTACTGTAATGGCACTAATACTAATACTAATGGCACTCATGTGAAACCGGTAACACTAAATGCACACAGGGGTATACTTTTATACATTTTACAACTTTCTCCTCGCCCCCTCCCCCCTTCTTATGCATACCTTGATAAATACTCCCTATCCAAATCTCTTATCAGGTCATAATATACAGTATGTCACAAATCTGATGTTCTTTTACGTTTTATTTGGTGTGTGGAAGGGGGTAGTCTTATACGGCGAGTATATAACAAACTCTATATTTTGAGTGGAAATGTTGGGGGTCGTCTTATACGCCCAGTCGTCTTATACGCCGGCAAATACGGTATATATATATCATATGTGTGTGTGTGTGTGTGTGTGTGTGTGTGTTTATATGTATGTATGTATGTATGTATATACATGTGTATATATGTAGGCACATGGATATATATGTACTATAATTAAAATAAAGTAAACTTTTATTGCACTTGCAAGTGCCACCAGGAAGACAGCAGGCTGCAGAGGATGCTAGACAGTCATTAATAATACTCATGCAGCTAAAAAAAAAAAAAAAATTTTTCTTTGTGGAGGGGGGTTTCTGGGTACTCGGAAACCCCCCCTGGGTGCGCCACTGGGCGTCCTCTCCGTTTATTGTAGAAGACAGTTGATTCTTGTTTGTTTTTTATTGCTTAATTGTGGGGAGGATTGGGGAGCAGCTGTTAGGAGTACAGTGCAGAGTTTTGCTGATAAGTGACCACCAGTTTTTTTATCCGTTCTCTGCCTGAAAAAAATGCTCCATACCATATCTGTGCTCAGTGTGCTGCATGATATATCTGTGCTGAGTGCTCACACTGCTTAATTGTGGGGACTGGGGAGCAGCTATAGCAGGAGTACAGTGCAGAGTTTTGCTGACAGTGACCACCAGTATACGTTGTCTGCCTGAAAAACACTCCATATCTGTGCTCAGTGTGCTGCTTTATTGTGGGGACTGGGGACCACCAGTATAATTAATATTATATAGGAGTAGTACAGTGCAGAGTGCACTGCTGTACCTACCTCTGTGTCGTCACTCGTCATCCATTAAGTATACTATACATCTACATTCTATACCTGTGGTGCATTTTAGACAGTTTTGCAGTTTGCTGACAGTGTCCACCAGTATACTATATATAGCAGTACGGTAGGCCACTGCTGTGTACCTACCTCTGTGTCGTCAATCGTCATCCATTAAGTATACTATCCATCGACATTCTATACCTGTGGTGCATTTTAGACAGTTTTGCAGTTTGCTGACAGCGTCCACCAGTATACTATATATATACTTATAGCAGTACGGTAGGCCACTGCTGTACCTACCTCTGTGTCATCACTCGTCATCCATTAAGTATACTATCCATCTACATTGTATACCTGTGGTGCATTTTAGACACTTTAGCAGTTTGCTGATAGTGTCCACCAGTATACTATATATAGCAGTACGGTAGGCCACTGCTGTACCTACCTCTGTGTCGTCACTCGTCATCCATTAAGTATACTATCCATCTACATTGTATACCTGTTGTGCATTTTTTTAGACTAGTTTAGCAGTTTGCTGACAGTGTCCACCAGTATACTTTATATAGCAGTACGGTAGGCCACTGCTGTACCTACCTCTGTGTCGTCACTCGTCATCAATTAAGTATACTATCCATCTACATTGTATACCTGTGGTGCATTTTTTAGACTAGTTTAGCAGTTTGCTGACAGTGTCCACCAGTATACTATATATAGCAGTACGGTAGGCCACTGCTGTGTACCTACCTCTGTGTCGTCACTCGTCATCCATTAAGTATACTATCCCTCTACATTGTGTACCTGTGGTGCATTTTTTTAGACTAGTTTAGCAGTTTGCTGACAGTGTCCACCAGTATACTATATATAGCAGTATGGTAGGCCACTGCTGTACCTACCTCTGTGTCGTCACTCGTCATCCATTAAGTATACTATCCATCTACATTGTATACCTGTGGTGCATTTTTTTAGACTAGTTTAGCAGTTTGCTGACAGTGTCCACCAGTATACTATATATAGCAGTACGGTAGGCCACTGCTGTACCTACCTCTGTGTCGTCACTCGTCATCCATTAAGTATACTATCCATCTACATTGTATACCTGTGGTGCATTTTTTTAGACTAGTTTAGCAGTTTGCTGACAGTGTCCACCAGTATACTATATATAGCAGTACGGTAGGCCACTGCTGTACCTACCTCTGTGTCGTCACTCGTCATCCATTAAGTATACTATCCATATACATTGTATACTTGTGGTGCATTTTTTTAGACTAGTTTAGCAGTTTGCTGACAGTGTCCACCAGTATACTATATATAGCAGTACGGTAGGCCACTGCTGTACCTACCTCTGTGTCGTCACTCGTCATCCATTAAGTATACTATCCATCTACATTGTATACCTGTGGTGCATTTTTTTAGACTAGTTTAGCAGTTTGCTGACAGTGTCCACCAGTATACTATATATAGCAGTACGGTAGGCCACTGCTGTACCTACCTCTGTGTCGTCACTCATCATCCATTAAGTATACTATCCATCTACATTGTATACCTGTGGTGCATTTTAGTTTTGCGCAGTAAATAGAGTAGTAGGCAATTGCTATTGATACTGGCATATAATTCCACACATTAAAAAATGGAGAACAAAAATGTGGAGGTTAAAGGGAAAGATCAAGATCCACTTCCACCTCGTGCTGAAGCTGCTGCCACTAGTCATGGCCGAGACGATGAAATGCCATCAACGTCGTCTGCCAAGGCCGATGCCCAATGTCATAGTAGAGAGCATGTAAAATCCAAAACACAAAAGTTCAGTAAAATGACCCAAAAATCAAAATTAAAAGCGTCTGAGGAGAAGCGTAAACTTGCCAATATGCCATTTACGACACGGAGTGGCAAGGAACGTCTGAGGCCCTGGCCTATGTTCATGGCTAGTGGTTCAGCTTCAAATGAGGATGGAAGCACTCATCCTCTCGCTAGAAAAAAGAAAAGACTTAAGCTGGCAAAAGCACAGCAAAGAACTGTGCGTTCTTGTAAATCACATATCCCCAAGGAGAGTCCAATTGTGTCGGTTGCGATGCCTGACCTTCCCAACACTGGACGGGAAGAGCTTGCGCCTTCCACCATTTGCACGCCCCCCTGCAAGTGCTGGAAGGAGCACCCGCAGTCCAGTTCCTGATAGTCAAATTGAAGATGTCACTGTTGAAGTACACCAGGATGAGGATATGGGTGTTGCTGACGCTGGGGAGGAAATTGACAAGGAGGATTCTGATGTTGAGGTGGTTTGTTTAAGTCAGGCACCCGGGAAGACACCATTTGTCCGTGGGAGGAATATGGCCATTGACATGCCTGGTCAATATACAAAAAAAATCAGCTCTTCGGTGTGGAATTATTTAAACACAAATGCGGACAACAGGTGTCAAGCCGTGTGTTGCCTTTGTCAAGCTGTAATAAGGACGTTAACCACCTCGGAACATCCTCCCTTATACGTCACCTGCAGCGCATTCATCATAAGTCAGTGACAAGTTCAAAAACTTTGGGTGACAGCGGAAGCAGTCCACTGACCACTAAATCCCTTCCTCTTGTAACCAAGCTCCTGCAAACCACACCACCAACTCCCTCAGTGTCAATTTCCTCCTTACCCAGGAAAGCCAATAGTCCTGCAGGCCATGTCACTGTCAAGTCTGACGAGTCCTCTCCTGCCTGGGATTCCTCCAATGCATCCTTGAGTGTAACGCCTACTGCTGCTGGCGCTGCTGTTGTTGCTGCTGGGAGTCGATCGTCATCCCAGAGGGGAAGTCGGAAGACCACTTGTACTACTTCCAGTAAGCAATTGACTGTCCAACAGTCCTTTGCGAGGAAGATGAAATATCACAGCAGTCATCCTGCTGCAAAGCGGATAACTGAGGCCTTGGCAGCCTGGGCGGTGAGAAACGTGGTTCCGGTATCCATCGTTAATTCAGAGCCAACTAGAGACTTGATTGAGGTACTGTGTCCCCGGTACCAAATACCATCTAGGTTCCATTTCTCTAGGCAGGCGATACCGAAAATGTACACAGACCTCAGAAAAAGACTCACCAGTGTCCTAAAAAATGCAGTTGTACCCAATGTCCACTTAACCACGGACATGTGGACAAGTGGAGCAGGGCAGACTCAGGACTATATGACTGTGACAGCCCACTGGGTAGATGTATTGCCTCCCGCAGCAAGAACAGCAGCGGCGGCACCAGTAGCAGCATCTCACAAACGCCAACTCGTTCCTAGGCAGGCTACGCTTTGTATCACTGCTTTCCAGAATAGGCACACAGCTGAAAACCTCTTACGGCAACTGAGGAAGATCATCGCAGAATGGCTTACCCCAATTAGACTCTCCTGGGGATTTGTGACATCGGACAACGCCAGCAATATTGTGCGTGCATTACATCTGGGCAAATTCCATCACGTCCCATGTTTTGCACATACCTTGAATTTGGTGGTGCAGAATTATTTAAAAAACGACAGGGGCGTGCAAGAGATGCTGTCGGTGGCCAGAAGAATTGCGGGCCACTTTCGGCATTCATGCACCGCGTACAGAAGACTGGAGCACCACCAAACATTCCTGAACCTGCCCTGCCATCATCTGAAGCAAGAGGTGATAACGAGGTGGAATTCAACCCTCTATATGCTTCAGAGGATGGAGGAGCAGCAAAAGGCCATTCAAGCCTATACATCTGCCCACGATATAGGCAAAGGAGGTGGAATGCACCTGACACAAGCGCAGTGGAGAATGATTTCAACGTTGTGCAAGGTTCTGCAACCCTCTGAACTTGCCACATGTGAAGTCAGTTCAGACACTGCCAGCCTGAGTCAGGTCATTCCTCTCATCAGGCTTTTGCAGAAGAAGCTGGAGACATTGAAGGAGGAGCTAAAACAGAGCGATTCCGCTAGGCATGTAGGACTTGTGGATGGAGCCCTTCATTCGCTTAACCAGGATTCACTGATGGTCAATCTGTTGAAATCAGAGCACTACATTTTGGCCACCGTGCTCGATCCTAGATTTAAAACCTATGTTGTATCTCTCTTTCCGGCAGACACAAGTCTGCAGAGGTTCAAAGACCTGCTGGTGAGAAAATTGTCAAGTCAAGCAGAACGTGACCCGTCACCATCTCCTCCTTCACATTCTCCCGCAACTGGAGGTGCGAGGAAAAGGCTAAGAATTCCGAGCCCACCCGCTGGCAGTGATGCAGGGCAGTCTGGAGCGAGTGCTGACATCTGGTCCGGACTGAAGGACCTGGCAACGATTACTGACATGTCGTCTACTGTCACTGCATATGATTCTCTCACCATTGAAAGAATGGTGGAGGATTATATGAGTGACCGCATCCAAGTAGGCACGTCAGACAGTCCGTACATATACTGGCAGGAAAAAGAGGCAATTTGGAGGCCCTTGCAGAAACTGGCTTTATTCTACCTAAGTTGCCCTCCCTCCAGTGTGTACTCCGAAATAGTGTTTAGTGCAGCCGCTCACCTTGTCAGCAATCGGCGTATGAGGTTACTTCCAGAAAATGTGGAGAAGATGATGTTCATTAAAATGAATTATAATCAATTCCTCCGTGGAGACATTCACCAGCAGCAATTGCCTCCAGAAAGTACACGGGGACCTGAGATGGTGGATTCCAGTGGGGACGAATTAATAATCTGTGAGGAGGGGGATGTACACAGTGAAAGGGGTGAGGAATTGGAGGATGATGATGAGGTGGACATCTTGCCTTTGTAGAGCCAGTTTGTGCAAGGAGAGATTGATTGCTTCTTTTTTGGTGGGGGCCCAAACCAACCAGTCATTTCAGTCACAGTCGTGTGGCAGACCCTGTCACTGAAATGATGGGTTCGTTAAAGTGTGCATGTCCTGTTTATACAACATAAGGGTGGGTGGGAGGGCCCAAGGACAATTCCATCTTGCACCTCTTTTTTCTTTCATTTTTCTTTGCATCATGTGCTGTTTGGGGACAATTTTTTTGAAGGGCCATCCTGCCTGACACTGCAGTGCCACTCCTAGATGGGCCAGGTGTTTGTGTCGGCCACTTGTGTCGCTTAGCTTAGTCACACAGCGACCTTGGTGCACCTCTTTTTTTCTTTGCATCATGTGCTGTTTGGGGACAATTTTTTTGAAGGGCCATCCTGCCTGACACTGCAGTGCCACTCCTAGATGAGCCAGGTGTTTGTGTCGGCCACTTGTGTCGCTTAGCTTAGTCACACAGCGACCTTGGTGCGCCTCTTTTTTCTTTGCATCATGTGCTGTTTGGGGACAAGTTGTTTGAAGGACCATCCTGCCTGACACTGCAGTGCCACTCCTAGATGGGCCAGGTGTTTGTGTCGGCCACTTGTGTCGCTTAGCTTAGTCACACAGCGACCTTGGTGCGCCTCTTTTTTCTTTGCATCATGTGCTGTTTGGGGAGTATTTTTTTGAAGGGCCATCCTGTCTGACACTGCAGTGCCACTCCTAGATGGGCCAGGTGTTTGTGTCGGCCACTTGTGTCGCTTAGCTTAGTCACACAGCGACCTTGGTGCGCCTCTTTTTTTCTTTGCATCATGTGCTGTTTGGGGACAATTTTTTGGAAGGGCCATCCTGTCTTGATTGACACTGCAGTACCACTCCTAGATGGGCCAGGTGTTTGTGTCGGCCACTTGTGTCACTTAGCTTAGTCACACAGCCACCTTGGTGCGCCTCTTTTTTTCTTTGCATCATGTGCTGTTTGGGGACTATTTTTTTGAAGGGTCATCCTGCCTGACACTGCAGTGCCACTCCTAGATGGGCCAGGTGTTTGTGTCGGCCACTTGTGTCGCTTAGCTTAGCCATCCAGCGACCTTGGTGCAAATTTTAGGACTAAAAATAATATTGTGAGGTGTGAGGTGTTCAGAATAGACTGGAAATGAGTGGAAATTATGTTTATTGTGGTTAATAATACTATGGTATCAAAATGACCCCCAAATTCTATGATTTAAGCTGTTTTTTAGGGTTTTTTGAAAAAAACACCCGAATCCAAAACACACCCGAATCCGACAAAAAATTTTCGGTGAGGTTTTGCCAAAACGCGTACGAATCCAAAACACGGCCGCGGAACCGAACCCAAAACCAAAACACAAAACGCGAAAAATTTCCGGTGCACATCACTACTAATGACGCTCAGGGTGACACAGTATTCCACAGCACTTAATCATAGTAGCTCTTAATCACACTCACAATAAAAAAAAAGCATTTTGTTTCCCCCAGCACCCTGAATGATACCAGTAAGCAGATTTAAATCCCACACAATATTAGAATTCAGAGATCTCGGTAACATATATTTGTACAAATGTATGAATAAGCCCCCAAGCCGCATCAAGGCCTCTCTGTATATTGGGGGTCCCTAGCACTATATCTAGGTGCAGGATGTGGTACCCCAAAAATCAGAATAAGCCAGAAAGCCCAGGGCAGCATACCAGTGAAAAAACTATAGTGTTAATAAATTTGTGTTAGGAAGCCAAAGCTATATACAGAAAGTGATACAAAAAAATAGATGTAATTAAAATAAAGAAGAAATAGTGTTGTAAAGAAATTAGTAAGTGATAAGTGTTAATCGAATGTAAAAGTATGCCACACTAGAGCCATCCAGCTCAGTCAATCCAGAGGCACCGCACCCCACACCTCCATTACCCCAATCTGGGTCTATGATTAGCCAGCAAAGAGCCACATGATAATGGCACCTTACTTAATATATCTAAGCTAAGAGCTACCTACCTTAGAGCAACCCGATAATGCTCCATATGGCATGTCAGGACCTGCACCTCCTCCTAATGCAAGATCCTTTCTGCCTATCTCTTTTTTCTTGCTTTGAAATACCCTTACCTTGCAAGCACCTGAGTGATATCACTAAGCTAATTTAGCATCTGCCACTATATATGTCATACTCACAATAACCCTAAATTACACTGCGACCGCCCCACAGCCTCTCCCTCCGAGGTTAAGTGTGAAATGTCACCTGAAACGCAAGGGAGGGACTATTACAGACTCCAAAACACCTGCGACAGTGCTCCTGGGGTTGGTACTGTCGGTTCTAAGCTAGTCTTTTAAGCACGTTTCCATGTAAATACTAGTTACTACAGCTGACCCTATACAGTACAGTACTTCCGCTGTCTTACCTCCAGCATCCTAGAGTAATGAGGCGCGAAAAAGAGCTTCATCTGGCATGGGGTCCTGCATAGGGTATCCCATGAAGTTGCTACTGAGTTCCGTATTGTGGGGGTTATCCAGCTTCAGTAGCAGTTCTGATAAATCGCAGAACTGCTACTGCTAAGAATCGCATGCTGAGAGCCACTCAGCACAGGGCAAGACTGCCCAGCATGTGAAGCACCGCCCTGCGATGAGATCGCATTTCAAATGCGAACTCATTTAAAAAATTAAGAAACATCAGGAATACTGGTTGCCTCCCGCATATGCAGCCAGGTTGTGTATGCAGGTGCACCAGCGCCATGATTTTTGTCGTAGCGAGCCCAGGCGATGTCTCCCAGCCACCCTGATAACGGCCATGATGCACCTGCATTTCCCACACCACTCCTCACCAAAACACTGCATCGCCGCCCCTGAATGCCCGCTGGCTGTCGATCACTATGCGATCGCATCATGCCGGGATGTAATTGCATTGTGAAAGTCTGCACAGTAAGTTATTTTGCAAGAACATCTCTGAGTTTTTCTAAAAGGCTGTCACTGGTATGCCTCTTAGTGAAACCAGTGATACAGAGAGTAACCTGCCTCTAAATGAACTGTCATTTGATAGATGATGCTGTTCCTGCTGCTCAAGGCAATTTACCCACCAAGTGGGCTGTCATAGTCATGTAATCTTTAGTTTGCCCAGTTCTGCTTGTCTACATATCTGTAGTTAAGTGGGCAGTGGTTACAATGGCATTTTGGAGGACATTAATAATTATCCACTTAACTGGTCAGATCACATGCGACTTTGCTACCCCACTGTGTCCCCCAGTTTTTGATGGGGCGTTCCGGTCTGCAGATGTGCATAATATAATATTTAAATATTCTAAAAAATACTTTTTATACTATATTAAATAAAACATTTAAAAAAAACAATGTTATGAACGGTTTTGAAGGGAAAAATTATCAGTTAAGTGGTTGAAGAGGGTATGTACAGACTGGGAATTGCTTTTCTAGTAAAATGGAATCTAGATGGGATTTAATAGCGGGGATGGAGGACCGCAATTAACTTTCTAAAATTGTTGTGATCCATAACAAAACACTAAACAATGGGGGTCATTCCGAGTTAATCACTCGCTGCTGATTTTCGCAGCGCAGCGATCAGCTAAAAAAACAGCAAAACTGCGCACGCGTATGCAGAGCCGGCCCTAACCAGTATGATGCCCTAGGCAAGATTTTGGCTGGTGCCCCCTAGCACCACCGCTGGTTCCGCCTCTGACCTTGTACCCCCTATATTTTAAATAGGAACAGTTCGCACATTTGGCACACAGCCCAAAAAGTGGTGTGTTTTTGCTTGCAAGGGGCATGGCCACACAATAACCCCAATTCCAATTACTCCACACAGTACTGCAACTTTATTCACATATGAGCATGCGATAGTGTCCATAATTCATATTACATCCCACAGTAATATCACTTTATCTTATAAACGTTACTCCTCACAGTAGAGCCCCTTATTCACATTACATCACACTGAATTGCTCCTTATTCACATTACACCACACCCTATTGCTATTTATTCACATTAGACGACACAGTAGTGCCCTTTCTATACGCAACGCAACCTAGTAGAGCACCTTATACACATAATGCCACACATTAGTAATGCATTTATACACATTCCACACAATAATGCGCCTTACACATTATGACAACCTTTATTAAAGCCCTTTTACACATAATGTCCCTTACACATATGCCGCACATTATTAATGCCCTTATACACATAATGACACACATAGTACCCCTACACATTTGCTGCACATTATTAGTGCCCCTATACACATAATGACACACATACAGTAGTACCCTGTTACACATATGCCGCACATTATTAATGCCCTTATACACATAATGACACACATAGTGCCCCTTACACATATGTTGCACATTATTAATGCATTTTTACATGACACACATAATGCTCCTTACACATATTCCAAACACTACTGCACAACCAACCCACTCACATGCACACAGCACTCACACTGCCACTAACACTGTGACCTCTGCCTCTGCTTGGATACAGATGTGTCCTCATAAATCTTGCCTCAATGCTAACGTCAGGCACCTTTTTTTATGAAAATGCATCTTATTTGCATTGCTATGTGGCTAGGATGCACAAGCAGCGTCTGCTGATTAAAATGATATGCAGCATGCCTATATACTGTGTGGGACTGTGGCTGTATCTGCATATGAAATGCTACACACAGAATATAGGCATGCCGCATATCATTTTAATCAGCAGAAGCTGCTGATGCCCCTAGGCATATCAAATGCCCTAGGCAATTGCCTAGTTTGCCTATACCTAGGGCCGGCTCTGCGCGTATGCACCGCAATGCGCACGTGCGTCGTACGGGTACAAACAGCATTGTTGCTGTGCAATGCTTCTAGCGAAGAATCCATTCGCACAACCGATTGCAAGGAGATTGACAGGAAAAGGGCATTTATGGGTGTCAACTGACCGTTTTCTGGGAGTGGTAGGGAAAACGCAGGCGTGTTCAGGCATTTGCAGGGCGGGTGTCTGACGTCAGTTCCGGGACCTCCGTCGTTAGGATCATCACACAGGATAAGTAACTTCAGGGCTGGTCTTGTTTTGCACAAAATGTTTTTGTACCGCTCTGCTGTGATCGCACACTTGCAAAGCGAAGATACGCTCCCTCGTGGGCGGCGACTATGCGTGTGAACGGCTGCAAAAAGTAGCTAGCGAGCAATCAACTCGGAATGAGGGCCAATATTATGGCGGTAGCCCTGACTGGACCCACTGACTGTTAGATAAGGTAGCATAGCCTTCCTGTGTTGGCCGAACATACACACAGTACTTTCTAATAAAAATAAAAAAAGATTTAAAACAAACACAGCCACTAAAATGACAGAAGCTGATTGGTTAGTAGTTTATCTCTCTCCACTTTATCTCTCCCAAGCTTTGCTAGATCCCCCCCAGTGATGATGAAGTTTAGCAGAGAACCTTTATGACTGTCTGAATGAATGCATCTGAATCCATGTCATTTATGCAATGTTAAGGTTTGTGCTTCAATCTAGTCACATTATTACAGTGATATTAGCAATGAGCCTGCTGCAGTAAAGCATATATCCAATTAATCTTTGAGAGAGAAAGACTACAAATGGGCATCTTGTTTTGATTTAATAAAAAAAATAATTTTGTATTTCTGACATAGTTTAATTAAATTGTATTAGTTGAATGTGCCATTATTAGTTTTTAATCACACTTTGCAGACATATACTGTATTTTGCATGAATTGTTAACTGATTTTCACATATTCTAATATCAATATGCAGCCACTGTGCAGGCACAAACAGGGGGTCATTCAGACCTGATCGCACGCAGGCTATTTTTTGCACTGCAGCGATCAGGTAGTCGCCGCCTACAGGGGAGGGGGTAATCGCTGTGCAGTGGTACGAACGCTTGTGCAGAGAGCTGCACAAACTAAAATGTGTGCAGTCTCTGTACAGCTCAGGACTTACTCAGCAGCTGCAATGATCCTGGATGGAGCTGACGTCAGGAACCCTCCCTGGAAACGGTCGAACACACCTGCGTTTTCCAGGACACTCCCTGAAAACGGCGAGTTGCCGCCCACGAATGCCTTCTTCCTGTCAATCTTCTTGCTTTCTTTGTAAGTTCTGTCGCTGCCCGCCGATCCCCGTAGCCTGCGGCTGACATGCCTGCACATTGCGGTGCATGCGCATGCGCTGTTCAGACACGATTGCACGGCTGCAAAAAAAGGCAGCGTGCGAGCGGGTCTGAATGACCCCCACAGTGTATGCAGTGTCCTTGAGTAAAGCAGAACTACTGTACTACCCTTGCGAGCTGAACTCATCTTGTTCATATGACCACCTCCCCAAGTCTTTTTCTGGTTCAAATTTTAGACAGAAATTCCATCCAACTCAGTATGAGCCCCTTTATGTCAGGCCATACTACACTACCCTTCTTGATGTGGGGGTCACTGGTGTATCTAAGATGGGTGCAGTGTGTACCATGCACACAGGCCACCAGCAACTAGGGGGGGCGCACACCCTGCACCCATTTTTCAATACTTCCCCTCCGGAGTCCAACATCGGCAGCAGAAGCGCTGCAGAAACCACTGGGGAAATGTTATAGTAGCCATTTCCCCACCGTTTCACACAGCGCAGTAAGAAAATCACTAGGAAAATTGCCACTAAGTCATTTTCTCAGAGACCTGACGTGCACTAGACTCTGGGTCACTTTTTGACCCTAGTGCCCAAAGTCTATTGCTATGCCGGCTGGAGAGGTTGTGGCCTGGATGGACACTGTACATGGGCCTCCTCCTCTCTTGATGCCATATTGTGCTATTTGTTCTGTTAACAAGACGCTTGGTCTCTTCAGTGCCATTGTGCAGAGATCTGTATTCTATTTGAACTGCCATAATACTTAACCTGACAATTTATTGGACAATAAAATATAACCTATAACTAGTAACAGAAAAATGTTAAATACTTGAACAGCAATATTAGGCGTTATAACAAGGCATCTGTTAGACACGGAAAAACCCTTCTATGCATAATTAGAATGATCTTACAATGTAGTTCTAAGTTTCCCTTTTACTACATAACATATGATGTCTGTTAAGTACAATATGTGCAGCTCACTAAAATGTTGTTACTTACCAACCATACATTTCACTCTATATACCAAGTTATTATAAATTAGTGTCTAACTGTTATACTAGGAAAACAAAAAAGCCTGGAAATTCCTGGTGTATGCACAGGGCCTTATTCAGCGTTATTTTCGCAATTGAGCGATTATCTGCAGACTGCGCACGTGCTGCGATTACACTATAAATGCATAAATGTATCTTTGCGATTGCATTCGCAATGAGAAGTCAACCGCAAAGTAATTTGACAGGAAGTGACTGTTTGGGTGTTTGGGGGTGGTAACATGGTGTTAGTGGTCAGTGGTTGTAAAAATACATGCATGTCATGGCCGTTTATGGGGCGTTTATGAGATGTCAGCTGCTAGCTCCTGCATAAAAAAAACATGACTGCATGACTACTGCTGCACCTAGTCCTACTTGAGCAGTCGATGTTTAATGTTCTTGTGCATAGGCTGCATATGTGTACACAAATTGCAAATGAGTTGCATTCACTATGCTGAGTGTATATTTTATTTCTGGGCTAGCATTAGCAGTCGTGTAGCGCAGAAAATCGCAATTGCAACTGCATTAGCATACAACTCTGAGTTAGACCCACAGGGGGTAATTCAGACCTGATCATTAGGCTGCGTTTTCATACAGCGGGCAATCAGGTCTAAACTGTGCATGCGTATGTACCGCAATGCGCAGGCGTGTTGCGCGGGTACAAAGCGGATTTCCGCTTAGCAATGGGTTTGTGCGAAGGATCCATTTGCACGGGCTTTCGCAAGGAGATTGACAGGAAGAAGCCATTTGTGGGTGGCAACTGACCATTTTCAGGGAGTGTCTGGAAAAATGCAGGCGTGTCCATGCGTTTGCAGGGAGGGTTCCTGATGTCAATTCCGGCCCCGGACAGGCTGAAGTTATCGCAGTGGCTGAGTAAGTCCTGGGCTGCGCAGAGACTGCACAAGATCTGTTTGTACAGCTCTTCTACACATGTGATCGCACACTTGTACAACTAAAATACACTCCCCCTGTAGGCGGCGACTATCTGATCGCAGCAGTGCAAAAATCACATGCTAGCGATCAGGTCTGAATTAGGCCCACAATACGATACTAAATGATTGGGCGACAAGTTTATTTTAATGTACTGTACTTTAGCAAATGTTACTATGTGAGGCTTGGGGTTCATGTAATAAAATCACAGATTACCTCAAGACATTAAAATATAAATATTACTCTTACAGGTATACTACAGAGTCTTCCTTTAAATACATTCTTTCCCCTTGCAGGCCTTCCATTCTCCCAACATTGACAGTTAAGATTTATAAAAAAAGGGGGGACATTATCACAAAGGAGAAGGGTCAGCACTACCATCGGGTGAAGTGAGGTGGTTGCCCAGTTTGCCAATATTTAAAGGGCATCTAAAACAGTGAATAAGTAAAGTGGTAACCCTGTACTGGGAGTTGGCCTCTTACATGGAGCGACAGCAGCCAATAGTTTCTACAGCAGCTGCACCTGCATGTCCCATAGCAAAGTTACAAAGAGGAGAAATGCACTCATTTCCAACTATAAAATGGGTTATGAAATAAAATTCAATATTTAGCAAACAGCAGTAACTTATACAGTATGTCATAAGTGGTACAGTCTCAATTCCAGGTAAGTCATATTTAATACAGGTGGCAAAGCAGTAAATGTCACTGTAAGTTGCAGTGACACTAAAAATATGCCACTGCTTAATAATAGGGTGTGAATTAATAGATCAACAATGTCTAGTTAGACAGTCATTAGGTCAACACCATATGTCGACATACATTAGGTCAACAGTTACAAAAGGTCAACAGGTACAAAATGTAGACAGATGAAAGGTCAACATTGCATAAGGTTGACAGGTTTAAAAGGTAAACACACAAATGATTGTCAACCTTTTATACCTGTTGCCATATTGGTGTCAACTTAATGACTGTCGACCTCTGTAATGTTATTCTATTATTCAGATACCTCAGTAGTATCACTCTTAAATTGATTTCAAGGTAAAAAAAACCTGGGGCAGGACAACTTAGGAGAATGCTATGGACCTTATTCAGGTTTGTTAGCAAATCATAAATGTTAGCAATTGGGCATAACCATATTGCACTGCTAGTGGGGAAGATGTAAGATGTGCAGAGACAATATACTGTACCTGTCCAGGGTTTAAAAAAGTAAACAAAACAAGTTCTGTGAACTTGCAAGCCATATCCCACTGTGTATCCATAACATACAAGTACTATGACAATGCACGCCATACCCCACTGTGTATCCGTAACATACAAGTACTATGACAATGCACGCCATACCCCACTGTGTATCCATAACATACAAGTACTATGACAATGCACGCCATACCCCACTGTGTATCCATAACATACAAGTACTATGACAATGCACGCCATACCCCACTGTGTATCCATAACATACAAGTACTATGACAATGCACACCATACCCCACTGTGTTTCCATAACATACAAGTACTGTGACTACTGTGTATCCATAACATACAAATACTGAGACTTTGCAGACCATACCCCACTGTGTATCCATAACATACTGTACAAGTACTTTGACTTTGCAGGCAATATCCCACTGTGTTCACATAAGCAGTATGACTCCACAGTGTCATTTGTGAACACTTGTTAAAATTAGTTAAAACAAATGAAAAAAAGTGCAAAATAATTGTTTTTCTTTTGGGCTGTACTGCACTGTGTATCTACAAGTATTATGACAATGCAGACCATGCCCCACTGTGTATCCATAACATATAAGTACTGTGAATCCACAGTGAGTGGATAATTTAAAAAAGGTTCAACTAAATAAATAATACTAATAAACTGTAGTTTTTGTACAACTTGAGTGTGTTCATCAATATGGGTCATGACGATCAGTTGAGAGAAAAGCAGAAGCAGCAAGCAAATACTGGCATTGCACCTGCTGCAACCAGTCATGATGATACAAGTCCTTTAACATCATCTATTTAAGCTGATGCCTAAGGGCATATAGGGTTTAAGTCAGGACATCTGAAATAAAATAAACAATATTTTACAGTAGTAAAGTAGTAAAGTAAAAAAACACCTCTAATAAAGGAAAAGGTAAGTGCAAAAAAACAAAATTGCCAACATGCTCTTCACCACATGCAGTTGCAATAATAGATGCAGGCCTTGGCCTTTATTTATGTGAGGTGGTCCTGCAACTTTCAGGCATCTTTTTCTGCCTCCCATGATGATGCAAGACATTTTCACTTAGAGTCTAGAAGAGGTGTAAAAAAAAATTAAAAACTCTAAGTCAGTAGAACAAACTGTGTTCAGAACCATCACTCATTCCTGAGCTGATTATAGGGGTATCCATTTTACCTATGTGTGAGTCTGACATTTCTCACACTGTTCTCATAGAGAAGCCTCTTTCGCTTCCTTCCACCATTTCTGCACCATCTGCACATGTGAGGAGCAGTACAAGTAAAGATGTTGATGAGGACATTATAAAAATTGAGGATGTTTGTGTAGAAGGGGAACAGGAAGAGGGGGATATGTGTGTACTACTACTATCTGATGATGATGTTGTTTATGAAAGTCATTCACAAGTTTTTGCGCATGATAAAAAATAAATTGTGTGTGCTGTACCCCACTTCATTTGTTTTTCTGGATAGATATGGAGGACAAACAATTGGGAGGAGTTCAGGAAGCACCTATTACTAGTGGTGCAGGTGCTGCCACCAGTCATGATGATGCAAATCCATCAGCATCATCTACTAAGACATATGCCCAGGAAAATAGATGGCTTAAGTCAGGCCATGTAAAGTCATTTAATTTTATATTGGTAAAGAAAAAATAAATAAAGAAAAGTTAGCTGCTGAAGCAGTAAGACAAATTGTGCATTAAGAATCAGAACCATCAGACATTCTTGAGTTATGTTAAAGAGTGTCAACATCAGCTATGTGTGAGTCTGACATTTCTCACACTGTCCTCATAGAGAAGCCTCATTCACCTCCTTCCACCATTTCTGAATCATCTGCACAAGTGGGGAGCAGTACAAGTAAAGATGGTGATGATTAGGAGGACATAATAGAAATTGAGGATTTGTGTGTGGAAATGAAACAGGATGAGGGGGATATGTGTGTACTACTACTACTAGTATCTGACACTAAGGATGTTGATGATGTTGTCTGTGTAAGTTAGCCACCGGTGGCTGCAGTTCTTGACTGTGATAAAAAGAAAGCCATTGCAATGCCTGGGCATATGCCCATAAAATCCACCTCTTGGGTGTGGAGTTATTTTTACCCAAATCCTGACAATGTTTGTGAAGGGATCTGCTCCATTTGTGAGGCCAAAGTTAGTAAAGGTAGAAACGTTAGTCATCTAGGCACCTTCTCCATGTGACATCATTTGTGGCGAGTTCATGAAATTTATTTTACAAGATTATAATATTATTGACACTCACGAAGGTAGTCCTTCCAAAAAAAATGTTCTGCGGGGCCCAAACAAAGCAAGAACTTCAGCCATAAAAGTGTCAGTCCCTGTAGTTGAAGTGTTTGGTTTGTTTAACTGTGCATGTCCTTTTTAATATCAAACATATACTGTAAGTGGGTGGGAGGGCCCAAGGCCAATTCCATCTTGCTCACCTTTTCTTTTCAAAATGGGCTTTAATTTTGTCAAGTAATAGGTATAGTCTTTTTTTGCATAAATATTTTCATAGGTTATAGCTCTATTTTCATTATGGGTTACATTTTTGGGGTGCACTGGTGATTGTCTTAGTCTTCTATTTTTTTTGTTGCTGCTAGGCCTCACCTCACAGAGAATATGGACCATACATTTGCCAGTGCCTGTTACAATCAAACAATTAATCTTTTTTTATTCTTTATTTTTGCCGGTAGGCCTCACCTCACATAGACTATTTATTCCTTCACATCAGTCTCTTCCCTAGTGGACCATGCAGTTGCCAATGCCTATCACAATCAATTGATCCATTTTTTTTAAAATTTCTTCTTTTATTATATTTTTGCTGCTAGGCCTTACAGAGAAAAGTTCATTCACGTCAGTGTTTTCCCTGGTGGCCATACAGTTACCAATGCCTGTCATAATCAATCAATCAATCAATCAATCAATCTTTGTCTTGATCCCTCTTCTATTGTTGACCTCATAAATATAAGTGGGGCAATTCATCACTGTGAGTTGTGATTTGCAAAACAGTAAAAAAGAGTTGCTCTTTTTAATTGTACAACTTGTGTTGGTTGACTTCATCAATATGGATAATGTGGGCCAGACAGATGCCTACCATAATCAATTAATCAAAGTTTTTTTAAAATGCTTTTATTGTCTTTTTGCCACTAGGCCTTACATTACTGTCACTTGGCTTACTCTTTCAGCTAGCTCGGTGCATTCTTTTGGCCTTAACTGGATGAAAACAATATTGTGAGCAGTGAGGTGATTACAATTGAGTGGAAATGCCTAGAAATCAATGTTAATTAGGTCAGTAATACTTTAGGAACAAAAAAGGCCCAGATTATGTGATTTTAGCTTTTTTTGGGGCATTTAAAAAAAAAAATACAAAACCAAAACCAATCACAACATTTTCACAAAGCCAAAACCAGATGATGAATTCGAACCAAAACCAGCAAAAATGGTCAGGCACACATCTCTACTATATTATTAGCGCAGGGGCATATCTAGATAGGAGGGGACCCATGTGCAGTCTCCGGGTGTGGGCCCCCTCCTCTCCCGTACCGTAGCTGACAGCAGTGCTGTTAGCACTCTGTCTGAGCTCTAGAGACTCTGGCACAGTGCCAGAGTCAACAGCGCATGCGCAACTCTCCCAAAAAATTGGTAGCAGCCATTTTTTGGGAGACCTGCGCATGCGCTGTAGACTCTGGCACTGTGCCAGAGTCTCTAGTGCTCAGACAGAGCCCTAACAATGCTGCTGTGGCTTCCGGCTACGGGACTCGTGAGAGGAGGGGACCCACACCTGGATACCAGAAAGGTAAGTATATAGAAGAAATGGGTGCAGTGTGTGCGATGGACCCAGTGGCCTATGTGCACCACACACACTGCACCCATTTTAGATATGCCAGTGTATTAACTGGGTTGAGTTACATTCTGGGTGCCTGCCTGATACTAGAAGAAAATAATAATAATAATAAGAATTATTATTATTATTATTATTATACTTGAAGAAGACCAATTGCCCCAGCTCTTTTAACATTTGAACAAGTCACAGCATATACTGTATTATATTATATTAGCTGGGTTGTGTTACATACTTGGTGCCTGCCTGATACATACCACTTATCTGTCTGTACTACAAAATAATTCTTATCTTTACTTAAATCCTGACATTCGTCAAGGCATCTGTTCTAATTGTGAAGCCACAGTTAGTAGAGGCAGGTACATTAAGGGTCTGGATACCTCATCCCTGTTACTTAATCTACACCAAGTTCATTCAAATTATATATCAAAATCTGAAAAATCCTGTAAAATAATAATGATAAGCAGTCCAGTATCAGCTACCAGCAGTTTTGGAACATTTTTAAGTGATCGGTGTAGGATGCTACTTCCTAAAAATATGGAAAAACTGATGTTCATTAAAATGAATTACAAATTCTATGTGGAAGACCTGTGTCACCATTTACAACAAACAAACATTTTCTGTAATGGTGGATTCCAGTGTGGATGAGCTAATATGCTGATATTGTGTGATGACAGTGGCAATGATATTAACGACAGTGAGACAGTGAGGAGGGTGCAGAGGAAGATGATGATGAGGGTGTCTGCCGTCAATTCCGGAACCGGATAGGCTGAAGTGATCGTAAGGGCTGAGTAAGTTCAGACCTACTCAGAAACTTCACAAAACGTTTTCGTCCTGCTCGGCTGCACATGCGATCACACACTTGCAAAGCGAAAATACACTCCCCTGCGGGCGGCGACTATACGTTTGCACGTCTGCAAAAAGTAGCTAGCAAGCGATCAACTCGGAATGAGGGCCCATGTTTTACAAATGTGCTATATGCTTATAAAGTAACTGGCGTGTGTTTGAGCCACTGCTCTTTTGCTCCATTTAGCAACCAGCTTGAGGCAGCCTTTGGTGAGGTGGTCAAAATTACCTGGAAATGAGTGTAAATGACTGTTATTGATAAGTCTTAATTACATGATTTTAGCTGATTGCATTAATTTTCAAGAAATCCAAAGCAAAAACTAAAACACTTGAGGGTGGATTTGGCAAAACCAGAACACAATGGTCAACGCACATCTCTATGCAGCTGAGCAGAACAAAAGGCATCTTTCAACATTTACCAGCTCCCAGGCACAGAAATACTGTAACTAAGACTACCTGCAGACCTCTATATCATTAAATCTCTCATATCTGAAAACAGAACAACCATAATAGTATTCATTATTGGGATTCCCAGAATTTCTAAATGAAAAATACAGTTTACCTGTATCACATGTATTTTGCTCATAAAAATCAATGCCATATTTCCATTTTCATTTTTGGGGATCCTGAAATATTGTAAAATATAAATATTTCTGATGATAAAAAGAGATCTATCTTGGGTAGATGGAAACAGTAATCTAAATGTTATACCTTAGTGTTTAGCTGCAGCAATAACAAAGAAATAATAACCTGCCACAGGTTGATTAGAAATATTTGAAGTTTTGAACGATGCTCTAATTATATTAATTGCCTAAATATTACTTCTCCACAACATAATGTAGATTTAAAGTGTATGCAACATATTATAAATATTTATAATGATAACACTATAACCTGTACAACTGTCAGCATTTAGTCCACTATTCTCCAGTTTAGAGATTACCCCTTTAATATCTTTAGTATGTGGCAGAAGGTTATTAAAGACTTTATTTTCTCTTTCCTTCACTGATTGGAAGGTGCGCAGTGATATATGAGCTTTCACATTTTATTTATTCTGCAAACTGTTCCAGATGTGATCCCATCTTTTATTCCCTGACACATCAAACCTGCTGTGTGACCTTTACCACGACCTCTTTGCACAATTCACTTTCACACTCCAGAAGGCACCGTCCTTTCCTGATGCATTTTTACAATGGTAAAGTGAAAAGCATAGATTAAAAAATGTGTACTGTACCATACAAAATATTTTATGACTTTACTGCCATACAAAATATATCTTTAAAGTAGTAAAACAAATGACTACTCACTATTATATTTTTAGAATGAAGGGTTTAAAGGGACTAAGTGAAGAGTAATGACATCCAAGTTAGTAGGACTGTAGGAACACTCACTTAGGAATGTAGGTACATAGACTTAGGTCCATGTGCTTATATCCATATTTGATGACTTGTGATTAGAACACCCTCTGTAAGTTTATACAACTAAACCAGTGGTTCTAAAACTAGGTCCTCAAGGACCCCCAACAGTTCATGTTTTCCAGGTCACCTAGCCAGTGCACAGGTGTATACATTACTCACTGGCACATTTTAAAAGATCCACAGGTGGAGCTAATTATTTCACTTGTGATTCTGTAAGAAGACCTGGAATATGTGAACTGTTGGGGGTCCTTGAGGACCGGGTTTGGAAACCACTGAACTAAACCTTCGGGGGCCCATTTATTATGCATTGTGATTTAGACCTGATAATTATTTTTAATTATCCTTGCTTATTGTGACAATATGAAATTATACAAATTCAGGGACAGGAGCTCTAATAAGAGCCCGTCCCTGTGATGTATAAAGGTACACTTATTTCTGATGTGATCGATTTACTGACCAAGGTACTGCACATGTGTGGTCTATTGACAGATCTTGTACAATTGGAGACTGCAACTTACTACCTGGGCTCATGACATCTAGATTATATTAGCTACAGGGGCCAAGCATCATCATGTTGGCATGTTAATACTGCTAGTATGAAGTTGAACTCTGACTCCTCTTACCAATGTCAATGATGTTATCTCCATAGAGTTTATGCATAGCACATATAAACAGTTTCCAAACACTTTTATTATTTCTTATACTCACTTATTACACACCACCTCATGATGAAAACACAGACACTTGTGAAAATGGACCAATAACAACATCAAAGTGTTGAGCAAGACCAAAACATTGTAGAAGAAAGAAAAAAGGCACAGATGGATACACAGGCCACATACGGAGATAAAAAAATAGAGGATGCCCAAAAAAGTAGAATATTAAAGATGAAAAGAAAAAAGGTAAAGCTAAGTAATCTATATAATAAAATCAAATGCTGTTAAAAATGACATCATCATGTTGGCACACTCACGCAGTGGCACCGAGAGGGGGTGGAGTGTACTAAATACCTGGGCCCAGGTCTGATGGAGGGGCCCAGTTAGGGCTCCCCTCCCCCTTAGTACTCTACTGTCCTGCAATCAAGTGCACATTGAACCTAATAATGTTCCTTTTAAGAAAAATCTTATGCACTCTCTTAGCAACTCCTTTTCCTGCCCTCGCTCTCCTTGCTAGACAAATACATAATAATAACTCAAGCATGTGAGTTACTGTAGGTCTGCCATGCACACATGGGTGGGCCAATGCAGTAATGTGCACATTGCATGTTACAGCCAGTGTCTGGTTGGCACATCAACATATGAAAGAACTGACATGGGCCTATGGAGGAGGAGGTACTGAAGTCTAAAAAAATGGAAGATATAGGAGAGAAAAGCAGGAACAGGGGCACAGGAGGGAAACAAAGAAGCAGACATGGGGACAGTGTAGCAAAAGACGGATGGGAAGCGCTGTGAGTTTTTAACCACCATGTGGCACCGGGACTCAGCATTAGGCTTCACTCTAATTCTGAGCCCGCTCCTAGACTCCTATGAAACTAGCCAATGGGAGTCTGGAGTGAGGCCCAGAAGGAGAGTGAATCATAATGCTAGTACCAAGTGATGCATTGTGGCTTAATACACACAGCTCCAGGATAACCAGCTAGCACATATATTACACACAGCATAACATGTATGTTTATATGTGCTAAGCACTGTGGGGTCAGCGCTACAGACAGGTAATGCAGTTTCCTGCAGGTTACCAATATATTAAAAAACTAACAAAATAAGAGCCAGCCCTGTTTCTTTTAATACTGTACAGTATATGTATTAATGATTTTATTATGGCCTATATATAACACTTTATTATACAGGTTGAGTATCCCTTATCCAAAACGCTTGGGACCAGAGGTATTTTAGATATCGGATTTTTCCATATTTTGGAATAATTGCATACCATAATGAGATATCATGGTGATGGGACCTAAGTCTAAGCACAGAATGCATTTATGTTTCATATACACCTTATACACACAGCCTGAAGGTAATTTTAGCCAATATTTTTGATAACTTTGTGTATTAAACAAAGTGTGTGTACATTCACATAATTCATTTATGTTTCATATACACCTTATACACACAGCCTGAAGGTTATTTAATACAATATTTTTAATAACGTTGTGTATTAAACAAAATTTGAGTACATTGAGCCACAGAAAACAAAGATTTCACTATCTCAGCCTCACTCAAAAAAGTCCGTATTTCGGAATATTCCGTATTTCGGAATATGTGGATATGGGATACTCAACCTGTATATGATTATTTAGAATGAAGAGGCTAGTATGTCACTATAGGCAGGGGCATACTAAGAGAGGAGGTGTCCCATGTGCAATCTTCTGGGCCGCCTATTCTGTAGCCAGCAGTGAGACCCTAGTGCTGTACCACAGTTCAGTGTGCATTCGCAGGTCTCTGGGGGCAAATGTTACAGTGGCCATTTTCCCAGTGATTTTCATACTGCACATTTGCAGAATGCTGGAGAAATGGCTACCATGCCATTTTACTGGTGATATGTGCAGCACTGCTGCCACAATGGGGGACTCTGTAGGGGTAAGTATTCAAGAAATTGGTGCATGGTGTGCAGTGTGCACCCCCGGGGACCCAAAGGCCCATGTGTACTGTGCAGCTTACACCCATTATAGATATGCCACTATATGATATAGGGAAAATGGGACGCTATACAACTGGGTAAATATGACATGGAAAAATATTGAGGAATACCAATAAATAGCAGGCACAAAAAGTACATGGATGCTTGCAATGCAAATGTTTTTTTCTATGTAAAATTCACTAGCACATTTAAATGAGGTTCAATTATGAGACCTGCCTACAAGAAGGTTATAGAACTTCAGAAGCTTCCAAAACAACCAAAATTATTAATTGAAGTAATCTGGTAGTTTCATTAATAGGAATTATTCGACAAATGGAGACTGACCAATATAAATATATCAAAAGGTCAATAAAAACATATGTAGAATCACATCCAGGATTATTCAGATAACATGGAGCCATTCATCACATCTGGAAGAAAGAGGATTTCACTATCGGGTTGAGAAAGGATCTTTACTGTACGGGTGGTCAAACAATGGATTTTTTGCTGTTGGAAAGTTCTGTAACTGGATTTTGAAAGGCATCAGATTATTGCAGGAAATGTTGACTCTAGCTTTAATTATTATACAACATCAACTGCATTAATTAGGTCAGGATGGATTTTTTTTTCTCCCCATTGTGAGGACCGCATTGCAACTGCCTACACTGTATCAACACAGATAGAACTTTTAATAGGCCAAAGTAGAAAGACTTTTGTATTCTCTCTGATATACTGCCTTTGTATCCATGACTACAGAGAGTGGGCAAGTAATAATGATGCACTGATGTGCAAGATATACAGTAACTAAGACTGATGTTATATAGTCACCTATATGCATCCTAATTATATTTTTAAATGTCTCTTTACTATTACATTTTAGCATTTAGACTGGATCATGGTATCCGAACAATCTAAAATCTGATAAATCCAAACCAACAATATATTAACTAATCTTTTTATCCAGTTTAAATGCAGAATCATTTTAATACAGCAAAAATATGGAATGTAAACAAGTGCTTGAAAATGGTATCCGTTCACATGGTCGACCATGTTATGGTCGACAGTCATTAGGTCGAACACTATTGGTCGACATTGACATGGTCGACATGGACACATGGTCGACACATGAAAATGGTCGACACATGAAAGGTCAACACATGAAAATGTCGACATGAGTTTTTTTACTTTTTTTTCTTTTGGGGAACTTTTCCATACTTTACGATCCACATGGACTACGATTGGAACAGTAAAGTGTGCCGAGCGAAGCGGTAGTGGAGCGAAGGCACCATGCCCGAAGCATGGCGAGTGAAGCGAGCCATACGAGGGGACGCGGCGCACTAATTGGGGTTCCCAGTCACTTTATGCAAAAAACGACACCAAAAAAAGTTAAAAAAACTAATGTCGACCTTTTCATATGTCGACCTTTCATGTGTTGACCATTTTCATGTGTCGACCATGTGTCCATGTTGACCATGTCAATGTTGACCAATAGTGGTCGACCTAATGACTGTCGACCATAACATGGTCGACCATTCATACCGGAACCCTTGAAAATAAGTTTGTGATTAGATTTATAGCTATAGTAGTTTAATATACAGGATAAGGAATAAAGTTATGTTGTAGACTAGACTTAGACAGTTATGGGCCTGAATGTAATGATAGCTTTGAATTTTGCTAAATTAGTAGAGATTTTCCCTATGACCCCCTCCTCCACCTCTACAAGGTGTCACCAACATTAGCACTCAAATCCTAGGCTGGTAGTGTCAAACTCTGCAGACAAAGAACATGGGTTTCCCCTGGGAAGAGCAGTTATCAGTACTAAACCTTGACAGGAAGGTTGCTATTCCCAATCATAGTCCATGTGGATGGTAAAGTATGAAAAAGTTGAAAGAAATTAAACAAATAAAAAAACTTGTGTTGACCATATGTGTGTTGACAATTGTCATGTTAACATATTAAAACTGCTAACATTTTGAGCTGTCTACATTTTACATGTTGACCTTTTAACCATGTTGACCTTTTGACCCTGTTGACCTAATGCATGTAGACCATTGACTGTAGACCTTTTTAGTGTAGATCTATAGTCCCTGTTTCCAATATCCAGTACTCCCAGTCTCTTCAGCACTGGAAAGAATTCCATAGAAAAATTGGACCATAAAGCACTACAGCCTTTTATATGCATCTGTATCAGTGAATACAGGTTAATAAAAGTGTTTTAAAATAGAAAAAAAGCATTTGTTTTCTTCTGGTTAACTTTGGGACCCAGTAAGTCATATCTTGTCCAGTTTTACTGGTTTTATGGGTTCTGTGAGAGTATAGACAAGGAGGGAGGTGTCACTGAATGGGTAAAGTCCAAAGCTTCTTTGGGTGTTGAAAAGGTACTTCTCTTAGCGGGATCAGTACTAAATGCCGCCGGTCGGAATCCCGGCGGTCGAAATACCGACGCCGGAATCCCGACCACACAATCCCGACAGGGGTGGTGAGCGGAATGAAGCCCCTTGCGGGCTCGCTTCGCTCGCCACGCTCGGCACACTATTATATTCTCCCTCTATGGGTGTCGTGGACACCCACGGAGGGAGAATATGTCGGGATTGTGGCGGTCGGGATTCCGGCGTCGGTATTTCGACCGCCGGGATTCCGTCCGGCGGCATCCTGACCGCATCCCCTCTTAGCAGTCTTGAGGAGCAGAGAGATAGAAGTTACATGTGGGCCCCAGGGCCATCTTAACAAATGACCACACTGAGCAGCTGCACAGGCCCCATGATTCTAGGGTCTTTTGAACATTGGAAGTATCTGTACACAACTTGCTGATTGGTGGATGGCTGAAGCTATCCACCAATCAGAGTGCAGCATTCTCTACTTGCCTCCCAGCCTGCAGCCAGATAGTGAATGGCTGTCAGCATGATGATAAATTCAAAAACAGAGATCAGTCTAACATATAAAACTGCCAGACTCACAGAGAAAGTCACCAGTGCACTAGAGAAAGCAGTCACAGAAAGTATTGCCATTGTCCGTACTCTGACCACTACTGTTCAACATATTTATCAATGACCTAGAAATAGGCCTGGAAAGCACAGTGTCAATCTTTGCAGATGATACTAAACTGTGTAAGGTAATTAGTTCAGAATTGGATGTGGAGTCCTTGCAGAATGATCTATCTAAACTTGAACTCTTGGCGTCTAAATGGAAAATGAGGTTCAATACAGACAAATGCAAGGTTATGCATTTTGGGACTAAAAACAAACTTGCATCCTACATATTAAATGGGGAACGCCTAGGGGAAACAGAGTTGGAAAAATATTTGGGGGTATTCATTGGTAATAGGCTTAATAACCGTACACAATGTCAAAATGCAGTAAAGAAGGCAAGTAAGGTGCTAGCGTGCATAAAAAGGGGAATTGAGAGTAGGGACTCGGATGTAATCATGCCGCTGTATAAGGCATTGGTACGTCCGCACCTGGAATATTGTGTTCAGTTTTCGGCACCATTGTATAAAAAAGACATCAGTGAACTCGAAAGTGTTCAAAGGCTAGCTACTAAATTGATTAAAGGCCTAGAAGGACTGGACTATAAGAAAAGACTTACTAGGCTGAATATGTATACACTAGAAAAGAGGCGCCTAAGAGGAGATATTATTAATATCTTCAAATATGTAAAGGGACATCACAAAGAGTTATCAGAGGAATTATTTATTAAAAGAACACAGTTTAGGACACGTGGGCACTCGCTGCAACTGGAGGAGAGAAAGTTCCGAACGCAACGGAGGAAAGGGTTCTTCAGTGTTAGGGCAATCAGGATGTGGAATTCCCTGCCAGGGAAGGTGGTAATGGCAGACTCTGTAATTGGATTTAAAAAGGAATGGATAAATTTCTGAATGAAAAAGCTATCCAAGGTTATAATACTTAAAATATCAACGTGGTTAATCCGGGGGTAACATGAGTTATAGTAGCTAACTAGTCATAAAACATTATTTAGCAAGTATGTAGAATCATCACAACTTATAACAGGTTGAACACGATGGGCAATTTGCCTCTATTCAACCTCAAATACTATGTTACTATGTTATGTTACTATGTAATACTGGTATTTTCAGAGGAAAATCTGCCAGTGTCAGAGTGAGCTGTCAGTGTCAGGCAGTAAGCTGCCAGAGGGAACACAGATCTACTGCATGGGTCCAGATAGTCCAGATCTAGTTAAATTATAATCCAGATCTTAAGTAGATTCAAATCAGAAACTGCTAATAAATAAATAAATAAATTTAGTCCACTGATTCAAAAGAAGCTCAGTTGCAGTTGTCTGTCTGTTGTCCTGATTTGTTCCAGTCATTTCAGTTGTCTGCATTTCCTAATACAGTACTTCTACTTTTTGGCCCAGTTAGGACAGCCAATAGTTACCCATCCAGGCTGTAATCCCTACTTCAGGTGCACAATAGTTCTGCAGAACTGGTCAGGTCTATAGCAAGTGATACCTTTAAGATAATAAAAACTATCAAGGGAGCGCAATGACTTATTTACATCTCATTTACTTACATAGACTACACACACAAGAACAATTTATAAAAAATCTTTAAATAAATATACATGCAATTGAATCTAGATAGATTGCCCTATACTCCAGAATACAAAGTTCAAAGTGTCCCACTGAACTCCGCTTTTTTCATCCACTTTGTTAGTGAGTTGTAACTTTTAGTATTAGAGTTCCTTAAGTGGACACAATAGTAGTCTCTTTTTGCCAGAATAGTTATATTGTTGCAGTCTATATATGCCGCTTATTTGTTTAGTTTGCTAGCAGGGGGAGAGTGCTGTGTTGAATGGCTGTTCACAGCAGTATGCTATGACCCCTGTTAGTAGCAACTGCACCTGATGGTGTTGGATACTCACGGCCGCAATCGGCTTTTGTTGAATGGGGTGTGGACCTCCTTAGCCAGGTCTCACGTCAGCTTTGTCCCCTTTTCCGTAGCTCACCGCCAACTTTGTATATAGCAGCGGGAATCGTGGTGGAGATACTCCGGGCAATAAGGTCCAATTGATGGCGCCTTCCTTATGCGTTTCTGTGCTAATTAAGCCAGTGTATATTTATTTAATTTTTTTTAGACTTTGTTCTTGTATGTGTAGTTTATGTAAGTAAATGTGATGTGAATAAATTTACCAAAGTCATTGCGCTCCCTTGATAGTTTTTATTATCTTAAAGGTATACGTTTTCAATTGGTAGGACAGTACTACCGGTGGAAGCTGCAAGATATTGGTATATATGAATGAATCAAACAGTTTTTGGTGGTTTATATAAGCGCTTGGTTTTATATATATTTTTTAAATATTTTTCTATAGCAAGTGAGAGTAACTCGCTTAACACTGTAGCACACTGTACATGCGAGTACTAGTATAGTGGCCCATCTGAGCTAAAAGTCTGGCCTTGAACTTCTTAATGCCACTGGGACTATACTGGATCTCATCATCAGTATATATTTGTGACCATTATTATTGTTGGAACTACATCCTTTTTCAAGAGAGACACAAGTATGACATAATCCAATCTCCCCTCTTGATATTATGAGATAGCCAATGAGAGAAGGGGCTACCTACAGTATACATAATATTATGCACATTGCTTATCTAAATATTAACCAAACTGTATATGCAATATCATCTGTTCTTTCCTATTGATGAAACCAGACATACATAGAGGTTTGCATAGTTAGGTGGTATTTTTCTGTCTTGCACCATTGTAGAACAGTACAAAGGTCTCAGGGAGAGGTGTATCAAAGCCTGGAGAGAGATAAAGTGGAAAGAGATAAAGTACTACCGTACTAACAAATTAGCTCCTAACTGTATTTTTTCAAACACAGCTTTTAACATAACAGATGATTGGTTGGTTGGTACTACAGTAAGTCAGCCCCTAACTCTTGCAGTTTCCTTGAAAAATGATGTACAGATAAGTGGAGAACAACAGAAGCCTATGGTCAGTGATGATCAGGAACATAAAATATATACTGATGACTGGAAGTGTCTCTTCTTAGTTATGTTAGCAAACTGCTTAAAAGTAACAAGGTAACAATTGTTAGTTGCTATTCTGGAAGCACATAAACTGTATATGATATTTATTAAATAGATAATAAATTATTCAGAATGTGACTATAATCTAATATAATCTTTACATTTCAGCAAAGATTATTTGTAATGATTTTTTTTTCAGCAAAGTTTGGGTGGTGGCAAGCTGCGCTCAGCTCTTTCTAGGTGTTGGATACAAAGTAGCTGCTATTGGAAATGTAGGGTTGTCAGGGGTACTCCTTCCCCTAAACGGTTTGTGCACTATAAAAAGAACAAAATTTCCAGCGCAAGGTACCTGAAACAGCTTCTGCCCCCATACTGCCCCACTCGATTACTGCGATCTGTAGATGAAGGACTTTTAGCAGTACCTAGAATCTACTGTAATTCATCTGGGGGTCGAGCTTTTAGTCATGCGGCTCCGACTCTATGGAACTCACTTCCCCGCACAGTGCGAGCGGCCCCAACTATAGAATCCTTCAAAAGTAGACTCAAGACTTTTCTGTTTACTCAAGCATTTCCATAATGTCCCTTTTAGTATCTTCATGCTTCTGTATTTTATGAAAATGTACTTCATTATTTTCTGTACTATATTATGCTATGTATCTGTTAAGCGCCTTGAGTCCTATTGGAGAAAGAGCGCTATATAAATAAAATTATTATTATTATTATTATTATCTTGGCTGAATAAAAATTCAAAGAAGAAAATTTCCAGCGCTTTTCTTTGTATGAACCCAATAAACTTTTTGTTATAAGCAGATTTATAAATATATTTCTTTTATTGTTGTCACAAATTATAAACACTTTTTCAGATAAAAATAGTTTTAAAATTGTGCTTGTGATCACAAGAAAGTATTTGTTTAAATATTTTGTAAAATACTTTATAAAATACTTTGTAAAAATATCGGTACGTCTATTTAACTCACATACACAATACATATACACATACAGACATTTAGACACATGTATCTATTACTGGTAACTGTTTCTGATTCAGAGGGAGTTGACACACTTTGTAGCGGTTTACTCTACTCCCCTGTCTTATTAAGGATGTTTCCAGCTTCCAATTGTCAGTTGTTTGGGACCATTGTTGCTGGTTTCTTTGGTGTTGATATCCTAATTAACAGTCTATTTATGAGCAGGTTCGGGAAAAGCGTCCCGTGATAATTCTAGTATCAGTTCAAAGTCTCATTTGCTGTTCAGCAATCAATTAGTCTTAGTCTGCCGGCAGACTTTTACTTTCGCTTACCGCGTCGTCCTCCTCCTTGGTCCTGGGCTCCCCGTTTTTGGTGTCCGGCGTCAGGCGAGGATTTGCGGGCTCAGCGGTGATCCATGCTCTCTACGATCTATGCATTTCGCCTTACAGGCTTCGTCAGGATGGTCGAGATGGTCGATTGCATTGCGGGGCTGCTTTTTATCTCTGATGTGATCCGTCCTTGATTGACACAGCTGTCTTAGATAATTGATTCATTGTTCTCCACAGTGTGTGATTATTGTCCGTTGGCTAGTTAGTTCTTTGTTATATTGGTTTAATGTTGCATAAGCTCCGTGCTTAGTCCCCATCAGTGTCTTTGATGTTTAAATATTCGGCAAAGTATCCCGTAGGTGTTCCGGGAATGGTTAATTAGTTGATTCATTCTATAAATTAGATTAATTTAGTGTGGAGGATTTTATAGGAATGTAATTGTGATAGAAATGTATTAATACAGTTACCATAATAAAATTACCATATTAAAAGTTACCATAATAAAAGTTATTGTAGTAAAAATTATTATAATAGAAATGAATTGACAACACATAGATGCACACATAACATAGATACACCTTTGACATAGGTCAGGTTTGTTCGTTATTTATTCGTATATGATTTGGTATGAAAATACAGTGGGAAAACGTGTGTTGCAAAAAATTATTATAGTAGTGTCTCAATCATAAAAAATAATAATTAATAATTAATAATAGATTATACAGTAGTTTTTTTAATCTTTTAAGGAATAAATTCTACAGTAATGCCTCGATCTTTTGGGATTGTTTCAATCTTTGAGAAAAGGTTTCAATTCAAAATCCAAGTTGAGTCCATTTGGGCTTAATGTGCCCAGTTCATAGATAAGTTTGGTTTCTTCTTTTAACAGGAGATCTTCTAAACTTCCTCCCCTCCATGGTTGCTTAATCTGTTTGAGTCCTACAAATTGTATTTGTGTAGGGTCTCCTCCATGATATTTTAAAAAATGTGCCGGGACACTGTGGTCTTCTTTTTTGTTTTTAATGTTGCACAGATGTTCGTTTATTCTTGTGGTTAGTTTTCTTGAGGTCTTCCCTATATATTGGAGGCCACATGGGCAGAATAACATATAGACTACCCCTTTGGTGTGACATGTGATTTTGTCTCTGATCTTGTAAATTCTTTTATTTGAATGAGCCGTAACTGTTGTTATTGCTTTGTTGGATTTGGTACCTACTTTTTTGCATGCCGCACATGTTCTGCAGTGGTAAAAGCCTCTTGCGTTGTCATTCAACCAGGTCCCTGTTTTCCTTTCCTTGTTCGAAATATGGCTTCTTACCAGATTTGTTCTTATTGTCGGCGGTCTTCTGTATATAATCCTTGGCTTTTTTGGTAATAGATCTTTTAAATCTTCATCGGTCTGGAGAATGTGCCAGTGCTTTTTCAGGATGGCTTCTAGAGATTTGCTCTGTCCGGAATATTCGGTTATGAAATTTATGTTCTGTTCTCCTGCTTCTTCTTTTTTTCTTCCAGTATTATATTCTAGGAGTTGATCTCTTTTTAAGGTATCTATGTAATGTTTATCTTTCTTGATTTTCTCTTTGTCATGATGTTTTTCTTCAAAAAATTTTATTAAAATGTTGGATTGTTTTTCATATTCGTTTTTTTTGGAGCAGTTCCTCTTTATTCGGCGTAGTTGGCCTCTGGGGATGTTTGACAACCAGTTGGGATGATGGTTACTCCTCGCGTCCAAATAATTATTGCAATCCACTGGTTTGGTGTAGTTTTTGGTTTCTATTTTTCCTTCTTCTATATAGATAGTGAGATCTAGGAAGTTGATGGTGTTTCTACTGATTTCACTGGTAAATTCCAGGTTCTCTTTGTTAATATTTAGAGTGTTGATGAAATCTTCTAAGTTTTTTGAATCACCGTCCCAAATGATCATCACGTCATCAATATATCTGGCCCACAGTATTAGATTTTTCTCATAGTTGTTATTTTTCCATATCCGTTCTTTCTCCCATTGCGACAAAAACAAATTTGCATACGCCGGAGCGAATTTCGTGCCCATGGCGGTTCCTCTCTCTTGGTTGTAGTAATTCTCTTCAAACCAGAAGTAATTGTGTTTCAGGATAAATCTTATTCTGCTCACTATAAATTCTATTTGTTCATGATGTATTCTTGAATCTTCTTCCAGGATCTTTTTGATATCGTCGCATCCTTGTTGGTGTTCGATGCATGTATAAAGAGATTTTATGTCACATGTTGCCATACAGTAAGTATTTTTCCACTCTAGTTTCTGAAGTATATTTAATACCTGCGTAGTATCTTTGAGGTGACCGCGTTGTTGTACTACAATTGGTTGTAATAGCTGGTCTATGTATCCTGATAGTTTAGCCGTCAAAGATCCAATTCCGGCTACTATCGGTCTTCCCGGTGGTTCTTGTTGGTTCTTATGCAGCTTCGGAAGGTGGTAAAATTCCGGAATCTTTGAATATTTCGGATATAGATATTCATATTCACTATTCGTCAAGATCTTTTTTTCCAAACCGGTTTTCAACAGTTCAACCAATTCCAACTTATATTGGTTGGTGGGGTCTTTTTTCAGTATTTTGTAGGTTAATGGATCACTCAGTAATTTCTTGCCTTCTGCAATGTATTTTTCCTTATCCATGATGCATATTCCACCGCCTTTGTCGGCTTGTTTTATGACATTTTCTTTATTTTTTGTTAGTGTGCTCAGGGCCTTTTTCTCCTCAGCAGTTAGGTTATTTTTCACGTTCTTGCATTTTTGTTTATGTGTGTGGATCTTTGTTTCTTTCATCTTTTTCAGGTCTCTTTCAACTAATTTTTGAAATGTCACCAGTTGAGATCCTTTTAGATGTTGGGGGTAAAAGGTAGATTTTTCCTTTAGATTGGTATGTTCAAAAATATCTTCTTCCAAAATCTTTTGAGGTATATCTATCTCAGCTTTCTCTTTCTCTTTTCTATGGAAGAATTTTTTTAAGGTTAATTTCCTCATGAATTTTTCCAGATCAATGAATGTTTCAAATTCTTTTAGGTCATTGGTTGGTGCAAATTTCAGGCCTTTTGTGAGGATTTTTATTTCTGCATTCGTCGATTTGTGTTGACTAAGGTTGTGTATTCCTGGTGGTATTACTTCTTTCCTCCTTTCCTTTTCTTTTTTTGATTTGGTTTTTGTGCCTCCTCGTGTTCCTCGCTGGTTGCGCTTCCTTTTCTTCTTCTTTTCTTCTTTTCCTGGTTTTCCATTAGGCTTGATGATTTCTCCGGAATGGCCCCTGTATTGGTAAAGGAGCAGTTTTTCTGCACTAACTCTAAAAAAGCATCCAAATAGTCATCTGCGTCGTCAATTTCTGTATCTGATTCCATTGGTTTCATTCTTTGTTTTTCTTTTTCTGCTTTGTCTTTTATACATTCCATCAGTGTTCTAGCAGATACATCCATTTGGTTTTGACTGTATTCTTGGCCTTGTTTGTAGATCTCTCTAATTGTGTCCTCATCTAGGGGTCTTCTTTTCTCCGAATTTCTGTTTCTTTCAGGTCGTCCTTCTGATGTGGAGTATTTATTCCTTTCTTCTCTAGTCTCTCTGGAATCTCTTTTGGTCCTTAAATTGGGATATACTTCTGTGTGGGATTGTCTATAATTTTGGTTTCTGAAGTCATCTCTAGATTCATATCTTTTTGTTCTGTTATCTTCGAATCTTCTTTGTTCCCTTTCTGGCCTTCTATCTTGCCACGTTCTTTCTCTCTTTGGGTTATCTTGAGTTTTTATTGGTTGCCAGTTCCTGTAGTCATTTTTGTAGTCTTCCATATCTCTGTGGTATTTTTTCTTTTTTTGTTCTACCACATCTTCTTCTATCTTCCTTAGTTTACTTTTGGTCCAGCTCTGTAGGTTTTTGTAATCTTCTAAATGTTCCAACGGTTTGAAAGTCTTCTTGATTCGTTCTATTTCCTGTTTCCTTTCTCTTTCTGAGTTCTCTCTGTCTTTTATGATCATGGCCATTAATTTAAAAGAGCAAGAATCCAGTGTTTCATTCCATTGGGCTAGAAAATATTTGTTTCTACTGCTAAATGATGGTTTCTTTATGATCCTTAGACCTCTTGGGATCATTTTATTTTCTATATATTTTGATAGGGTCGCACTTTCCCACCATTGTTTTATTTCTAACACTTCTAGTTTTTCATATCTTAGATATAAATCACAGAAATTGTCTTCAGTTGGATCGATCATAATTGGTGTATCTTGTATTCCCTCCCCACTGAAAAGGGTCCCCAGGTTTCTGAGCCTTTCTTCCCTATTCATCTTTGTTTGGTTTGTTTGTTTATTTTTTATATTTACAGTAGTATGTTTATATAAACAGTAAGCAAAATAGTGAGTTAGCTGCTGCTTGCCTGGAGTGTTTTTTGGTGAAAAAGACAGCAAAGTTTGGGTGGTGGCAAGCTGCGCTCAGCTCTTTCTAGGTGTTGGATACAAAGTAGCTGCTATTGAAAATATAGGGTTGTCAGGGGTACTCCTTCCCCTAAACGGTTTGTGCACTATAAAAAGAAGAACATTTCCAGCGCTTTTCTTTGTATGAACCCAATAAACTTTTTGTTATAAGCAGATTTATAAATATATTTCTTTTATTGTTGTCACAAATTATAAACACTTTTCAGATAAAAATAGTTTTAAAATTGTGCTTGTGATCACAAGAAAGTATTTGTTGAAATATTTTGTAAAATACTTTATAAAATACTTTGTAAAAATATCGGTACGTCTATTTAACTCACATACACAATACATATACACATACAGACATTTAGACACATGTATCTATTACTGGTAACTGTTTCTGATTCAGAGGGAGTTGACACACTTTGTAGCGGTTTACTCTACTCCCCTGTCTTATTAAGGATGTTTCCAGCTTCCAATTGTCAGTTGTCAGACCTATGTCAAAGGTGTATCTATGTTATATGTGCGTCTATGTGTTGTCAATTCATTTCTATTATAATAATTTTTACTACAATAACTTTTATTATGGTAACTTTTAATATGGTAATTTTATTATGGTAACTGTATTAATACATTTCTATCACAATTACATTCCTATCAAATCCTCCACACTAAATTAATCTAATTTATAGAATGAATCAACTAATTAACCATTCCCGGGAACACCTACGGGATACTTTGCCAAATATTTAAACATCAAAGACACTGATGGGGACTAAGCACGGAGCTTATGCAACATTAAACCAATATAACAAAGAACTAACTAGCCAACGGACAATAATTACACACTGTGGAGAACAATGAATCAATTATCTAAGACAGCTGTGTCAATCAAGGACGGATCACATCAGAGATAAAAAGCAGCCCCGCAATGCAATCGACCATCTCGACCATCCTGACGAAGCCTGTAAGTCGAAACGCGTAGATCGTAGAGAGCACGGATCACCGCTGAGCCCGCAAATCCTCGCCTGACGCCGGACACCAAAAACGGGGAGCCCAGGACCAAGGAGGAGGACGACGACGCGGTAAGCGAAAGTAAAAGTCTGCCAGCAGACTAAGACTAATTGCATTGCGGAACAGCAAATGAGACTTTGAACTGATACTAGAATTATCACGGGACGCTTTTCCCAAACCTGCTCATAAATAGACTGTTAATTAGGATATCAACACCAAAGAAACCAGCAACAATGGTCCCAAACAACTGACAATTGGAAGCTGGAAACATCCTTAATAAGACAGGGGAGTAGAGTAAACCGCTACAAAGTGTGTCAACTCCCTCTGAATCAGAAACAGTTACCAGTAATAGATACATGTGTCTAAATGTCTGTATGTGTATATGTATTGTGTATGTGAGTTAAATAGACGTACCGATATTTTTACAAAGTATTTTATAAAGTATTTTACAAAATATTTAAACAAATACCTTCTTGTGATCACAAGCACAATTTTAAAACTATTTTTATCTGAAAAAGTGTTTATAAAATGTGACAACAATAAAAGAAATATATTTATAAATCTGCTTATAACAAAAAGTTTATTGGGTTCATACAAAGAAAAGCGCTGGAAATGTTCTTCTTTTTATAGTGCACAAACCGTTTAGGCGAAGGAGTACCCCTGACAACCCTATATTTCCAATAGCAGCTACTTTGTATCCAACACCTAAAAAGAGCTGAGCGCAGCTTGCCACCACCCAAACTTTGCTGTCTTTTTCACCAAAAAACACTCCAGGCAAGCAGCAGCTAACTCACTATTTTGCTTACTGTTTATATAAACATACTACTGTAAATATAAAAAATAAACAAACAAACCAAACAAAGATGAATAGGGAAGAAAGGCTCAGAAACCTGGGGACCCTTTTCAGTGGGGAGGGAATACAAGATACACCAATTATGATCGATCCAACTGAAGACAATTTCTGTGATTTATATCTAAGATATGAAAAACTAGAAGTGTTAGAAATAAAACAATGGTGGGAAAGTGCGACCCTATCAAACTATATAGAAAATAAAATGATCCCAAGAGGTCTAAGGATCATAAAGAAACCGTCATTTAGCAGTAGAAACAAATATTTTCTAGCCCAATGGAATGAAACACTGGATTCTTGCTCTTTTAAATTAATGGCCATGATCATAAAAGACAGAGAGAACTCAGAAAGAGAAAGGAAACAGGAAATAGAACGAATCAAGAAGACTTTCAAACCATTGGAACATTTAGAAGATTACAAAAACCTACAGAGCTGGACCAAAAGTAAACTAAGGAAGATAGAAGAAGATGTGGTAGAACAAAAACAGAAAAAATACCACAGAGATATGGAAGACTACAAAAATGACTACAGGAACTGGCAACCAATAAAAACTCAAGATAACCCAAAGAGAGAAAGAACGTGGCAAGATAGAAGGCCAGAAAGGGAACAAAGAAGATTCGAAGATAACAGAACAAAAAGATATGAATCTAGAGATGACTTCAGAAACCAAAATTATAGACAATCCCACACAGAAGTATATCCCAATTTAAGGACCAAAAGAGATTCCAGAGAGACTAGAGAAGAAAGGAATAAATACTCCACATCAGAAGGACGACCTGAAAGAAACAGAAATTCGGAGAAAAGAAGACCCCTAGATGAGGACAGAATTAGAGAGATCTACAAACAAGGCCAAGAATACAGTCAAAACCAAATGGATGTATCTGCTAGAACACTGATGGAACGTATAAAAGACAAAGCAGAAAAAGAAAAACAAAGAATGAAACCAATGGAATCAGATACAGAAATTGACGACGCAGATGACTATTTGGATGCTTTTTTAGAGTTAGTGCAGAAAAACTGCTCCTTTACCAATACAGGGGCCATTCCGAAGAAATCATCAAGTCTAATGGAAAACCAGGAAAAGAAGAAAAGAAGAAGAAAAGGAAGCGCAACCAGCGAGGAACACGAGGAGGCACAAAAACCAAATCAAAAAAAGAAAAGGAAAGGAGGAAAGAAGTAATACCACCAGGAATACACAACCTTAGTCAACACAAATCGACGAATGCAGAAATAAAAATCCTCACAAAAGGCCTGAAATTTGCACCAACCAATGACCTAAAAGAATTTGAAACATTCATTGATCTGGAAAAATTCATGAGGAAATTAACCTTAAAAAAATTCTTCCATAGAAAAGAGAAAGAGAAAGCTGAGATAGATATACCTCAAAAGATTTTGGAAGAAGATATTTTTGAACATACCAATCTAAAGGAAAAATCTACCTTTTACCCCCAACATCTAAAAGGATCTCAACTGGTGACATTTCAAAAATTAGTTGAAAGAGACCTGAAAAAGATGAAAGAAACAAAGATCCACACACATAAACAAAAATGCAAGAACGTGAAAAATAACCTAACTGCTGAGGAGAAAAAGGCCCTGAGCACACTAACAAAAAATAAAGAAATTGTCATAAAACAAGCCGACAAAGGCGGTGGAATATGCATCATGGATAAGGAAAAATACATTGCAGAAGGCAAGAAATTACTGAGTGATCCATTAACCTACAAAATACTGAAAAAAGACCCCACCAACCAATATAAGTTGGAATTGGTTGAACTGTTGAAAACCGGTTTGGAAAAAAAGATCTTGACGAATAGTGAATATGAATATCTATATCCGAAATATTCAAAGATTCCGGAATTTTACCACCTTCCGAAGCTGCATAAGAACCAACAAGAACCACCGGGAAGACCGATAGTAGCCGGAATTGGATCTTTGACGGCTAAACTATCAGGATACATAGACCAGCTATTACAACCAATTGTAGTACAACAACGCGGTCACCTCAAAGATACTACGCAGGTATTAAATATACTTCAGAAACTAGAGTGGAAAAATACTTACTGTATGGCAACATGTGACATAAAATCTCTTTATACATGCATCGAACACCAACAAGGATGCGACAATATCAAAAAGATCCTGGAAGAAGATTCAAGAATACATCATGAACAAATAGAATTTATAGTGAGCAGAATAAGATTTATCCTGAAACACAATTACTTCTGGTTTGAAGAGAATTACTACAGCCAAGAGAGAGGAACCGCCATGGGCACGAAATTCGCTCCGGCGTATGCAAATTTGTTTTTGTCGCAATGGGAGAAAGAACGGATATGGAAAAATAACAACTATGAGAAAAATCTAATACTGTGGGCCAGATATATTGATGACGTGATGATCATTTGGGACGGTGATTCAAAAAACTTAGAAGATTTCATCAACACTCTAAATATTAACAAAGAGAACCTGGAATTTACCAGTGAAATCAGTAGAAACACCATCAACTTCCTAGATCTCACTATCTATATAGAAGAAGGAAAAATAGAAACCAAAAACTACACCAAACCAGTGGATTGCAATAATTATTTGGACGCGAGGAGTAACCATCATCCCAACTGGTTGTCAAACATCCCCAGAGGCCAACTACGCCGAATAAAGAGGAACTGCTCCAAAAAAAACGAATATGAAAAACAATCCAACATTTTAATAAAATTTTTTGAAGAAAAACATCATGACAAAGAGAAAATCAAGAAAGATAAACATTACATAGATACCTTAAAAAGAGATCAACTCCTAGAATATAATACTGGAAGAAAAAAAGAAGAAGCAGGAGAACAGAACATAAATTTCATAACCGAATATTCCGGACAGAGCAAATCTCTAGAAGCCATCCTGAAAAAGCACTGGCACATTCTCCAGACCGATGAAGATTTAAAAGATCTATTACCAAAAAAGCCAAGGATTATATACAGAAGACCGCCGACAATAAGAACAAATCTGGTAAGAAGCCATATTTCGAACAAGGAAAGGAAAACAGGGACCTGGTTGAATGACAGCGCAAGAGGCTTTTACCACTGCAGAACATGTGCGGCATGCAAAAAAGTAGGTACCAAATCCAACAAAGCAATAACAACAATTACGGCTCATTCAAATAAAAGAATTTACAAGATCAGAGACAAAATCACATGTCACACCAAAGGGGTAGTCTATATGTTATTCTGCCCATGTGGCCTCCAATATATAGGGAAGACCTCAAGAAAACTAACCACAAGAATAAACGAACATCTGTGCAACATTAAAAACAAAAAAGAAGACCACAGTGTCCCGGCACATTTTTTAAAATATCATGGAGGAGACCCTACACAAATACAATATGTAGGACTCAAACAGATTAAGCAACCATGGAGGGGAGGAAGTTTAGAAGATCTCCTGTTAAAAGAAGAAACCAAACTTATCTATGAACTGGGCACATTAAGCCCAAATGGACTCAACTTGGATTTTGAATTGAAACCTTTTCTCAAAGATTGAGACAATCCCAAAAGATCGAGGCATTACTGTAGAATTTATTCCTTAAAAGATTAAAAAAAACTACTGTATAATCTATTATTAATTATTATTTATTATTTTTTATGATTGAGACACTACTATAATAATTTTTTGCAACACACATGTTTTCCCACTGTATTTTCATACCAAATCATATACGAATAAATAACGAACAAACCTGACCTATGTCAAAGGTGTATCTATGTTATATGTGCGTCTATGTGTTGTCAATTCATTTCTATTATAATAATTTTTACTACAATAACTTTTATTATGGTAACTTTTAATATGGTAATTTTATTATGGTAACTGTATTAATACATTTCTATCACAATTACATTCCTATCAAATCCTCCACACTAAATTAATCTAATTTATAGAATGAATCAACTAATTAACCATTCCAAGAACACCTACGGGATACTTTGCCGAATATTTAAACATCAAAGACACTGATGGGGACTAAGCACAGAGCTTATGCAACATTAAACCAATATAACAAAGAACTAACTAGCCAACGGACAATAATTACACACTGTGGAGAACAATGAATCAATTATCTAAGACAGCTGTGTCAATCAAGGACGGATCACATCAGAGATAAAAAGCAGCCCCGCAATGCAATCGACCATCTCGACCATCCTGATGAAGCCTGTAAGGCGAAACGCATAGATCGTAGAGAGCACGGATCACCGCTGAGCCCGCAAATCCTCGCCTGACGCCGGACACCAAAAACGGGGAGCCCAGGACCAAGGAGGAGGACGACGCGGTAAGCGAAAGTAAAAGTCTGCCGGCAGACTAAGACTAATTGCATTGCGGAACAGCAAATGAGACTTTGAACTGATACTAGAATTATCACGGGACGCTTTTCCCGAACCTGCTCATAAATAGACTGTTAATTAGGATATCAACACCAAAGAAACCAGCAACAATGGTCCCAAACAACTGACAATTGGAAGCTGGAAACATCCTTAATAAGACAGGGGAGTACAGTAAACCGCTACAAAGTGTGTCAACTCCCTCTGAATCAGAAACAGTTACCAGTAATAGATACATGTGTCTAAATGTCTGTATGTGTATATGTATTGTGTATGTGAGTTAAATAGACGTACCAATATTTTTACAAAGTATTTTATAAAGTATTTTACAAAATATTTAAACAAATATTTTCTTGTGATCACAAGCACAATTTTAAAACTATTTTTATCTGAAAAAGTGTTTATAATTTGTGACAACAATAAAAGAAATATATTTATAAATCTGCTTATAACAAAAAGTTTATTGGGTTCATACAAAGAAAAGCGCTGGAAATTTTCTTCTTTGAATTTTTATTCAGCCAAGATAATAATAATAATAATAATAATAATTTTATTTATATAGCGCTCTTTCTCCAATAGGACTCAAGGCGCTTAACAGATACATAGCATAATATAGTACAGAAAATAATGAAGTACATTTTCATAAAATACAGAAGCATGAAGATACTAAAAGGGACATTATGGAAATGCTTGAGTAAACAGAAAAGTCTTGAGTCTACTTTTGAAGGATTCTATAGTTGGGGCCGCTCGCACTGTGCGGGGAAGTGAGTTCCATAGAGTCGGAGCCGCATGACTAAAAGCTCGACCCCCAGATGAATTACAGTAGATTCTAGGTACTGCTAAAAGTCCTTCATCTACAGATCGCAGTAATCGAGTGGGGCAGTATGGGGGCAGAAGCTGTTTCAGGTACCTTGGGCCTTGGTCATGTAATGCTTTGAAACTCAGTAAGCCAATCTTGAAGATGATTCGCCATCTTACAGGCAGCCAGTGAAGGGAGTAGAGGATGGGTGTTATGTGGCTAGAACGGGGCTGGTTGGTTAAGAGTCAGGCAGCTGTGTTTTGCACTAGCTGTAAGCGTTGCAATTCTTTTGCTGGTAGACCAAGGTAGAGGGCATTACAGTAGTCTAAATGAGATGATACAAATGCATGTATGACTTTTGGCATATCATCTGTGGGAATTAAGTGCTTGATTCTGGCTATGTTCCTCAGGTGAAAGAATGAGGATTTGATTGTGGCTGATATCTGATGTTTAAGTGTCAACCCACCATCCAGGACAATGCCAAGATTCCACACACGATCACTGGACTGTAATTCTGAATCCCCGAGTGTAAGTCCAGTTGGTTGGCTATGCTGCAGTCTTGTCCTTTGATGTTGCGGTCATATCATAAGGACCTCTGTTTTATCCGGGTTCAGTCGCAGCCAACTGGCGCTCATCCACTCCTGTAGTTCAGCTAGACAGCCATTTAGGGTTGCTATTGGGTTATCAGTGCCCGGAGCAAAGGACAAGTACAGTTGTGTATCATCTGCATAGCAGTGGTAGACCAGGCCATGGCGCCTGATTATTTCGCCCAATGCAAAAAGCATGGGGGATAGTATAGAACCTTGTGGGACACCACATGGCAATGGCACTGGTGGTGATGAGTATAATCCAGATGATACTCTCTGTGACCTGCCTGTGAGAAATGATTTGAACCAGCTTAGGACTGTGCCATCCAGACCACAGAAATGTATCAGTCGCTCAATCAGAAGCCCATGGTCCACGGTATCAAATGCTGCCGAGAGATCCAGAAGGATTAATGTTGAACAGTCACCTCTGTCTTTTGCCATCAGAAGATCATTTAACACACACACCAGGGCTGTTTCAGTGCTATGTCTTCTCCTGAATCCTGATTGAAATGGATCATAAATATCATGGGTTGTCAGGCGGGTTTCCAGTTGATTTGCAACGACTTTCTCAATAACCTTTCCTAGGAAAGGAAGGTTTGATACTGGTCTGTAGTTGGTCATGCAGTCGGGATCTAAATTAGGTTTTTTTAAGAAGCGGTCTAACAATTGCTTCCTTTAGGGGTCCAGGAAAATGCCTGTCTGCAAAGAGCGTTGAACAATTTTTGTAAAGACAGGACCAATTATATCCATACAACCTATTAGAAGCTTGGTTGAGGCTGGGTCCAGATCACAGGTGGTGGGACGCAAAATCCGAGCAATTTCAGCAGTGTCCTTTACATCCACTGGGTCAAAGCTGGTCCATGAAGGCAGGTAGCTTATATTGGCAGGCTTTGTAGTTTGGCACTCCTTTGATGGCACTGTGGAGATTCCAGCCCGGATGGTGGCTATTTTATCTGCAAAGAAGTTTGCAAACTCGTTGCATCTTGCCTGGGAGAGGGGTTCATCAGTCTGCAGGCATGCTGGCTTGCAAAGCATCTCCACTGTGCGGAAAAGTTGAGCTGGCCTATTGTTTGCTGCTGTGATCTCATTTGACAGGAACTGTGCTTTCTTACGAGTGATTGTCGATTGATATTCTTCGTTATGCTTTATTAGTTTTATTTTGTCATCCACTAGGTTAGTCTTCCTCCATCGTCTTTCCAGTCTACGCCCCCTTTTCTTGAGCTCACTAACACTGTTGTCGAACCATGGAGCTTGACGTTGTGGTTTACGAGGTCTTAAACGCACAGGGGCGATAATATCAATTGCAGCCATAACATCCCTATTATAATAACGGACTAGGGAACAGGGATCTTCACAGGCACCCAGTATAGCAGAGAGATCCAGATTTGCTGCAAGAGCCTGGGGAGTCATACCCCTCCTTGGACGATACCTGGTCAACTCCACGGGCAGAGATCTTATTTGAGGGGTTGCAACTAAGAACCAGAGGGAGTAGTGGTCTGACCAGATGACTGGGTTTATTTTTAGGTCAGTGACTTCTAATCCAATCTGAAAGACAAGGTCGAGAGTGTGACCACTTTTATGTCTGGCAGAGGGAATGACCTGTGTGAAGCCCAGACCATTCATTGTGCACAGGAGGTCTTGGCCAAGGCGTGAGAGCTCATCATCCACCCATGCATTGAAATCCCCGAGGATGAGCCATCTTTGATGTTCCAGAACCAGGCCAGCAACAGTGTCTGCAATTTCTTATAGAAATATCTTTCCATCTCCAGGTGGCCGGTAAATGAGAAGTACTCTGAAACCTAATCCTGTCAAACTCCGGGCAGCAATGCACTCGAATGAGCGAGTAGTTTCAATAGGGTGGACCCTAAGTTTAAGTTCTTTTTTGAAGCAGATAGCCACCCCGCCACCCCTGCAGTACAGTCTTGGGTTGTGGATGACAGAATAGTTTGTTGGTACTGCCGCCTCCAATATAGGTGCTGCATTTTCATCTACTTCACCAGCGCCTGCCCCGTTTGTAACGGGGTAATCCACCTCTTACTCTCCGATAGTATCTCCTGGTAAGGAGTGTTCGTATCAATTGATTACCGGAAAATAGAGGGAAAAGCAAAGAATAGTGTGATAACGTAAAAACAAGCACTTTAATTAACACATCATTCTAAAAACATATAAATTCCAATATGGAAGAGAAACTGGTCAGTGACACAGCATGTGTCAACAATGGACAGAAACATTCACATTAAAAAAATCCACCCTCAAGAGAGGAACGGAAGCAATGGCTGATTACCGATTCCTGGTGAACTGACATGCATCAGTTCTAATGCGCATGTGAATCTCGGTGGTCTCTCCCAGCAGCAGCAGGGGGATCTCCCGGTCTCAGTATTCTCCAGGCGCCGGTTCAGTCCATAAGCATCAGTATCAACATGTGGGGGAAGAAAAGGCAAGGTACCCACGCGTTCCGACCCGCCTCGGGTCTTTCTCAAGGTCTGCTGCCAAAAGTACTTTTCTTCCCCCACATGTTGATACTGATGCTTATGGACTGAACCGGCGCCTGGAGAATACTGAGACCGGGAGATCCCCCTGCTGCAGCTGGGAGAGACCACCGAGATTCACATGCGCATTAGAACTGATGCATGTCAGTTCACCAGGAATCGGTAATCAGCCATTGCTTCCGTTCCTCTCTTGAGGGTGGATTTTTTTAATGTGAATGTTTCTGTCCATTGTTGACACATGCTGTGTCACTGACCAGTTTCTCTTCCATATTGGAATTTATATGTTTTTAGAATGATGTGTTAATTAAAGTGCTTGTTTTTACGTTATCACACTATTCTTTGCTTTTCCCTCTAGTTTCCGGTAATCAATTGATACGAACACTCCTTACCAGGAGATACTATCGGAGAGTAAGAGGTGGATTACCCCGTTACAAACGGGGCAGGCGCTGGTGAAGTAGTATGTTTTCTTCTTTTTTTACATTTGTCTCTGGGGTTGGGAAAGCCCCTCTTAAGATACTGCACAGACTAGCTGCCTATGCGCACTGTTGGGTACTATTCTAAACTGCTTTTCAACGCTGCATTTTCATCTAGCCAGGTCTCTGTAATACAGGCTAGATCTGCAGATTCAATAAGGTCAGCAATTGTTGCAGTCTTGTTTCTTATAGATCTGGCATTACAAAGGACTGACCTGATTGGGCATACCAGAGGGCCTTCAGTTTTCTTTATGTTAAGTGCAGGAGCTCTGGGTATGGGGGTCACAAAGTGAGAGTTGACAGTTCTGTCCTTCCAAACACAGGGCCGTCTTTTGGGTATCACTTCTATTTGATTGTTCTTTGAGTATGAGGGTGAGCAGGTGGGCAAAGGACTTAGATGGTTACCGGGGGAAATACATTTCCGGCCTGCTCGCTTCCCACGAATGCGCCTGTGTTTTCTTTTTGAAATGCCAAGGGATTGGAGAATAGAAGCCTGTGATGGTGTGATAGGAACTGCAGAACGTGGTGTACGGAGTGAAAGAATGAAGCTGGAGCAATACGTATACATTTGGTCATCAATGACAGATTACTATAAGTTTGAGTTGCATATGATGATGAGAGAGGGAGAGTAAGCAGTCTTTTTTTTTTTTTTTGTTCTTGTTTTTGTTTTTGTTTTCCTTTTTGTGTTTTGTTTTTCCCCAATTCGGTATGTGATCCAAAATTATAATGGGATTATGAACAAAGTTATTGCTATAACCTATTGGGTATATTTGAAGCAAGTAATAAATAAAATAACTGCTGATTTAGTCAATTATCCTAGGATAGGCAGTCTTTTGGAAAGGTGGTAGAAGCCAATTCCTACTGTGTAGGTGTGAAAAGTGTCAGTGTGAGAGGCCTTTGAAGTAGATTTTTTTGTGGGGTAGTGATAACGTGTCCTGGAAATGGATCCTGATTTTAAACAGTGAGCCTTCAGCAATTCAGACCCTGAATATACTGATATTAGTAGATTAATGCAATAAGTCAGTTATTTGTTGCTCAGAGAACAGAGGTGGATGATGTCTAAGTGAGGGGCTGGATGTAGCCAAAGATAGGTTGTAATCCACGGTACCTTATCTGGGTAATGTCCAATGCAGAGTACAGCAGCTGCTAAACTGAAGGATTTCTCAGTGGAGATATGCAGATGATTCAGTCCAGGATTCAATCCAGTGTGTATCTCAGCGCAGGAATGCAATCCGTTGGTTTTGATGAAATGTCCGCATAGAGTAGTACAAGTTAAAGGTAAGTCCTTGGATATTTATGATGATTCATAGGTCAGTTGTGGTGAATTTAAGCTGTTTTATGGAGATGATCAGGAGCATACAAAAGGTGAGGCAGCCATCTTGGGCGCCAGTCACACATGTAAGATCATTTTATATCTTAAAACATTTCATAACATGTCCAATGTGTCATATTTGGCATTTTTTAAAAGGTCTATAGTAATATGTTGCATCTTTTTTACTTTTATTATACTTTTTAAATTCAATTCTGGAAGTTCTGGAACAATATTCTATTAACTAATTTTATTAGAAGCTAGAAGTTCCACTATCCCCTTTTTTTATTTTGTCTCTTGCCTCCAGAATATGACTAGTAAAAAGTTTCTTTAAAAAGAATCATGGAAATTGGTAAAGGTAGCCATGCAGCTATTTTTTTTAAATAAAATAGAGGACGCACCCTTGCCATAAAGAAATTTTAGTGTATCTATTTACCATGTTTAGCAAAACCATATCTGCAATGCAATAAGAATGACAGAGTAATTTTAACTTCAGCTGTATACCTGCTTTTCCTCCAATGTTCTTTAGAGTTCGATTAAAAGCTGCTGGATTTAGGATGCAATCCAGACAAATGGAATTATTTCCCTCTCCAAGTATATTTTAAACTAGAAAACAGAGACTAGAACAGATTTATACACATTTTTTTGCAGATATTAAATTGGGTATGCGGTGCGAAAAATAACCCTACGGAATGTTTATAAGATAAGAACCATGAAATGTCAACAATAAATGACTACAAATAAGATGATTTGTTAATAAGATTGAACATATTGTGGAAGAACCTTAAGCTGGGTACACACCACCCAGTGGTGCTACCCAGCAACACAGTGATGCGATGTAAGAATACATCATATCCAACGTACACACTAAACAATTCTCTTTATGACAATTTAATGTAATGATGTTATATGTTGTATATAACAACACTGTTTTGTGACAAGGAGTGTTATGCAGCTGTAAGTCACAATACAGATAGGTAGATATTCCATAGGGGCATGCACTTAATAAGTTGTGGCATTTGAGCTATTCTTAAATCATATTAAGTTGTCTAATATTTACCACTGACTTAAATCCATGGATACACCACATTCTGTGGATCTCTGTTGCAATTGTCCATCCACTTCTAAGTTTGATACATTGTACATTCAGACATACTCTTCATAATGCCACTGTTGAAATGCATTACTACTGTAAATAAGTTACTGTCAACTTCTGGACAGGAAATATAACAGGACATATTATCCCTAGATTTAGTTGTTAGAATGCATTAATCAGGTGACTGATAGAGGGAATTCATCTAATTAACTTTTGTTGTGTCAGGAAGGATTTGTTTTTACCCCACTGTGGGGACACCGTTGCAAATTCCTCCTCTGTATCAACACAGCAAGAACTTTTAATAGATTAAACTTGATGGACCTTTCTTTTTTGCTTTGTGTAACTATGACAACAGAGTGTGGGCAAGTAGTAATGATGTATTGATGTGCAAGAAGTACAGTAATTAAGACTAATGTTTCATAGTCACCTGTATGCATGAAAATCATTTTATTAAATGTGTCTAAGATTACATTTTAGTCCAAAACAATTAACATTTTAACTGGCCATGATATCTGTCAAATAGAAAAACCAATAAATCCACACCAGTAAAATATTGACTAATCTCTTTTGACCAATTTGAATGCAGAAGCGTTTTACTCTTTATTTTCAGATAGGTAATTGTTTAACAAATCCTAATGTACTGTAGTTTGTAATAATAGAGTTAAAAATAGGGAAATTGTTAAATGAAACACATGATCTTGTAGGAATTGATCAATACTTAGAAATGATTTTAGCCATAGTTACTGGTTCATATATATTTTGTAGGTAGAAGTTGAGAAGATAAGTTACATTAGATCATTTATATGCATAAAAGTATCAAATAAGGGATTTGTTAATAAGTTTTTGTATGTATACTGTATATCTAAAAGTCCTATTCTGATTTAAACTAGAGATGTGTGCAGAATAGAGATGTGCGGCGGACAATTTTCAGGTTTTGTGTTTTGGTTTTGGATCTGGAGGCCTGCTCGTGTTTTGGATCTGGATTGGTTTTGTCAAAACCATCGTATCAGGTTTTGGTTTTGGATCTGGATGATTTTTTTAAAAAAACATAAAAACAGCTAAAATCACATAATTTGGGGGTAATTTTGCTCCTATGGTATTATTAACCTCAATAACATTAATTTCCACTCATTTCCAGTCTATTCTGAACACCTCACACCTCACAATATTGTTTTTAGGCCAAAAGGTTGCACCGAGGTTGCTGTATGACTAAGCTAAGCGACACAAGTGTGCGGCACAAACACTTGGCCCATCTAGGAGTGGCACTACAGTGGCATACAGGATGGCAAATTTAAAAAATAGGCCCCAAAGAGCACATAATGCAAAGAAGAAAAAGAGGTGCACCGAAGTCGCTGGATGACTAAGCTAAGCAACACAAGTGGGCGGCACAAACACCTAGCCCATCTAGGAGTGGCAATGCAGTGGCAGATAGGATGGCAGTTTTAAAAACTATGCCCCAACCAGCACATAATGCAAAGGAAAAAAAGAGGTGCAAGATGGAATTATCTTGGGCCCTCCCACCCACCCTTATGTTGTTTAAACAGGACGTGCACAGTTTAATAAATCCATAATTTCAGTGACAGGTGGTCCCCCTGGAAAAAGCTTGCCAAGTTCTCAGAATCATAGCTAGCTACAAACATACCACTTCCATATTTGATGACTTTTCACATTATGAGAAGAGGCAAGAGAGAGGAAGAGGACATTGTCAAGAAGGTGATTAAAAATTAGAGAGGCATATGCAATCAGGAACCACACACATGCTTTCACCTTCACTCCTAAATTGGTGTGGAACAGAAAGGACTTCAACCAAGCAAAAATGTAATTATTAGTCACCACATTACTGGACAAACTGAAAAAATAGGGGCCAAAGCCTCCAAAATTGTACCCCCTTCTCCATTTTCAGTGATTAAGATAATCTCAGATTTAATGCTGGGATGCAAATAAACTGGCGTATACCACAGGATCAAGATTGGATGTTTTCCACTCCACGAACTCTGGAGACTTATTTTGTGAAAATCTCGTGGGTTTCTTTTCCCCCCATTTTTTAATACATTTTTATTTACATATTTCGTGGCAGATGCCTTATTTTTGTTTTTCACAGATCCCAGTTACACGCATGTGAGCATACCTGTGTGTCCCAGTTGCACGCATGTGAGCATACCTGTGTGTCTTGTTTATTTTATTCCTATTTTATTTTTAAATAAAGCAGCCCCTTAGATGTCTTAGCTGCCCCTCCTGAGCCCCCGCAGCAGCCCCAGATGGGGCAAGTTGAGTTCGGGTGGGTTCGGTAAACTACTAAGCATGACTGTGCAGTACATTTTTTTGTTATTGAGCCCCTGCCCTAGTGGAGCTTACCACTCTACAGTTCAAACTCATTTCATACTATAAGTAGGACTGTGGGAGGAGGTAATGCCAACCTCCGTGCCCACAGCATGCCTCAGCCTGGCAAGCCAGACATCTTCCTGGCTGTAAGCCACCATGAGACTCCATACTTGGCCTTATTCAGTAACTGTTTGTACCTCACAGGAGCTCCTGGTTCATCTAGTGCTGCAGTGCAATGGAAAGCTGATGCAATGCAAGATCACTAAAACTCTGTTCTTCTAACACCGCAAGGTCTTGTGACAACCCTATGCAGCCCTTAGGAAAAGAAGATACCTGTACAACATATAGACATCTTCTAAATAAATAATCCCAAAATGTGGAACATCAATAATAAATCAAAATTAAGGTTGACTAATTGGAGCCATTCATTTGAGTGAGTCCCTAACATGAAATAACTGAGAAGAACCTCTCTCTAATACTCCGGCAGAAAACATCACGTTTACCTCTCCATAAGTTGCTCTAGATATGATTCAGTCTCTTCTGAGTCACACTGACTTTGGCCACAAATGTGGTCTCTCCCCACTTTATTTAAAAAGCAATTTCCATTTCCACCTTTGCAGCTAGTTTTCACAAATCTGTTTGTGATGTTGAAGCTTGTTTCATATCTGCTCTAGGCTTTCATTTACACCTAGGATCAAGTACAGCAGCACCCCTGGACTTATACAGCATAGGCAGCAACCCTGGAGAATTACACAGCACAGCAGACAGGTAACAGCAACCTTAGACTTAAACAGCAGTGGGACAGCATGCCTGGACTGATACGGCATAAGGGCAGCACCCCATATAGGGCAACACCCCTGGAATGATGTGGCAAAGAAAAGATGTGCAAGATGGAATTGTCCTTGGGACCTCCCACCCACCCTTATGTTGTATAAACAGGAGATGCACACTTTAACAAACCAATAATTTCATGACTGTGGCTGAAATGATTGGTTTGTTTGGGCACCCACCCCAAAAAAAAACAATTAATCTCTCCTTGCACAAACTGGCTCTACAGTGGCAAGATGTCGTCCTCATCCTCAGATTCCACACCTTCAGTGTTTACATCCTCATCCTCACAGTGAAATAATATTCAAACAAACAAACAAACCAACCAACCACATCATTTAGGTGTCAGTGGACTGCTTATTTTATTACCCAAGTTTCTGAACTTGACAATGACTTATGATGAATGCGTTGCAGGTGACGCATAAGGGAGAATGTTCCTAGGTGGTTAATGTCATTATCCCTACTTATTATGGATTGACAAAGGCAACAGATTGCTTGACACCTGTTGTCCGTTTCTGTAGAGAAATAATTCCACACAGAAGAGATGGCTTTTTTTGGTATTTTGCCCAGGCATGACAATGGGCTTTTTCATCCCATGGCCAACAACTGTCTCCACTGGTGCCTTATTCAAACAAACCACATCACCATCAGAATCCTTATCGTCAACTTGCTCCACAGCGCCAGCTACACCCATATCCTCCTTATCTTGGTGTACTTCTACAGTGACATCCTCAATCTCAATATCAGCAATTGGACTGGTGGTGCTCTTCCCAGCACTTGCAGAGGGCATGCAAATGGTGGTAGGAGCCTCCTGTTCCCATACAGTGTTGTGAAGGTCAGGCCTAGACATTGCAATTGCAGACAGTGCCAGCATCCCTGTATTTTCAGAACACCCCTGTAATTTTATAGCATACAAGACAGGGTCAGTGTACATTGATTTTTTCTGCACCCTAGAATTATTACAGCATACAAGACAGGGCCAGTGTACATTGATTTTCACTGCACCCCTGAATTTTTATAGCATACAGGGCCAGTGTAATGTTATTTAAACAGCAGCACCCCTATATTTTACAGCATACAGCAGTGTGTTTTTAATTTTTAAAAACTACACTACACCCCTGAATTTTTATAGCATGAGGGGCCAGTGTAATGTTATTTGAATAATAACACCCCTATATTTTACAGCATACAGCAGTGTGCTTTAAATTTTTAACAACTGCACCTCTGAATTTTTACAACATACAGGGCCAGCAGCACCCCTATATTTGACAGCATAGAGGAGCAGTTGCTTTTAATGTTTAACAACTGCACCCCTGAATTTTTACAACATACAGTGCCAACAGCACCCCTATTTTTTACAGCATAGAGGAGCAGTTTGCTTTTAAATTTTAACAACTGCACCTCTGAGTTTTTACAACATACAGGGCCAACAGCACCCCTATATTTTACAACATACAGGAGCAGTGTGCTTTTAATTTTTAACAACTGCACCTCTGAATTTTTACAACATACAGGGCCAGTAATAACCCTATATTTTCCAGCATACAGGATAACAGTGCCCCTGCACCCTGTACAACATAGTGACAACCAGGACAGCAACACCCATGTACAGCTGCAGCACCCAACCGTAACAGCACATGAAACACCAGTGACAGCCAGGACAGCCAGGACAGCACCCCTAACACAGCACAGGCAGGGCCAGTGCCAGGATTTTCGACACCCTAGGCAAATCTTCAGCCTGCACCCAGGGGGGATGGGGATGGGTTAGGTTTAGGTTGCAGGGAGGGGGGGTTAGGTTTAGGTTGAATAGAGAGGGGGGTTAGTTTTAGGTTGCAGGTTGGGGAGGTTAGGTTTAGACATCCCCCAGTGAGGATTAGGGTTAGACTGCAGGGAGGGGGGGTTAGGTTTAGGTTGAATAGAGAGGGGGGTTAGTTTTAGGTTGCAGGTTGGGGGGGTTAGGTTTAGGCATCCCCCAGTGAGGATTAGGGTTAGACTGCAGGGAGGGGGGGGTTAGGTTTAGGCTGCAGGGTGGAGTCTGTATTCTGACCACCGGCATATTATACCCAACCTGCCACAAATGTTCTATATAGATGTTATGAATGTCCAAATGAGTAACCAATGTGCTAGTGAGCTGAGCATGTCATTTAAATGAGATTTTAATTAGGTAAAATGGAGTCACAGCGCTCTAATCTCTACACGCAACATGTTACCAAGATGTATACAATAATATCAATTATTGATAGGATAGAAAACAAAACAAACTAAGCCATTGAAAAACTTTTACATGAGTACTATACACATGCACTCCGTATAAATGTTACTGATAGTATCAAAGTTAATTCAAAGGTTAATAAATCTCTCCAGAAATCCCTAATTTGAGTCAAACTCTTAATCCCAAATTCTAACTCAGGAACTGGTCGCCTCCAGGTCCACAAAACTTATGCTGGACATACCCTTCCTTGTGCTGGTTTATCACCTGTTCTAAAGTGCTGATGCGATGGAGCAGTGCCGCTGTCACTCTTTTTTCTATGTCCCCAATGGTGTCCGATACATCAGCAGACCAGCATCACTGGAAGCAATCGCGGGGTGAAGGGGTCAAGTAACATGTGGGAGGTAGTCCTGGGAGTGCGGGCGGGTAACATGTGGGAGGAAATCACAGCAGGGAGGTGGCTGTGTAACATGCGGGAGGGGGGCGGGTAACATGTTGGAGGCACTCGTGGGAGGGGGCTGGGTAACATGTTGGAGACACTCACTGGAGCGGGCCGGGTAACATGTTGGAGGCACTCGCGGGAGCGGGCCGGGTAACATGTTGGAGGCACTCGCGGGAGGGGGCCGGGTAACATGTTGGAGGCACTCACGGGAGTGGGCCGGGTAACATGTTGGAGGCACTCGCGGGAGCGGGTCGGGTAACATGTTGGAGGCACTCGCGGGAGGGGGTGGGTAGGTAGGTAGCATTTTGGAGACAATCGTGCCGGGGGCGGAACAAGAGGGAGGCAATCACAGGAGGCGGGTGGCTGGGTACCAGTGCAGAACTCGAGAGGCTATCGCGGGGGGGGTTGGGGGTGCAACATGCGGGAGTCAGTTAAGGAGGGTGCTGTCAAGGGGCTGTGTGGAAATGTGACGGGTTCTACCGCTGTGGGGGGGAGGGGGGGGATTGCAGAAAGAGGAGCATGCCACAGACAATAACATTTTACATAACAAGAGCCGTCCTGCTTATCGCCTGGGGGTGGGTGGGTGTAACATGCGGGAGTCAGTTAAGGAGGGTGCTGTCAAGGGGCTGTGTGGAAATGTGCTTGGTTCTACCGCTGTGGGGGGGAGGGGGGGGATTGCAGAAAGAGGAGCATGCCACAGACAATAACATTTTACATAACAAGAGCCGTCCTGCTTATCGCCTGGGTTATACTTACTCATGGCGGATGATAACAGATGGGTGGTGCAGCATCCCTGCTCAGCTGTGTGTGAAGCTCAGCTGAGCTAAGGGAATAAAGTAAGCATTTTTTCATCAGCAGCGTGCAGCGCCGCCCACCAGTGGCCGGCGCTCATAGGCAGCTGCCTAAAGCTGCCTAATGGTGGCGCCGGCCCTGAGCACAGGTACACCACAGTGATTGCAGCAGCACCCCTACAGAGCACACACTAACCCCACCTGATGCCACCACCCACAGAGAGAGACAGAGGTCTGCCTCCCTCACTCTCCAAGTCTGGAGTGAAAATGGAAGCGATGCACAGCTGTTTATATGGGATCCAGAACCCGCGAGAATCCGACAGCGGGATGATGACGTTTTGCCTCGTTCTGGTTTCTGAGTCTGGTGGGAAGTCCCGAGCCGGACTCGAATCCGGGCTCGGAACGGGATATTTGGGGGAGTTCAGTTCTCAGAAAACCGAACCCGCTCATCTCTAGTACAGACCCCTGTGTTTTGGTTTTGGTTCTAAATCATCAGCATGTTTTGGGTTTTGGTTTGGGCAAAACCTCCCTCAAGTATTTTGATTTTTTAATTGGATTTCTTTAAAAAATAACAACATGTAACTTGGACTTATTTTTGTTTATATAGTATTATTAGCATCATAAACATTAATTTCCAGTCAATGTTGGCACCTAAAGTGAAGGGAGAGAGACATACATGTAATCCAAAACGCACAAGATTAATTTTTGAGATCCAAAACCAGGAATTGTGGGAACCCAGAGCTGGGCCTGTGTTCTACTCGAAGCCCCAAAGTGACCCAAGCAATGACTTGGTTCAACTTGAAATGCCAAAGTTCTTGTGTGTTTGATTTTCCGCCAAACCAAACCAAACCAATCATTTCTAACTTAAACCACAGACGTGTACAGTATATAAGACTTTTTAATATATTATATATGTATATAGTAGCAATTATAAACTGGTATGTCTGTTGTCCAGTAGATCAATTTGCAAGAGATCATACAGTATTTATTGATAAAACAAGAATTGACCCATCTGAGGCAGAATTTACCTTATATACATATCAAGGATGTTACATGAGAATTGTTTAAGAACACAAATTCTACATTTTATGATGTGCTGGTAACTGTGTGGTAGAGCTCAGTGACCTGTGGTGAGGTAAATAGCTGGGGAGGCACTGGCTAGTATGAATGCAACAATTACACACATATATATGAACCTGAGGGTTCATTTGGGCATTATACAAAGGTGCAGAAGTATATACTGCTGAAAATTTGGTGAGTAACTCCCCTGTCTTACTCCTGAATACTCCAGAGTTTTGACTATAAAAATGATTAGAATAATACAAACAAGATATTTATAATATCTTCTTTGTATTTTATATATACATAACTCTGGAGTATACTGGAGTATGACAGGAGAGGCTCTGCCTCACCTGACTGCACCTCACTGGTAGAGCTATCTTTCTGGTTTTATGATACCTTGAAATGCACTTTTAGGCAGAACTATAATTATATAATTTGTTACCATGTTATGAAAAACATGCCAGCTGGATGGCGAAGTTTAGGGATATAAATATATGGAATTTAGCAGTGATGTCCAGTGAGGTGAGGCAGAGCCTTTCCTGTCATACTCCAGTATACTCTATAGTTTTGACTATAAAAAATATATGTAAAATATCTTGAATATATGAAATATATAAAATATAAATATATGAAAAATATATGAAGAATATATTAAAAATATCTTCTTTTTATTATTCTAATCAATTTTATATTAAAAACTCTGGAGTAAAAGTATATGACATGTGAGGCAGTGCCTCACATGTCCTAAACATGTATCTATCTTTTCTGCACATCTCTGATCAAACCTCACTAAATTTCCAGCAGTATATACTGCTGCACCTGTGTATAATGCCCACATGAACCCTTGGGCTCATACATTGTGTGTCAGTCTGGCTCTGGTACTAGCCGGTGCCTCCTTAGCCATTTATCTCACCTCACGTTACTGGAATTTAGTTATGTTGTAGTTGGAGATTGACCTGGAGAGAGAAGAAGAGGGACAGCAAGATGGACCCAAAGAAAGAATGATCATAAGAATTCTAGACTGTAGATATCAATCTGTCGTAATCATAATGATTTTAAATATATCTTAAAATGTTTGTAGTTTGCAAGATATCATTTATATTGTTTTACATACTTAGATAATTAAGCATAAATATAATATTTATCACTGCTGTGCATATTCTATTCTCTTGATTCTCTTGGGCAGTACGGATGGTGTAATGGTTAGCATTACTGCCTCACAGCACTGAGGTTATGGGTTCTATTCCTACCATGGCCCTAACTGTGGAATTTGTATATTCTCCCCGTACTTGCATGGGTTTCCGCCGGGTTCTCCGGTTTCCACCCACAATCCAAAAATATACTGGTAGGTTAATTGGCTCCCAACAAAATTAACCCTAGTGAATGTGTGTGTGTACATATGATAGGGAATCTAGATTGTAAGCTCCACTGGGGCAGGGACTGATGTGAATGAGCAAAATATTCTCTGTAAAGCACTGCAGAATATGTGTGCGCTATATAAATAACTGGTAATAAATATTAATAATAATTGATATGAATTACAGTACCTGTAAATTTATGGGCGCACATTTTTTTTTATGAACTCATTTTGTTAGACACTATCTCCATTTTTATTTTTACTTTTTCCTTCAGAATATGACTAGTAAAAAGTTACTTTAAAAAAATCATGGAAATTGGTAAAAGTAGCCATGCAACAAATTTTTATAAAATAGAGGACGCACCCTTGTCATAAAGCAATTTTCTTGTATCTATTTACCATGTTTAGTACAACCATATCTGCAATGCAATAAGAATGACAGAGTAATTTTAACTTCAGCTGAATACCTGCTTTTCCTCCAGTGTTATTTAGATTTCGATTAAAAGCTGTTGGATTTTGGATGCATTCCAGACAAATGGAATTATTTGCCTTTCCAAGTATATTTTAAACCAGTGAATAGAAAAAGTAACAAATTTATGCACATTTTTGCAGAGATTAAATTAGTTTTGAGTTGAAAAAATAAACCTTAAGAATGTTTATAAGTAAAGAACCATAAATGTTAACAAATAAATGACTGTACAGCTAAGAAGAGTTAGTAATGAGATACAACCAAGGAATCATATTGTGGAAGAGCCTTAGGTATTATCCTGTGGTGGATGTATATGGATGTTTGATAGATTACATTGTTTAAACATGTATTGCCATGTTTGATTGACTCATTCCATGTCTCCTAATGTGATTGTATTCAGCGCAAAACCCCATCAATTAACCGATTCTTCTTCCACTAGTACTTGGATACTTGGTGGCTATCACTCTGTTAGGTCATCAGTATCTGCAAAAATCCATTTTCTCTGGCTTCATGGCACAAGGAGCTAAAATGTGAACACAACCTCTCTGTAATTTGCAAATAAGGAACTTTGTGGTATGTGGGACACTGTGTACTTCCTACTGTATTACATGATAAGAGGAATATGCCTCCACTATAATGTTCTAGAATATGTAGTATTTTATTTTAGGAACATGTGTATTCTGTGTTCAATTTGTGCAAATTTGATTGCTGTGAATTTGATAATACATGTTAATGTATGCATGATATTTCGAGAGAGAGAGAGAGAGTGAGAGAGAGAGAGAGAGAGAGAGAGAGAGAGAAAGACATGTAATACAGGCACTTACCCAAAAGAAATTACTACATTGCCAAGTTTAATGTACTGTAATGTAGAGAGAAGAACAAATAGATGGCATCAAGGTATCATGATGCTGCTTGAGAGTTACCCTGAGATATGATGTTTCCAAACATAAACATGTATGTTGAGTGTGTAATATTGGCCTAAAAATGTATCAAACAGACTCTTCTGTAAATGTCAGGTCTGTGTCCTGTAGGTGACCTAGGTCCTGTGCTGCAGAGAAGCTTAATGATAGAATGTAATTTACGGCCCCTGATATCTCTTGATGTTAAACACAGCGAGCGAGATAGCTAGCTAGGACCAATTGTAAATGATAGTGTATATAAGACCTTTACCAGGAAACCCCCCCTCTATAATCTATGACCCCTGAAGTCCTAAACCAAACCTTTGTTTAGGGGCCACATCTCCTTTTAACCATCTGGCCTGGTAATAGATAGGGCCTTTATAAGAGGTTATGAAAATGAGTTATGATAATGTCCAGTGATCCACTTCTAAGAATCTTACGAGTATATCAATCTATGTTGAGGCTAATGCCCCCCTCCCTGCAGAAACCTGAGCTAGGACAAGAGAATGTGTGTACCTAGAAGTGTGAATAATTTGCATGGACAATAAGAAGTGGGGGATAGGAGCCATCCTGTAGGGGATAAGAATGAGATGTGCACAGCACCCGGTGGCGATTGCTTAAAGGAGAGTTTGCTAGACTGGAGTGATCCAAACATTTGTCATGTGCTCCTTTTATGGCAGAGTCCTAGCCTCTTGTTTAAGTTAGTTATTCTGTTTTTATTATCTGCTTATTTTAATAAGAACAAATGGAAAGAACCAGTGGGCATTGAGGAATTAGACAGTATGCTTTGAAACAGGATCACTTGTCCACATTCAATTCAAACATGTCCACATTCAATTCAAACAAAAACTTGATTTGAAGGTTGTAGTTACCTTCTTTAAGACTTGATCTACCAATAATCCAAACACGGGTGAATTGGGCAATCTGAAATATAACCTCTCACCAAAGAAGACAATCCTAAAATACATCACAAATGGGTTCTTATTAGATAAATATTTGAATTAATTTTATTCATTATACTAATTAAACATTTGGTGAGAATAACATGAAATAAAAATCTATTTCAGTTAAACAATTAGAGGAAGTGAGGTCATCAGAAGCAGCCAGCTCAATACTTTGGAGCTAGAGACCAGTGCACAATATTGCTACATTCGTCCAAGAAAAGGGCCATTAGTAAGTTACCTTAAATATACCATTTGATTCTTCCATTTTAATTACAGCTTTTTATTGGTAAATTTATTTCAAATGCATGTTGTATGTATATCCAATTATTCTGATAAGGACTGTTTGCTTTTTGCTAGGCTTTTTGAAGTTCTTTGAGGGTTTCACTCCAATTTTGTACACAGATAAAGGCATTTTAGTATACATTTTCTTCTCTATATACCTGGGTATGTAAATCCGAAATTTTTGTGAGAATGAATAAGTATCTGATAATAAAATATATAGTGTTAAAATTGATTCTCTCTCCTCATTAGGCTTAACGGAGTTTAAAGAAGCCGTGTTTTATCTACAAATGATCTAAATGCAGAATATAGCCAATTGTGGACAAACTATTATAGGATAACCCTTCAAAGAAAATAATATAAATAATATAAATAACTGCTGCTGGCTTACAAATGCTCTTACGAGGTTTCCTTCACCCCTCACCACAGTGATACAATAGAAAGTTTTTTGAGCAAATGACTTAGCCTGCGCTGTGAGAATGTGGTCCTTGTATAGTCTTCTTACACTTCCATCTCCATAACACTTAGTTTCACCATAGGGAAAATGAAACAAAAGTGTTCATAGTGAAGTATGTTTTAATACAGTGTAAAAGCAAATATACAAGTATACAGGGTAATTCACAATAATAGTCAGTTTAAAGCACCAATCTGCTCCTGGTGGTGAGTAAATGCAGAGAAATTACCGGAAATAAATGGAACCGTGGCCAAACAGTTCCAAACAGTGCATGGATAATTTGATAAAAGCTGACACCAGTCCAATCAGAATACCCTCCTGGTCGCCGGCTTCAGACTCCACAATCCTCATACACCTGGAGGCTCCCAACGCGTTTCCACCCCTGCCTGGGGTCTTTCTCAAGGTTTCCTGGTGAATAACTGACTTCCAAACATGCATGTGTATTTAAATGTCCTCTAACCAATCACAAGCCAAGGAGCACAGGTGGACCCTATACATAAATCTCCTAATAGTCTTTTGGTCCCCTGCTGTGCTCCTCCCTATTGGCTGTGTCCATGTGCACATTCCTATTGCTATGGTAACCCAGTCTGGGCTTAACTTGCATCGCGTCACTTCCGGTGACGTATTTCCTGTTTCTCGTGAAGTCCCGAGTCCTCCCAACGAGTGTCATACACAATCATCCCCTTCTCCTCACGTACACGTTGTTTCCGGGTATCCCAGGCAACTTGGTAAGCTCCCTTCATTCTCCGTCGCGTCACTTCATTATACTTCACGTCACTTTATTATAGGATAACCCTATTACCTTTCTATCTGGGTATGTATATTTCCCCTTTTTTAAGAATAATTAATTGACCAATAACTATGTACACAGTGTTACCATTAAATATTTCCTTTATTAGGCTATATGGAGTTTGAAGAAGCCCCAGTTCATCTATAAAGACCCATTAGTGTAATTCAATGGTTTTTGGACATAAATATTCCATTCCATATCTTTTAACTGATCTTGGTATTTACCACTTATATATTTAAGCCCCTACTTAAGCCACTAATATTGCTTTACATGTTCTGATATTAATTATTCCCAATTAGGATATTCTCTTTGACTAGATTTTAGATTCCATATCTTTGGAGACACAAATCCACCTGTTGAACAAAGGCATATTGGGAATTATTCTATACTTACCCTTTACATGTCCTTCGGTATGTATTGGCTTTGTCTGTCATCATCAAAGTCATATGTGCTCTATCATATACCTCCATACTCATCACTAGTAAAACGGCGGTACTCACAGGACCTTTTCAATTCAAAGTTAAATCAGGAAACACTGCTCCAATGGCTGATTAATGTTTCAGTTATATTAAACTTTTGTCGTTTATATATATATATATATATATATAGATACCACCACACTACTCAATAAATTGGAACGTATCGGTGAAATTCCAGAGGGGGCGTGGTTGGTTTCTGTGGATGTAACTAGTTTGTATACCCTGATCCCAAGGGATGAGGGATTGGCAGCCATCAGACATTTCCTTTGTGAGGATGGCAGACATACTAAGGAACAAATGGAGGTGCTATGCAGTTTGTTGGAATTCATCCTTATAAAGAATTCTTTTTTGTTTGATAACACTTATTATTTGCAAATTGGGGGCTGTGCCATTGGATCTTCTGTGGCACCAGCCTACGCCAATCTCTACATGTTTGTTGTGGAGGAGCAGTTATTCTTCAGTAATCCTGTAATATATCCTCTAAAATCATGTTCTATACTAGATTTATTGACGATCTGATGCTTATGTGGACGGGCTCTAATGAGGAGTTATGTGAATTGATTGAGATCTATAATCTTTTACAATCAGCGGTCAAGTTGACAAGGAATATGAGTAGAGACTCTCTACCTTTTTTTGGATATGACCATTGAAGTACAAAATCGCCACTTGATCACTACTCTGTATATAAAGAGTATGGATAGAAATACGTTGTTACAAAACAAGAGATGTCATCCGAGAAGTTTGAAACTGGGGCTACTGTACTCATAAATGTTGATGATTAGAAGAGTTAACAGTAATTCAATACAAGGAGAAAAACAGATAGATGAATTGATTGAGAAATTTATATCAAGGGGATATGGAAGATCTAACTTAATGGCAACTAAGAGTAGAGTTCTGGCACTGGATAGGAAAATTTTATTACAACCGTCACAGAAACAAGCCAATAGTAATAAAATGCCTTGGGACAACAGATACAATACATGGTCAGCGGGCATCAATTATATCTCAAAACAATTGTGGCCTCTGGTGAGCTCGGATAAAGATTTACATCTTAAGGAGATACTAGATAGCTGGAGATACTAGATGGTATACTAGATGGAGAAATTTAAAGGACGTTCTTGTAAAAAATTATATATCTCAGATTGAGATGAGTAGTCAGAAACAAATTGAACTATGAAACATCAGGAAAGTACTAGGTGTTCATGCACCACTTGCAGATATCTTATCAGTGGAGATACCTTTCATCATCCACATAATGAAAAGAGATACGTGATTCAGGATCATTTGACATGCGAGAGCACATTTGTCATCTATCAGATTACATGTCCTTGTGGACTTTCGTATATAGGAAAGATACAATGTAAGTTTAAAGAACTATGGTGGCACACCGGTCCTCAATCAAACTAGCATTGGAAACAGGTCGCAGTGACCAGCCAGTGGCACACAACTTTCTAGAAGCCTGTCATAATCTATCAAGTTTGAGATACCATATGATAGACCATATCCCTCCTCCTCTATCACCCCGGTGATAGAAATAGCCTGCTTATTATGAGAGAAACTGACTGTATCATCTGACTTGACGTTATCTCACCCAGAGGTTTACATGATAAACTTTCTTTGGCATCATTATTATGATATGTATATATAATAATATTTTTTCATATATTTTTCCAGATAACAAATTCCATTACTCAGTGAGACTGCTCCTTATTTGTTAAGCCCCTGTGACTGTGGACATAACAGCATGACATTAATATTTATGTCTGTAATACTGATATATTGGTGGCTGATTTGTCACTTTAGTCATTACCACTGTACTTGCTGGTGTACTTTATTCACAGACATTTGTTGTTAATACATGACAGCAGTCCATGTGAATTACAGCTCTATGGTAGGCAAGATGTCTAAAAAAAATGTTTGGCTAATTATATACTTATTCTTTGACCATGGCATGTTAGCCCCTGACATCTATTTAAATATTTACCATGTATTGATACAGATTTCGGGGTTAATGTATTTAGGCTAAGGATTAGTATAGAGCTTGCTCAATTAGCTGTCTTGCAATAGTAGCCAGGACCACCTGACCGCAGTCATGCTGTATTAGACGTTACTGGTTGTTTACCTTGTTTTCCTTGTTACCTTGGCAATTTCTGCACTGGAAGGGTGGACGTGAAACACGTGGAGGAGCAATGATGTCATCTAGCAGCACCATGAGTGGGAGAATTCCTGCGCTGGAGGCTGCTTTACATGGTGAAGGGGTTGTGATATAAGGTGAGTTGTTTATCCTCTGTATTCTGATGACAGTCATTTAGATTCAAACGTTGAAACAGACTGTGGTGGTCTTCTGATCTTCTTTCTTTCTCCATTGCCACGAGTGCCGCACCTACCTGCCAAACTGTATTCAATTCCATTCTGGAGAGGGCACCAGGTCCAGTTGTTTTATGTAGTTGGAGTGCCGAACTTCTTGGACATGCTCACAGCTACTGCAACAACATAATGGGCCACAAAAGTCCATAAATATCCAATGCAATAGTTCAGGCACTCACCACTTTACTTCAAAATGCTATTTATTGTACCTTATAGGTGTATCTCAAACATGAGAGTTAGCAGCAATCCAAATAGTAGCATGTTTCAGAGCATATATATTCAAGGAAAAGGTGCTGCCAGCATATGTAAAATTCCACTGGGTGGAGGGTGCACTCTCACATAAATAATTTAACTTCAAAGATTAAGTCAATGATTTATTATAGTCACAGATCGCCTTTATAGTCGATGATTCTGTCCTTTCAACATTCTATTAATCAGTACAAATTCGGGAGATTGTTACATCTACGTTAAGTTTTCTCTGATAAACCCTTTGAGGGCATTAGGACAAGATTCAGAGCCAAGTCCACTTTTGATCCCCCATCCTCCCATTCGAGCCTGAGGACCTTTCTCCGGTTGGTGCAAAGAGACTCCAAAATGCAACCCCTCAGAGAATGTATGACAATCTAATGCCAAATGAAAGAACTGCTCTTAAGAAACATCTGGTGATACGCCCAGCGGATAATGGTGGGGCAGCTGTCATCCACAACTGGAGTGATTACATTCAGGAGGTGATTAGACAACTGTCCGATAGGACGACATACCTTCAGTTGGACTCCAATCCTATCCTAATGATCAAGACTAACATTGACATATGTGTAAAATGGGGTTTTGAGCAGAGATGGATCAGTGAAGATCTGATGAAGTTTTTAACAGTGGACCATCCTAAATGTCCTGTGATTTATACGTTACCCAAAATTCACAAAACATTAGTACATCCACCTGGAAGGCCAATCATTGCAGCCAAAGGCTCCTTACTTCAACCATTGGCAGAATTCATTGACATTATCCTACAACCCATGGTTCTTAAGATCAACAGTTATCTTATAGATACAGGTGATTTTCTTTGGCATCTAAATGACAGTCAAATATCTGGTGGTGGCACGTTTCTAGCCACTATGGATGTCTGTTCTTTATATACAGTAATCCCGCATCATGATGCTTGAACATTTTGAGAAATGTGCTGTAAGGATTGCCTTGCAAAGACTTTCTGACTGAATTTCATTTGAAACTCACCAAATTTGTTTTAAAAAGTAATCATTTCATGTAGAAACAAGATTTTTTTTCTCCAAGTATCTGGCACAGCAATAGGGTCAAACTTGGCCCCATCCTATGTCAACTTGTACATGGCATGGTATGAGAATACCTTTATATTGCCCTGTTATGGTGACAAAATAAGTTTTTTTTGACGATTTATCGATGATATCTTCCTTTTGTGGCAAGGAACAGAAACTGAATTTAACACAATGGTTACAGAATTGAACACACTCGATTATCCAATACGATTTACCCACACGATTTCAGCTACCAAAATTAATTTTTTTAGATGTTACTGTTATCAACACTAGTACACAGCTTATTATTATGTTGTTTTGTAAGCCGTCGGATTGGAACATGATGTTGTAGGCTAGCAATCACCGTCCTCCTGCTTGTTTGCCTATATCACAGTATCTAAGAGTTATGAGAATTAACTCGGAACCGGCATGGAGAAATGATCAATGTGCTGAAATTACTGCACATTTTTTGGAAAGAGGATATGCATCTAAAGTTCTCAAACAAATGTCTAGACAAGGCTACCCATATATTTATGGGCAATACAACGGAGAAAAAAAAAACAGGATCGGATTATCTTTTCCACCCTATTCAACAATAATGCAAGTAACATCAAAAAGGCACTCCATAGACATTGGCCTATTGTAGCTTTTGATGTAAACTTACCCTTCACAAATGTTGGAACACTGATAATAGCCTATCGCCATGGGGCTAATTTGAAACAATTACTGATGCGTCCCACTATGTTTCCAGAATCAAAAATGTCTGCTACTCATTAAATGCAATTAAAACCTGCCAATTTCTCATGCAGGAGCTGCACTACATGTAGATCCATGATGACGGGCTCGTCATTTAGTCATCCACCCACAGGGAGGATGATAAAAATCAAACATAATCTACACTGTAGATAAGATTTTGTTATATACATTTTGAAGTGCCCATGTGGCCTATGTTATGTGGGTCTTACTACTGAAATGTTTAGTGATCGAAAGGCTAATCACAGGTTCTCTATCCACACAGCTTTGTTAACAGGACAAACTGATAAACCAGTCGCTCAACATTTTTTGACAGCTAAGCAACAGGTTGCCAGCCTCAAATGCAAGCTCATTGATTGGATAGAAGCAAGAAAAGATTATCTACTACCTTAATGCGCTATCCAACACAATACATAACATACAGCAAGACTACAATGTCACAAATGGTAGATCACGAGGTGTTCCCAAAATGATATTTCTACAGTCCTGGTAGTGTATAGTTCAATATGATAAAAATGTCAAGTGGAATATTCTTGAAAGCAGAAAAAGGGGGGGAAGGTTTTCACGGGGTACACACCGTACTCACGTAGATGTAGGCTGTTCAAAGCTCATAAAGGTTTCTTTCTCCAGTAGAAATTTTTATTAGATGTCCTTGAGATGGAACCTCTTCATATCAGTGTTCGATTTCCCGTATGGACCCGGAAATATAAACAGTAGAAATACTGATAGTGTAGTAGGTTTCAGCAAATATCAGGAAAATCAGTTGTAGTGATAACTGGAAGCTATGATAGCAGATAGAGGATTCTCCAACGTACCCAACTTACATAGGTGCATATTTGAATCCCCATATAAAGGTATCTTTCAACAGATCAGTAAGGCCGGAAAAAAAGAACATGAAGGATATCTCTTAATAAAGCGTACCCGACTCACGTTTGGGAAGAATAAATGATGCTCATAAAGGTATCTTTCAGATGTTTCTCCTTAGTGGATGGTTGGAGGTCCCGAGCCAGTAGATGATCTTTCTCTGGTGGTCTCCTCCTGATTAGTTCGTGGCGTCCTCCCAAAAGATAAAACCAGGGGCCAAACCCCAAGTGAAGGTCAAAAAAAGGGGGACTTCAAAAAATGTTGATGGGTATTTATTATTAAAAAACAAAACACAATGTCATGTGTGTTAAAGGTACAAGTGAAAATGGGGGGCAGATGGAATCAAGCAGACCAGAACCTAGGTGGTGGTGAGGTCCGGACCTACACACTCCCAGGAACTGAACCCCCAAGAAAACAAGTGTCCTTCAGTTAAAACCAACGCGTTTCGACATTAAGTCTTTATCAAGGTAAGTATCCATAGTGCAGTTTGTCCATATATACCTAAAAACCTTAATCCATCCCCTTAGGGGGTGGGGGGGGGGGGAGGTCCGTTTCAATTAAGGGTGAAAATGTCCCTTATACTGGAAAACACCTCTAAAAACTATAATACATAAACAGTATAAATAATATAGTGTGAATTATATGTAAACTGATAATAAGAGTTTGAACCAGAGTGTTAAAAAACATAAAATTAGTGGTTTGCGTTCCAACCCTTTGGAACGCAAACCAAATCCGGCGGATGTCCGGTCCTGACCTTATAAGGTCCCGGAAGTGGCCGGATATCAAGGGGGTGAATAAATTATAGGATTCCAAGCAGGAAGGAACCTGCATTCCAAATTTAACGTCACATCCGCGTGACGTGCACAATGGACGGAGACGCGCGAGGGACATGTTCCGTGTTCCCTCTCGCGCGTCCCGTCTTCATGACATAAGTGCACGGCGGAGCGGGGTGACGTGTGCGTTCCACGGTCCCGGAACAAGGGGAGTTTTGCGTTCCACACCTGTTAGTGAAAGGGAGCCGCGTAAAGCTCCCTTGGAGATCTTTTATAGGTGGATAATAATACGAAGGGTTGCAGATAAAGAGAGTAATGTTCCCAGTTTTTAGAGAAAGTTATATACTGTAAAAAATTAAAATAATAATAAAAAAATAAATAAAAAAAAATAAAAATAAAAAAATATGGGCTCAAAGTGTTGAGGGTAAAGGTGTTGTATTCTGTTTCCTTTTAAAATAAATGTTGGGCATATGCTGAATTTCTGCAGAGATTTAGGGGGAAAGAGACATAGTGGTCCATTCGGAGTGTGAACCCATATTTTAAAGGAACCATTTGGTTTCAAAGTCTAAATTAAGACCTTTTGGGACCAATGTCCCCAAATTAAAAATGGTTTGCATTTCTTTCCGTGCTAGTCTTTCCTCCGAATCATTTTTCCTCCAGTTGTTTTGAATAACATGAATCCCACAAAAAGAAACCAGGTGGGTGATGTTACATTCATGGTCATTTTTAAAATGGGCTGACACACCATGTGTGATTAGTCCTTTCCTGATGTTCCTCAAATGCTCGCTAGTTCTTTCTTTTAGTTTTCGAGTTGTCCGACCTACATACTGTTTCTTACATATACACTCCAGTAAGTAGACCACATTCTTACTGTCGCAGGTTATAAAGTCTCTGATAGGGAATTCTTTGTGATTAGAGGTGAATTTATATTTAGTAATTGCTGAGTTGGTTCCCTTGCAATTCCTGCACATTTGGCAAGAGCCACATCGGTAGAAGCCTTTTGATTTGATGGGGTTTCTCTTCTTCCCAGTGTCCAACATGCTGACAACTACCTTAGATCGAATGTTGTCAGCTTTTCGGTAGACGAATCTTGGTTTCTCCGTGATGTATTCTCGCAGGATAGAATCTTGCAGTAACACATTCCAATGTTTCTTTATAATATGTTCAAGATCTTTGTACTGACTATTATATTTAGTGATGAAGGTAATTCCAGGTTTTTCTTTTCCAGATTTTGTCTTCTTATTTATTGGTGCTTCCGTGTTGTTGTTTGTAATGGTCGTATCAGGATTTGTGATAATCATCTCTTCCCTGTTGGTCTTTTCATAGTATACAAAGGGTTCTTCTATCTTGTCCTCTTTATAACCTTTATTAAGAAATTGTCTCTTGAGTTTTAATCCTTGTGTTTCATAGTCTTCAATTCTGGAACAATTTTTTCTTATTCTGTAAAACTGACTTTTTGGGACCGAAGTTAACCAATTGGGGTGATGGTTACTGGAAAACGGTATAAACGAGTTACAATCAGTCGGTTTTACATATGTCTTGGTCTCCATTTTTCCTTCTTTAACAAAAATGGTCAAGTCCAAGAAATTAATCTGTTCTTGACTCCGAACAAAGGTGAGTTGGATGTTTCTGTCATTTGCGTTAAGATGTTCACAAAAAACATCCAGCGAGTTGGAGTCCCCTCTCCAGATAAAGAAGACGTCATCAATATATCTGACCCATAGCACCAGGCTTGCCCCCATGTCGTGGCCCCTATATACGGAGTTCTCCTTCCAATGGGCCATGAACAAGTTGGCATAGCTGGGGGCAAACCTGGTGCCCATGGCCGTTCCATGTAGCTGTAGATAGAACGTATCATCAAAGTTGAAAAAGTTGTTATTGAGTATTAATTCAATACCATCGGTGATGAATGTTTTTAAATCTTCATTAATGTTCTCTTGGTTTAGGAACAAAGAAGTTGATTCAACACCATGTTTGTGGTCAATGACTGTGTATAATGAAGTAACATCAGCGGTTACTAAAATGAAGTCTGTTTCCCAATGTACCATATTGAGTTTTTGTATTACTGAAGTGGAATCTTTGAGATAAGATTTAGTTTTTTGAACGAGAGGTTGTAACAGATGGTCGATGTATTGAGACAGATTAGAAGTAATGGACTCCCATAATTGCGGGTACAGAGTCCATTACTTCTAATCTGTCTCAATACATCGACCATCTGTTACAACCTCTCGTTCAAAAAACTAAATCTTATCTCAAAGATTCCACTTCAGTAATACAAAAACTCAATATGGTACATTGGGAAACAGACTTCATTTTAGTAACCGCTGATGTTACTTAATTATACACAGTCATTGACCACAAACATGGTGTTGAATCAACTTCTTTTTTCCTAAACCAAGAGAACATTAATGAAGATTTAAAAACATTCATCACCGATGGTATTGAATTAATACTCAATAACAACGTTTTCAACTTTGATGATACGTTCTATCTACAGCTACATGGAACGGCCATGGGCACCAGGTTTGCCCCCAGCTATGCCAACTTGTTCATGGCCCATTGGGAGGAGAACTCCGTATATAGGGGCCACGACATGGGGGCAAGCCTGGTGCTATGGGTCAGATATATTGATGACGTCTTCTTTATCTGGAGAGGGGACTCCAACTCGCTGGATGTTTTTTGTGAACATCTTAACGCAAATGACAGAAACATCCAACTCACCTTTGTTCGGAGTCAAGAACAGATTAATTTCTTGGACTTGACCATTTTTGTTAAAGAAGGAAAAATGGAGACCAAGACATATGTAAAACCGACTGATTGTAACTCGTTTATACCGTTTTCCAGTAACCATCACCCCAATTGGTTAACTTCGGTCCCAAAAAGTCAGTTTTACAGAATAAGAAAAAATTGTTCCAGAATTGAAGACTATGAAACACAAGGATTAAAACTCAAGAGACAATTTCTTAATAAAGGTTATAAAGAGGACAAGATAGAAGAACCCTTTGTATACTATGAAAAGACCAACAGGGAAGAGATGATTATCACAAATCCTGATACGACCATTACAAACAACAACACGGAAGCACCAATAAATAAGAAGACAAAATCTGGAAAAGAAAAACCTGGAATTACCTTCATCACTAAATATAATAGTCAGTACAAAGATCTTGAACATATTATAAAGAAACATTGGAATGTGTTACTGCAAGATTCTATCCTGCGAGAATACATCACGGAGAAACCAAGATTCGTCTACCGAAAAGCTGACAACATTCGATCTAAGGTAGTTGTCAGCATGTTGGACACTGGGAAGAAGAGAAACCCCATCAAATCAAAAGGCTTCTACCGATGTGGCTCTTGCCAAATGTGCAGGAATTGCAAGGGAACCAACTCAGCAATTACTAAATATAAATTCACCTCTAATCACAAAGAATTCCCTATCAGAGACTTTATAACCTGCGACAGTAAGAATGTGGTCTACTTACTGGAGTGTATATGTAAGAAACAGTATGTAGGTCGGACAACTCGAAAACTAAAAGAAAGAACTAGCGAGCATTTGAGGAACATCAGGAAAGGACTAATCACACATGGTGTGTCAGCCCATTTTAAAAATGACCATGAATGTAACATCACCCACCTGGTTTCTTTTTGTGGGATTCATGTTATTCAAAACAACTGGAGGAAAAATGATTCGGAGGAAAGACTAGCACGGAAAGAAATGCAAACCATTTTTAATTTGGGGACATTGGTCCCAAAAGGTCTTAATTTAGACTTTGAAACCAAATGGTTCCTTTAAAATATGGGTTCACACTCCGAATGGACCACTATGTCTCTTTCCCCCTAAATCTCTGCAGAAATTCAGCATATACCCAACATTTATTTTAAAAGGAAACAGAATACAACACCTTTACCCTCAACACTTTGAGCCCATATTTTTAATTTTTTATTTTTTTTATTATTATTATTTTTTTTTTTTTTTTACATTTTTTACAGTATATAACTTTCTCTAAAAACTGGGAACATTACTCTCTTTATCTGCAACCCTTCGTATTATTATCCACCTATAAAAGATCTCCGAGGGAGCTTTACGCGGCTCCCCTTCACTAACAGGTGTGGAACGCAAAACTCCCCTTGTTCCGGGACCGTGGAACGCACACGTCACCCCGCTCCGCTGTGCACTTATGTCATGAAGACGGGACGCGCGAGAGGGAACACGGAACATGTCCCTCGCGCATCTCCGTCCATTGTGCACGTCACGCGGATGTGACGTTAAATTTGGAATGCAGGTTCCTTCCTGCTTGAAATCCTATAATTTATTCACCCCCTTGATATCCGGCCACTTCCGGGACCTTATAAGGTCATGACCGGACATCCGCCGGATTTGGTTTGCGTTCCAAAGGGTTGGAACGCAAACCACTAATTTTATGTTTTTTAACACTCTGGTTCAAACCCTTATTATCAGTTTACATATAATTCACACTATATTATTTATACTGTTTATGTATTATAGTTTTTAGAGGTGTTTTCCAGTATAAGGGACATTTTCACCCTTAATTGAAACGGACCTCCCCCCCCACCCCCTAAGGGGATGGATTAAGGTTTTTAGGTATATATGGGCAAACTGCACTATGGATACTTACCTTGATAAAGACTTAATGTCGAAACGCGTTGGTTTTAACTGAAGGACACTTGTTTTCTTGGGGGTTCAGTTCCTGGGAGTGTGTAGGTCCGGACCTCACCACCACCTAGGTTCTGGTCTGCTTGATTCCATCTGCCCCCCATTTTCACTTGTACCTTTAACACACATGACATTGTGTTTTGTTTTTTAATAATAAATACCCATCAACATTTTTTGAAGTCCCCCTTTTTTTGACCTTCACTTGGGGTTTGGCCCCTGGTTTTATCTTTTGGGAGGACGCCACGAACTAATCAGGAGGAGACCACCAGAGAAAGATCATCTACTGGCTCGGGACCTCCAACCATCCACTAAGGAGAAACATCTGAAAGATACCTTTATGAGCATCATTTATTCTTCCCAAACGTGAGTCGGGTACGCTTTATTAAGAGATATCCTTCATGTTCTTTTTTTCCGGCCTTACTGATCTGTTGAAAGATACCTTTATATGGGGATTCAAATATGCACCTATATAAGTTGGGTACGTTGGAGAATCCTCTATCTGCTATCATAGCTTCCAGTTATCACTACAACTGATTTTCCTGATATTTGCTGAAACCTACTACACTATCAGTATTTCTACTGTTTATATTTCCGGGTCCATACGGGAAATCGAACACTGATATGAAGAGGTTCCATCTCAAGGACATCTAATAAAAATTTCTACTGGAGAAAGAAACCTTTATGAGCTTTGAACAGCCTACATCTACGTGAGTACGGTGTGTACCCCGTGAAAACCTTCCCCCCCCCCCTTTTTCTGCTTTCAAGAATATTCCACTTGACATTTTCATCATATTGAACTATACACTACCAGGACTGTAGAAATATCATTTTGGGAACACCTCGTGATCTACCATTTGTGACATTGTAGTCTTGCTGTATGTTATGTATTGTGTTGGATAGCGCATTAAGGTAGTAGATAATCTTTTCTTGCTTCTATTGTATTGGAGATTGTGTGACATCTCCCTCTACAGACCCATTGCAGCAATCCAGAGGGCGCGGTAGGATTTCATCCACTTTGTTTGTATCATTGATTGGATACCCCCTGGCAGACAGGTGGAGATAGGAACCTGGCTCTCAAACAGCGTGAAAGTTTTTTGATCCACAAACTCGATACAATTTCCCCCCAGGGGTTGAGTGAAGCCAATTCACTCAATATATTTCCATAAGGCTGAGATCTCTAATCTTTAGGTGATTTGATAATTACTATTTTTCACAGCTATTTCGCAACATAGCCATTGATGGCAATAACTATATTTTGGAACGTTGTGATATTTCTCCCTGTTCAGAATTATATAGTAACGTAGTAACATAGTTTCTGAGGTTGAAAAAAGACAATTTGTCCATCGAGTTCAATCTATTTGTAGTCTCCCACGCTGTGTTATTTTAGGACTAATTTTGTCTGTTGCGGATGTCGGTCATTGTGTTTGTTCCTCTTTTTTAATAACTATAGTGCGTGACTATGCACCATAACCCTGTATATCCTTATCCATTAGGATTTTATCTAACCCATTCTTCAAGGTGTTGAACAAGTCCACCATTACTACTTTCTCAGGCAGGGAATCCCAAACACGTAATGTCCTTACTGTGAAAAAACCCTTTCGCCGCTTTGTGCGGAATCTCCTCACCTCTAACCTAAGTGGGTGTCCATGTGTCCTCTGTGTTGATCTTACCAAAAACAGGTCCCCCGCAAGCTCTGTGTATTGTCCCATTATATATTTGTAAATGTTGATCTTATCCCCTCTTAGTCTCCTCTTTTCCAATGTAAACATGCCTAGCCTTGCAAGCCTTTCCTCATATTCCAGCATCTCCATGCCATTAATTAGTTTGGTAGCCCACCTCTGAACCTTTTTTAGCACTAGGATATCCTTTTTGTAGTATGGTGCCCAAAATTGTGTACAGTATTCAAGATGTGGCCTCACTAGGGATTTATATAATGGGAGTATAACACTCTCGTCCCTTGCATTAATTCCCTGCTTTATGCATGCTAATACCTTATTAGCCTTTTTAGCTGCAATCCTACTTTGGGTAATTCTGCTTAGTTTGCTATCTATGTGAACACCTAAGTCTTTTTTAGTACAGAATCCTCTAATATTAACCCATTTAGTATGTAGGTGTTTTTTTTGTTCTTGCTACCAAAGTGTATTACCTTACAGTTGTCTGTATTGAAGCTCATTCTCCATTTTGCTGCCCATGCTTCTAGTTTGACTAAGTCATTCTGAAGAGACTCAGCATCCCCCTCCGTATAACCAATTTCTGACCCAAGTGCATATTGTGCATATTGTGCATATACATCTGTCCCTCACTGTTGAATGAAAGCACTGCGTTATGCGTGGAACACAAGCGCAGTTACTTCCGGCCCGGTGGAATGCACGGACTTCCTGTCTGGCAGCCAGGATTATAGACAGCATTTAGAATCACCATTCTGGAGTAAGTATTTTTGTCCCACAGGTCGTGGCGCTACATGAGTGCACTTGTACTATAGTAGGTTCGTTGTGATGAGTTTGTAGGGAAGTGCTGAACTAAGCATGGAACGCATGAGCCGTCACTTTCTGTCTGGTGGCACGCACGGACTTCCGGTCTGGCGGCCGGGATTGTAAATTGCTGCGTTGTTCTCTGTCTGAATTGAGCTTCTGTGTCCTGTAGTAGAGGCGCGATTAGCACTGACATCTCCTTTAATTGTTACCTTGTGATTACTTAGGTGGCTTGTGATAGTTTATGATATAAGGCTTGTTTTCGGATACTTCCAGTCACGGGAGAGCACTTCCGGCCGGGAGGTTTAAATAGCTCAGATCTGTGCTGGTGTAGTATGCAGCCACATGCAGACTGAAGCGGTTGGAGCATGTAAGTTATATGGTGATTTTCTTGTATCTGTGCTACCACTGTTAGGCTATCTAGAGTTTGTTGAGTCTGGTTGGTTCTATTTAAGTCTATCATACACATATATATTTGTTTGCAGAGTTCATATTTATGACATTGAAGTATGAGTGGCTGCATCTGGTCCTGAACATTGAGATGGCCAGGTATTACTTGGTGGTGGCTATCTGATTAACAGAGTTGAATAGATTTGATATTTAACTCATGTATATATTTTCTGTTTTCTGTAGTGCTATATATTGAACTTGCATTGCTTCCCTCTATGTAAGGAAGATGGGATTTTAAAGATGGTTGCTAAGTGAGCCACAGGTATAGTGCCTTAGAAGTTCTACTGCCATTGTATAAGCACGTTGTACATAGGACTCACTACTAGGTTATTCTGGTGGTGGTCTTTTTCTATTTTTAGATGTGTGCTTTGCTATGGGGCCTGGGAGGCAAGGGTAGTGATCGTATGTTCTGTTTTACAGATGTATTATACACCCAAGTGACTGTTGAACTTCTTAAATTTGATGTACAGCCTGTCTTGAAAAAGGTCCGTTATGTGACCGAAATGTAGACTATAAAGGCGATCTGTGACTACATTAAATCATTGACTTAATCATTGAACTGAAATTATTTATGCGAGCGTACACCCTCCATCCAGTGGAATTTGCGATATTTGAGTGGACCGGACTATGGCCTAATGGGAGTGATTTTGTATGAGTGATTTTGTATTTTGCTCAATTCCTGTAGTTGATCGGATGGGAGTGGTGTGTGATGTGTCTCTACTATAAAGGTGATCTATGGGGCATTGTGCATTATGGGCTGCTGGATGAATACCTGTTGTGAAGTTGTATTTCTTGACAAAGGTTCTGAGTAAACTGAAATGTCGACATGCTGCTATTTAGATTTCTGCTAACTCTCATGTTTGAGATGCACCTGTACGCTACAATAAATTACATTTTGGAGTAAACAGGTGAGTGCCTGTACTGTTGGATTGGAAATACAGATGGAGACACGCTAGTCGTGGCTCTGTCTGTGCCTAGGCTCACCCGCCTAGGTGCGCCTAGGACTCGGCATCTCTGACTGGGTGCACGCGCCCATGACGGAGATGCACCCCATTCACTTGAATGGAGGGGTGGTCTTCAGTATGCTGACTATCGGGATCCCGGCGCACAGTATACCGGCGCCAGAATCCCGACAGCCGGCATACCGACACTTTTTCTCCCTCGTGGGGGTCCACAACCCCCCTGGAGGGAGAATAAAATAGTGTGGCACTCGTAGTGCGCCACCGTGCCCGCAGCGTGGCGAGCACAGCGAGCCCGCAAGGGGCTCATTTTCGCTCACCACGCTGTCGGTATGCCGGCGGTCGGGCTCCCGGCGCCGGTATGCTGGTCGCCGGGAGCCCGTCCGCCGGCATACCATACTACACGCGAATGGAGAGCATCTCTGTTTGTTCACTTGGACAGAGATGCTCTGAGTGGGAGAGTCTCTTTGCACTCCAGGCGTGACTAGGCGGACAGATCACCTAGTCATGCCAGGAGTGCTCGTTTGTGATGGAGCCACCTCAGATGAGTGCGGCTCCATCTGTACATTATATCTCCTATATAATTGCCCAGATCTGTCACTCTGTGACTGTGTTGATAACGCTGGGCGTGGCTAGGAGCTCTCATTGGGTTAGCAGCTGGTCTATCACACCCAGCCCACAGCTGATTGGGCGAGAATTACCTTCCCACACAGGTTACATCCAGTGGGAGGTTCTGCCCTTTGGCTGCTGTGCGTTCACAGAGCAGGATTAATAATGGGGCTGATGGAGCTGCAGCTTCAGGTCCACACCCCAAAATAGGCCCACTGCATCTGCAGCAACATACCCTCCAACAATTTACACATAAGAATCACTACAAATGCAAAAAGGGGGCGTGGCCATGGGTACAGTGGCGTGACCACGCCCCTTTTCCTATACTTTCAATGGAAGTTTGGAGAGCCAAAAATCGGTACTGACCATAAAAAAATGTACTGTACCTGCCAAAAAGGTACAGTTGGAGGGTATGCAACTGCATCTGCAGCAAGTCTCTGGGCTGTAGATGGGGAAAACAAAAAATCCTTTTACTGCAGCGTCCTAATTGGGGGTCATTCCGAGTTGTTCGCATGTAGCAACTTTTTGCTGCCCGTGCAATCAACTAGACACCTCCTATGAGGAGGGTTTTTTTGCACAGCAAGGCTGCGAGCCCTTGTGTAGCTGAGCTATGCAAAAACATTTTGTGCAGTTTCTGAGTAGCTCTGGAGTTACTTATCCGCTGCGATGTCTTCAGCCTGTCAGGTCCCGGAATTGACGTCAGACACCCGCCCTGCAAATGCCTGGACACGCCTGCGTTCGCCGCACCACTCCCAGAAAACGGTCAGTTGACGCCCTGGAACGCCTTCCTCCTGTCAATCTTCTTGCGATCGCGGCAGCAATCGCTTTCTTCATTCTTCTTGTCATTGCCCAGCGACGGCTGTCCCTGGGGAACGAGGAACCTGTACATTGCGGCCGCCGCACATGCACACAACCGACCCATTTGCACTGCTACGAAAAACAGCATCGTGCAAATGGGTCGGAATGACCCCCTATGTCCTGCTGCCAGTCCGCCTGCTCCCTCCGGCATCAACAATCCCCACTCCTTAGCCGCGGCGCAGGTGGAACAAATGCTGCTGCGGCCACCGGCATAGATGTGTATGAAAGCGGCGCAGCGGAAGGCTTTCATAGCCCTCCCTGCGCTGCATACTCTCTGAGCCCCGGAGCCTCCTCTGCGCGTGATGTCACAGAGGTGTCTCCCCGCCACAGCCGCGCTCAGATCCCCTGAGTCCCTGACTCCGCAACACAGCACCTGGGCTGCCGGCCTGGAAGCCTTAGATGGCTAATGTAACGGATAGAGTGGGTGATATCACGGAGGGTGATGTCTGGACGTTGAATCAATGTATAGATATATCATGTGCATAAGGGTGTACAGTCTTCTACATGTAAAGAATGCAGTTAGCCCATTTTTATAGGTGTGTTCCAGGAACTTGGCAACAATAAAAAAAAGTTAAAGGGCCTAATTCAGAGTTGATCATAGCAGCAAATTTGTTAGCAGTTGGGCAAAACCATGGTGGTCATTCCGAGTTGATCGCTCGCTAGCAGTTTTTAACAGCCGTGCAAACGCTATGCCGCCTCCCACTTGGAGTGTATTTTAGCTTAGCAGAAATGCGTACGAAAGGATCGCAGAGCGGCTACAAAATTTTATTGTGTAGTTTCTGAGTAGCTTCAGACCTACTCAGCGCTTGCGATCACTTCAGACTATTCAGTTCCTGTTTTGATGTCACAAACACGCCCTGCGTTCGCCCAGCCACTCCTGCGTTTTTCCTGGCACGCCTGCGTTTTTCCGAACATTCCCTAAAAACGGTCTGTTGACACCCAGAAATGCCCACTTCATGTCAATCATCAGCGGCAACCACTGCGACTGAAAAACTTCGCTTGACCCTGTGTGAAACTACAAAGGCCGTTGTGAAAGTACGTAGCGCGTGCGCAGTGTGCCGCATACGCATGCGCAGAAGTGCCGTTTTTGGCATCATCGCTGCACAGCGAACATTTTCAGCTAGCGATCAACTTGGAATGACCCCCCATGTGCACTGCAGGGGGGTGGGGGCGGAGGGGGGGGCAGATATGACATTTGCAGAGAGTTAGATTTGGGTGGGGTGTGTTCAGCCTGAAATTTAAATTGCAGTGTAAAAATAAAGCAGCCAGTATTTACCCTGCACAGAGACAAAATAACCCACCCAAATCTAACTCTCTCTGCACATGTTATATCTACCTCCCCTGCAGTGCACATGGGGGGGGGTAATTCCAAGTTGATCGCAGCAGGAATTTTGTTAGCAGTTGGGCAAAACCATGTGCACTGCAGGAGGGGCAGATATAACATGTTCAGAAAGAGTTAGATTTGGGTGGGTTATTTTATTTCTGTGCAGGGTAAATACTGGCTGCTTTATTTTTACACTGCAAATTAGATTGCAGATTGAACACACCACACCCAAATCTAACTCTCTCTGCACATGTTAAATCTGTCTCCCCTGCAGTGCACATGGTTTTGCCCAACTGCTTACAAAATTCCTGCTGCTATCCACTTGGAATGTCCTCCATGGTTTTGCCCAACTGCTAACAAATTTGCTGCGGCGATCAACTCTGAATAACCCCCAAAGAACAAAAACATACTGTATCACTAGCATCATTAATGAAAAATGCCCTAACACTTAATTTTAATCATATAAATTTTACGTGATGTTGATTGGACTACTTGATCTTCTCTTGATATCATGAAAGAAAGAAATAGAAAAAACAGAGAAAAATGTTATATACAGAGACTAACTTTCAGCTCTGGATGACTGAAAGAGCCTGGGGAAAATATATAAAAAAATTCCTACACTAGTAGCTGTGCTTGTTTGAAAGTGTATAATGAAACTTCAACACACAAACATTCTATTTTCTCATCAGTTAGCTACAGAAATGATCACGTTTTGGCATACTGTACAAATAAGCTCTTTATTATTCCTGGAAATCTAGAGTAGCACCCTGGGTCCATGTAATATTTCTTCGTTTTATATATAATCATGAATGCTTAACATAGAAATGATTCAAGTTATTAAAAAATACATATGACCACATATTTGCTCTTCATTTACAATTAACCTACAGACCTCTACTAATGTGACAGCAATTAAGTATATATACCTAAATAATAGTTTTGAAGTGTCTTTAATAACTACTGTATCTGATTATAGCTGTCTGAGCTAAGGGTTTGAAGAACTTGTCCAATTATAAAACTAATCAGTGAGGGGTAAACATACTGTATAGCCAGAACTGGCGGCAGGAGGGGTCATTGGGGACACCCATCCCAGGCCCAGATGTTGTGAGGGGCCCCAAGTTTCAGGACAGTAATCATGGCTGTGCATGCTGTGGCAGCATGGCAGCTACCATGGCTAGCATGGATGGATTAGAATTGAAATGGATAACATCAGCGACTGTAGTAATTGATAACTCTGACCCACTGACTCGGCCCCCCTACGGTAACCCTCTACTGGCAGCCCCCAGGTAACCTGTCCTGCTGGGGTTATGAATTTACATGCCTGCATGATGCAAAACGCTGTGCTCCCCTCCTGGCCCTTCCCTGTTCTGTCTGCAGTATTGATGGTCTGGATCTCTACCTAAGAGGAGCAGGACTGCCACCTGGGCTGACTGTTGGAGATAACATTGTACCGAGCCCCACAATTTCTTTTGATAGCCCTGTATATAGTGTATATAAAAAGTTTGAACCTGGAGATTGGATAAATATTGAAGCTCTGAGATCAGAAGAACAATCTAGCTAGATGAGGCTTATTCAAGACTTGGCTATGCATGTCAGTAGGCCAATTACAGAGATCCAGAAGTATGCTTAGTGTGGCTACCTGCTGATTTAAATTCATAATTACAAATATTAATTCCAATCTAGTCATTCTGTGTTTCCTGATCAATTTGGATGAATGGATGGGTCTGTTCAGGTTGGATACTTTTTTGTTGTTGTTAGAATTGGAAACCCATCTTATTCAATACACTCTGAGTCATGGGGGTTCTTACTGAATATTTTCTTACACGTGGGTGATTGCTGACAAAATTGGACCATTTAGAATGATTCAGAAATGGCCCCAAATGTTATCACTGCTGCGATCCCATGTGCAGCAGTTATTTGAAAATATGCAAATGTCTCAGCTGCGGGGATTTGTACTGACCTGCCACTAGCGGTGTCTCAGATCTACCACTTTTGAATGAAGGCGCAACCATAGGAAAGACATTGGTTGATCATTGATCTCTTGAATAACGCTGTGACCATGCAGCTGGAAATAAGACACCGGAGCCATTCTACTGCATACGGGATCACAGTCGCATGCTGTGACAGGCCTCTGAAATGGTCGTGACATGCCTGCATTTGAGCCACAAACACCCCCCCCCCCAGCCCTCCATTACCGCCACAAAGAGATACTGACTGTCAATCATTTTGCAAATAAATCCTCAATGTGACCACCATCACAAGACAGTGGTGATTCAGATACAATACCTATTGCTATGGGATGCACAAAGTACTGATTATTAGTAGATTGCGCATGCACAATGTGCTTCCTACTGTTGTGTGCGCGAACAGGTCCTGCGACGTAGCAAGTAGCGAGGCACTGACAGTCTGATGCTTTTTCAGGGATCAGGAACGAGCGGCGATGGCCTATTTTTGTGAAAACTGAGGCGTCACATCTTTTTAGGGGGAAGGAAGAGGCCAGAGATCTCTGTCATTGGAGTGAAATTTCCTGACTTCTGCCACAGGCAGCTTGCATGGCACCATGGGTGCTGCAAGCCGCCCAGTGGTGAGTTCAGTGATCCGATGCTGCGTCCTAGAATGTAGGTCGGATCACTACTGCATCAGGAGGTATCTGCTTGTAATAGACACTTCTTGCTGCATTACCATACAGTGCTATCACTGATGCTTCCAAGGTAGCAGCAGTGATAGCAACTCAGACCACATCTGAATGAGGTCCCACATGCGTAGTGTGACATATACACATGCTCAGTAGAAAAATTCTGCCATTTGTGAAAACATCCATCTGTATGCAAACTTCTCTGAATCAGGCCATCAGTCCAAGCGACCAGATCACTGTAAAGTTGTGTACACACGGAGCGACATGGCTCAGCGATGTTGACTATATAGTCAAAATCACAAAGAAAGTTAGTGCATATCGCTCTGTGTGTACACAGCAAGCGATAGCAATGCTCGTCCCTGCCAGGTTGCTATCGCTATAAAAAATAGACTGTGCAGGCAAGTCAATTTCGACTATGTCGCTGGAAAAGTGAAAACATCCCCCTATGTAAATGAGTTAGTCAAAATTGCCAATAGCCAAAATCGCTTGCACGTTTACAGGGTCATTCCGACCTGATCGCACGCTGCTGTTTTTCGCAGCAGTGCGATCAGGTCTGAACTGCGCATGCATGCGGGCCACAATGCGCAGGCGCGTCATTGCCCGTCGCCGGCCAGCAACAGATTGAAAGAAGAAAGCGCTCACAGCGTCAACTCACTGTTTTCTGGGAGTTTCGAAGAAAATGTAGGAGTGCCCGGCCGTTTGCAGGGAGGGATCCTGAAGTCAGCTCCAGGAAGGATCAACGTAGCGGGAGAATAAGTCTTGAGCTGTGCAGAGACTTCACAAACTTTTTGTTGGTGCAGCTCTCTGCACAGCCGATCGCACACCTGCACAGCTCTAACCTCCTCCCCTGTAGGTGGCGATTACCTGGTCGCAGCAGTGCAAAAAATAGCCTGCGTGCGACCAGGTCGGAATGACTCCCTTAGTCAAAATCGCTGGTAAAGTTAGTCAAAATCGCCTACTGCCAGTTCAAGGTAAATCGCTCAGTCAAAATTGTTCACAGTCAAAATTGCTCCGTGTGTACGGACCTTTAGAGCAGGCATATGCGGATTGGGTTTCTAGACCCGCCTGAATATGTTGCCATCAATTTCAGTTTAATTATTTTTCTCTTACGTCCTAGAGTATACTGGGGTTACATTTAGTACCATGGGTGTAGACGGGTCCACTGGGAGCCATGGGCACTTTAAGAATTTGATAGTGTGGACTGGCTCCTCCCTCTATGCCTCTCCAACCAGATTCAGTTTAGAAAATGTGCCCGGAGGAGCCGGTCATGCTTATGGAAGCTCATGTAGAGATTCTGCTTTTATTTTATGTTTGTTATTTTCAGGCAGGGCTGGTTGGCACCAGCCTGCCTGCTTCGTGGGACTCTTGAAGGGTTAATGGTCCCATTCCCCACTGACAGGACACTGAGCTCCTGAGGGAACTATTCACAAGCCCCACCATGGTGAGCATACATTCCTACAGCATGCCGCCACCCCTAACAGAGCCAGAAGAATGAAGAGTGGTGAGTACTAAGCCAACGCCCTGACTAGCGGGTCACCGGCCATTATGGCGGCATGAGGGTACAGAGACGCACGGCTTCTAACCTGGGCGGAATGCGTCTCCACTCTCCAGACACAGTACACAGCTGCGTCTCAGTACACTGTACACAGTACCCACACTGGCAAAAACAGCCTCAAAATGATTTTCTCTCCATTTTAAGCAACAGATTACCTCAGCCAGTATAAAAAAAAAGTGGGAAGACCGCACACCATTGAAGGGGTGGGGCTTCACCATGAGAGGATCCAGCAGCTCACCAGCACCATTTTCCCTCTGCAGTGGACACACAGGGGCAAATGCAGGATTTTTAAGGGGGCAGTTTCCTTTGTCTATTATATATATATATATATATATATATATATATATATATATATATAGCACATACATGGAAAACCCCATATCCACTGAGAATGTGTGTGTGTGTGTGTATATATATATATATATATATATATATACAGAATATGTATACAGTCAGTATATGAGAGAGAGGGGGCCAAGGGGAGAGAGAGAGAGGCACGGGAGGGAGAGAGGGGGCATGGGGGGAGAGAGGGGCATGGAGAGAGAGGCATGGGGGAGAGAGAGAGGCATGTAAAGTGAGAGAAATATCAGCAGCAGCAGAATGAAAGAGGGCAGAAGAGCTTGCACTCACAGTGAGGTGTATTGGAGAGCAGTTACCTGGAGGTTGGAGGTTTCTAGTGGTTGGCTCCCCGCAGCCCAGGAAGACTTAAGTGGCCATGCGGGGGTAGTTGAGAGGAACCCGCTTGCCTGAAAATACTTTTGTACATCTGGGCACTATAGATTATATATATATATATATATATATATATATATATATATATATATCTCAACACATGTCCATCCATAACTTTCCAGCCAGGGTATGGACAAAACCAGCACACTGCTTATTATTCAATCAGCTTTTTACTTCATATAGCAGACATGTTATTCAATCAGCTTTTAACTTCATATAGCAGTAAAGCACAAACATCTGGATTCAGCAAATACTCATCGTATGCAAGGCAAGTACAGACTGGCAAAATCCCAAACAGCTGTTTTCGGTGCTCCTTCCTCAGGGGAAAACCAGTTAAGGTGCCATAGTGCCTGGTGCTAAAGTGTCAAAGTGCTGTGCAAAATGCTGCATCATAGGAGAGCATTATTTATGCTCCCCTAATCAAGCTCATCACCAGCACCTGGAGTCCCATGCTGCCCCGGGGCCGGCCACACCACGCTCCCCAATCCCGGAAACATCTGAGTATTGATTTCAAGTCATTTTTAGACTATTATATGTACCGATTAGCATGACATTTTAAATTAAAAAAAACACAATAACTGTGCAGTAACAGATTGATCCCAACAGAAACAAAAATAAAGTGTATAAACAAGATAGGAGATAACTATACCATCAATAGCCAAAAACAAGATCAGGGCATACTCTCTATATCCTATACGGGGCCTATCAGTGCTTACTTAAAGGAAAGAGCTAAAGGAAAATTCCTAATTCAAACCATGGGGTACCATTGCATCCATACGATATATCCATCGACACTCTTGTTGTAACAGTAATTTATGTCTATCACCTCCCCTTCTCAAAGGTGGAACGTGATCGATCGGCATATATGCAAAGTCACTCAGCTTATGTCCATGTGCAACATAGTGTCTTGCAACCGGTGGCGTGTTCCCATCCACCTTCTGGTAGGCCTTTTTAATCACTGATCTGTGCATTCCAATTCTCTCTTTTAGCATACGTATGGTCTTCCCTGTGTAAACCTTCTTGCAAGGACAGGTTATCATATAGGTCACAAATTTAGTTTCACATGTCATCCGATAACGCAAAGGATAACATGTTCCCCTCATGGGGTGACAACAGCTTTTACCAGTCAGCATATAATTGCAATTGACACAACCAGGACATTTATAGGCACCAGTTTGGAGTTGTAGCCAGTTTTTTCCCCTACCCACGCGTGGGCTAATGTCTGAGAAGGTCACTTTTTCTTTCAGATTACAGCTCCGCTTGTAGCAGAATAATGGTGGCTTATTGCAGAAGTTTTGCATCACAGGATCTGATTGCAGTATGTGCCAGTGTTTACGAATTGACTGGCGAGCATTGCCAGAGGAAATAGAGTACGTGCTGGCAAAAACCATGCGCTCTGATTCGAGCTTAACCCGTGGCTGTAATAATTCATCACGTGACAGTTGCACACATCTGTCTATGGCCTGTTGTACTTCAGTGGTGTCATATCCTCTGTCGATGAATTTGTCACCCATCATTGCAAGAGCATCAGGTAGTTCCTCACGGTTAGAGGTAATTCTTACCACACAAACTAATTGAGAAAAAGGTAGCCCCTTTTTTTAGAGCTGGTGGATGGAAGCTAGATGCAAGTAAGAGAGAGTTTTTATTAGTGGGCTTCCTGTAGATTCCTGTTGACAGTACCCCATTGCGTATCCGCACAGAAACATCAAGGAAATTAATCTCTGAAACATCATGATTACTAGTGAATCTGACAGACCCCGGCAAATTGTTAAGTTTGTTGACAAAATTAATTAACATGTTTTAGCCACCAGACCACAGTATGAAAAGATTGTCAATATATCGTACATAGAATTTAATGTACCCCGAGAACAATGTGTCTCCCATGATATGGCGTTTTTCATACTGATGCATAAATAGATTGGCATACAATGGGGCCATATTAGACCCCATCGCTGTGCCTTTAAGTTGTAAATAGAAGGAGTTGTTGAACAAAAAGTAATTTTTATGGAGCACCACCTCCATCAACAACAAAAGAAATTCCATAGGAGGACCCGCATACTGTGGACTGTGGCTCAAACATTCCTTTACAGCAGAGATTCCTTCTGTGTGCCCAATATTGGTGTATAAACTGGTGACATCTAGAGTCACCAGTATACATTCAGAAGTCAGTGTACCAATGGTGTTCAATTTACAGAGAAAATCTGTGGAATCCTTTATATAATAGGGGGTAGCTTGAACTACTGGTTGTAAATAGAAATCAATGTACTGGGAGACTGGCTGGCTTAGAGACCCCCGTGCCGAAATAATCGGCCTCCCTGGTGGTTTCTCTAGTGACTTGTGTACTTTTGGTAGAGTATAGATCAATGGGATCTTGGGAAACTTCTGCATAAGAATATTAACCGTGGATTCATCAATCCAATTGTTGGATAGGCCCATATAGATAATTGAATCAATTTCCTTTTTAAAGCGCTCTGTTGGATCAAAAGGGAGGAGCTTATAGCAGTTCAAATCCGATAATTGGCGTAGTACCTCATTAATGTAATCTAGATGGTTCATCAACACAATAGCCCCACCCTTATCAGCGGAGCGTATGATGAGATCAGGGTTATCACGTAGACCCCTGATTGCTTCAGCCTCAGGTTTAGACATGTTCGAGAAACACATCCTCCCTTTTTGAATAGAGGTCAGTGTCTCATTACTTACCAACCTCATAATGGTTTCTATTAAGGTATTATGTGCTGGGGGATCAAACGTACTCTTACCCCTAAACGTGGACTGTTGTCTAGTATCTTCACCCTTTCTGTGAAAGAAATCTTGTAGGCTTAGTTGTCGTTGAAACTTGTAAAGTTCAATTTCACAATCAAATCTGTTCTGTCGATATGTCTGTACGTATGACAGACCTTTAGACAGAACGGTCATTTCCAATGCAGTGGGCGTATAGGTTGATAAGTTCAGTACTGTTATCTCATGCCCCCTTTGGGATTTTTTACTGCTTTTGTGTTGTTTTTTTTTAAATTTAAAATGTCATGCTAATCGGTACATATAATAGTCTAAAAATGACTCAAAATCAATACTCTACAGTATCAATAGATCCCTAGATTTATTTATATTTCTTTGTGTTTGTTTTTGTTCCTTTACTGTGTATAGTATCATTGCCTGGTAACCTGGGCCCGTTGGCAGTGTTGCCGGGGACGCTGTCACTGGCCGCGCCTCCCGGATCGGGACTTCCGCCTGTGTGAATCGCTGTTTGTGCTCCACGGGCTGGAACTTCCGGTCATGTGGTGCGCGGCGTGCGTTCCAATGATGGATGTTTCCGGGATTGGGGAGCGTGGTGTGGCCGGCCCCGGGGCAGCACGGGACTTCAGGTGCCGGTGATGAGCTTGATTAGGGGAGCATAAATAATGCTCTCCAATGATGCAGCATTTTGCACAGCACTTTGACACTTTAGCACCAGGCACTATGGCACCTTAACTGGTTTTCCCCTGAGGAAGGAGCACCGAAAACAGCTGTTTGGGATTTTGCCAGTCTGTACTTGCCTTGCATACGATGAGTATTTGCTGAATCCAGATGTTTGTGCTTTACTGCTATATGAAGTTAAAAGCTGATTGAATAACATGTCTGCTATATGAAGTAAAAAGCTGATTGAATAATAAGCAGTGTGCTGGTTCTGTCCATACCCTGGCTGGAAAGTTATGGATGGACATGTGTTGATATATATATATATATATATATATATATGTAAATAATCTATAGTGCCCAGATGTACAAAAGTATTTTCAGGCAAGCGGGTTCCTCTCAACTACCCCCGCATGGCCACTTAAGTCTTCCTGGGCTGCGGGGAGCCAACCACTAGTAACCTCCAACCTCCAGGTAACTGCTCTCCAATACACCTTACTGTGAGTGCAAGCTCTTCTGCCCTCTTTCATTCTGCTGCTGCTGATATTTCTCTCACTTTACATGCCTCTCTCTCTCCCCCATGCCTCTCTCTCCATGCCCCTTTCTCCCCCCATGCCCCCTCTCTCCCTCCCGTGCCTCTCTCTCTCTCCCCTTGGCCCCCTCTCTCTCATATACTGACTGTATACATATTCTGTATATATATATATATATATATATATATACACACACACACACACACACACACACACACACATTCTCAGTGGATATGGGGTTTTCCATGTATGTGCTATATATATATATATATATATATATATATATATATATATATATGATAGATAAAGGAAACTGCCCCCTTAAAAATCCTGCATTTACCCCTGTGTGTCCACGGCAGAGGGAAAATGGTGCTGGTGAGCTGCTGGATGCTCTCATAGTGAAGCCCCACCCCTTTAATGGTGTGCGGTCTTCCCACTTTTTTTTATACTGGCTGAGGTAATCTGTTGCTTAAAATGGAGAGAAAACCATTTTGAGGCTGTTTTTGCCAGTGTGGGTACTGTCTATACCCTGGCTGGAAAGTTATGGATGGACATGTGTTGATATAACATTCATTTTGACCGGACACCTGCATCATTACATATGAGAGTGTCAGTGCGGCTTTCCGGGACTTTGTTCTGTGATTTGTCTATATATATATTAGAGATGTGCACCGGACATTTTTCGGGCTTTATGTTTTGGTTTTGGATTCGGTTCTGTGGCCATGTTTTGGATTTGGACGCGTTTTGCCAAAACCTCCCTTATAATGTTTTGTCGGATTTGGGTGTGTTTTTGATTCGGGTGTTTTTTTTTCAAAAACCCCTCAAAAACTGCTTAAATCATAGAATTTGGGGGTAATTTTGATCCTATAGTATTATTAGCCTCAATAACCATAATTTCCACTAATTTCCAGTTTATTCTGAACACCTCATACCTCACAATATTATTTTTAGTCCTAAAATTTGCACCGAGGTCGCTGTATGACTAAGCTAAGCGACCCAAGTGGGCGGCACAAACACCTGGCTCATCTAGGAGTAGCACTGCAGTGTCAGACAGGATGGCACTTAAAAAAAGAAGCAATCAATCTCTCATTGCACAAACTGGCTCTACAAAGGCAAGATGTCTACCTCCTCCTCATCATCCGATTCCTCACCCCTTTCACTGTGTACATCTCCCTCCTCACGGAGTATTAATTCGTCCCCACTGGAATCCACAATCACAGGTCCCTGTGTAATATCTGGAGGCAATTGCTGGTAAATGTCTCCACGGATGAATTGATTATAATTAATTTTGATGGAAGTAACCTCCTACGCCAATCGCTGACAAGGTGACCGGCTGCACTAAACACTCTTTCGGAGTACACACTGGAGGGGGGGCAACTTAGGTAAAATAAAGCCAGTTTGTGCAAGAGCCTCCAAATTGCCTCTTTTTCCTGCCAGTATACGTACAGACTGTCTTACATGCCTACTTGGATGCTGTCACTCATATAATCCTTCATTCTTTCAATGGTGACAGAATCAAATGCAGTGACAGTAGACGACATGTCAGTGATCGTTGGCAGGTCTTTCAGTCTGGACCAGATGTCAGCACTTGCTCCTGACTGCCCTGCATCACCGCCAGTGGGTGGTTTTGGAAATTTGATCCTTTTCCTGGTAGCTCCAGTGGCAGGAGAAAATGAAGGAGGAGCTGCTGGCGGGTCACGTTCCGCTTGACTTGACATGTGTCTCACCAGCAGGTCTTTGAACCTCTGCAGACTTGTGTTTGCTGGAAAGAGAGATACAACATAGGCTTTAAACCTAGGATCGAGCACGGTGGCCAAAATGTAGTGCTCTGATTTCAACAGATTGACCACCCATGAATCCTGGTTAAGCAAATGAAGGGCTCCATCCACAAGTCCCACATGCCTAGCGGAATCGCTCCTTTTTAGCTTCTCCTTCAATCTCTCCAGCTGCTTCTGCAAAAGCCTGATGAGGGGAATGACCTGACTTAGGCTGGCAGTGTCTGAACTGACTTCACGTGTGTTAAGTTCAAAGGGTTGGAGAACCTTGCACAACGTTGAAATCATTCTCTACTGCGCTTGAGTCAGGTGCATTCCCCCTCCTTTGCCTATATCGTAGGCAGATGTATAGGCTTGAATGGCCTTTTGCTGCTCCTCCATCCTCTGAAGCATATAGAGGATTGAATTCCACCTCATTACCACCTCTTGCTTCAGCTGATGGCAGGGCATGTTCAGGAGTGTTTGCTGGTGCTCCAGTCTTCGGCACGCAGTGGCTGAATGCCGAAAGTGGCCCGCAATTCTTCGGGCCACCGACAGCATCTCCATTATGCCCCTGTCATTTTTTATAAAATGCTGCTCCACCAAATTCATTGTATGTGCAAAACATGGGACGTGCTGGAATTTTCCCACATGTAATGCACGCACAATATTGGTGGCATTGTCCAATGTCACAAATCCCCCGGAGAGTCCAATTGGGGTAAGCCATTCTGCGATGATGCTCCTCAATTTCCGTAAGAGGTTGTCAGCTGTGTGCCTCTTATGGAAAGCGGTGATACAAAGCGTAGCCTGCCTAGGAACAAACTGGCATTTGCGAGATGCTGCTACTGGTGCCGCTGCTGCTGTTGTTGCTGCGGGAGGCAATACTTCTACCCATTGGGCTGTCACAGTCATATAGTCCTTAGTCTGCCCTGCTCCACTTGTCCACATGTCCGTGGTTAAGTGGACACTGGGTACAACTGCATTTTTTAGGACACTGGTGACTCTTTTTCTGACGTCTGTGTACATTATTGGTATCGCCTGCCTAGAGAAGTGGAACCTAGATGGTATTTGGTACTGGGGACACACTACCTCGAGAAATTCTCTAAGTCCCTGTGAACTAATGGCGGATACCGGACGCACGTCTAACACCAACATAGTTGTCAAGTCCTGAGTTATCCGCTTTGCAACAGGATGACTGCTGTGATATTTCATCTTCCTCGCAAAGCACTGTTGGACAGTCAATTGCTTACTGGAAGTAGTACAAGTGGTCTTCCGACTTCCCCTCTGGGATGACGATCGACTCCCAGCAGCAACAACAGCAGCGCCAGCAGCAGTAGGCGTTACACTCAAGGATCCATCTGAGGAATCCCAGTTAGGAGAGGACTCGTCAGACTTGCCAGTGACATGGCCTGCAGGACTATTGGCGTTCCTGTCTAAGAAGGAAATTCACACTGCGGGAGTTGGTGGGGTGGTTTGCAGGAGCTTTGGTACAAGAGGAAGAAGGTATTTAGTTGTCAGTGGACTGCTTCCGCTGTCACCCAAAGTTTTTGAACTTGTCAATGACTTCTGATGAATGCGCTCCAGGTGACGTATAAGGGAGGATGTTCCTAGGTGGTTAACGTCCTTACCCCTACTTATTACAGCTTGACAAAGGCAACGCACGGCTTGACACCTGTTGTCCACATTTCTGTTAAAATAATTCCACACCGAAGAGGTGATTTTTTTTGTATTTTGACCAGGCATGTCAATGGCCATATTCTTCCCACGGACAACAGGTGTCTCCCTGGGTGCCTGACTTAAACAAACCACCTCACCATCAGAATCCTCCTTGTCAATTCCCTCCTCAGGTTCAGCAACACCCATATCCTCATCCTGGTGTACTTCAACAGTGACATCTTCAATTTGAATATCAGGAACTGGACAGGGGGCGTGCAAATGGTGGAAGGAGCCACCTCTTCCCGTCCAGTGTTGGGAAGGTCAGGCATCGCAACCGACACAATTGGACTCTCCTTGGGGATTTGTGTTTTAGAAGAACGCACAGTTCTTTGCTGTGCTCTTGCCAGCTTAACTCTTTTCATTTTTCTAGTGGATGAGTGCTTCCATCCTCATGGGAATCTTGACCACTAGCCATGAACACAGGCCAGGGCCTCAGCCATTCCTTGCCACTCCGTGTCGTAAATGGCATATTGGCAAGTTTACGCTTCTCCTCAGATGATTTTAATTTAGATTTTTGGGTCATCATTTTACTGAACTTTTGCTTTTTGGATTTTACACGCTCTCTACTATGACATTGGGCATTGGCCTTGACAGACGGCGTTGATGGCATTTCATCGTCTCTGCCATGACTAGTGGCAGCAGCTTCAGCACTAGGTGGAAGTCGATCTTGATCTTTCCCTATTTTACCCTCCACATTTTTGTTCTCCATTTTTTAATGTGTGGAATTATATGCCAGTAATATATCTGGAATTAGACGGCAGTAATGTCTGGAATTAGATACCACTATAGATACCAAATACCACTGTGACTGGAATGATGATGACCTATGCACAGTGACAGGACAATACCACAGCACCCTACAGCAGCAAGATGCAGCACAAGACACTGGACTTTTAGTCACCACTATGCAGCACTGACACTGAGCACAGATATTGAGCACTGATCAGGATACTAGAAGTGACACAGAGCAGCAAGATACAGCAATGGCCTACTGTACTGTACTACTTTATACTGGTGGTCACCACAATGCAGCACTGTAATACTATATACTGGTGGTCACAACAATGCAGCACAGATTGAGCACTGATCAGGATACTAGAACTGAGTCTGACACGGAGTTGCAAGATACAGCAATGGCCTACTGTACTGTACTACTATATACTGGTGGTCACCACAATGCAGCACTGTACTACTATATAGTTGTGGTCACAACAATGCAGCACATATTGAGCACTGATCAGGATACTAGAACTGAGTCTGACATGGAGCTGCAAGATACAGCAATGGCCTACTGTACTGTACTACTATATACTGGTGGTCACCACAATGCAGAACACTGAGCATAGATATTGAGCTTTTCCGGCAGAGAACATAGCCACGTCCTCTCCGCTCAATCTACAATGCACGAGTGAAAATGGTGGCAACGCGCGGTTCTTTATATGGAATACGAATCTCGCGAGATTCTGACAGCGGGATTATGACGTTCGGCCTCGTTCGGGTTAACTGAGCAAGGCGGGAAGAACTGAGGCTGCCTCGAACCCCTGAAAACCACGTGAAGTTCAGGGGGGTTCGGAACTCGATGAACCAAACCCACTCATCTCTAATATATATATATATATATATTAGTAGGTGTGTGTATGTGTATATATATATATATATATATATGTGTGTGTTTGTGTGTGTAAACCCAAACCCCAGTGCATGTATATAAGTGTGTATATACAGCCCATTTATTAACTGCCTCCCCTTTCAAACCCACACACACAGCTGCTTTCAAACCCAGACATTACAGAGGGGTGGAAAGTAAGTACTTACCCGTCCCCATCTCACTCCCCACTGGCACGTATCCCCGGGAATCCCACCAGCATGTATGACAGACACACACCCTCCAGAGTCCGTGACTTACCCGGCTGCGGCTGCCTGAGAGGAGCTCTGCACTGCAGCTCCCCCTACATTCAGTCAGCCCAGCCTGTCACTATAACTATAAGGAGGCTTGGATCATAGTCAGGATAACTTTTTTAGGGATCTCTCTTCTGGCTAGAATCAGCCATTCAGCTTCCATGCCGTCAAAAGTAGCCACGGTAAGTCCTGATAGACGAACGGGCCCTGTTGCAGAAGATCCTTGCAAAGAGGTAGAGACCACGGATCCTTGAGGAGCATCTACAGAAGGTCCACATACTGTACCAGGCCCTTCTTGGCCAGTTCGGAGCAATGAGTATTGCTTGAACCTTTTCCCTTTTTATTCTTTTGAGAATTCTTGGGATCAGCGGAAGTGGAGGAAACACGTACACCATCTGATAGACCCATGTAGTCGTCAGAGCATCTACCGCCACTGCCTGTGGGTCTCTCGACCTGGAAAAATACCACTTGAGCTTATTGTTGAGGTGAGAGGCCATCATGTCGATTTGTGGATATCCCCACCGACGTGTCATGCACCTGAACACTTCCGACTGAAAGCCCCACTACCCCGGGTGCAGGTCGTGTCTGCTGAGGAAGTCTGCTTCCCAGTTGCCACCACACTTTTTTCTGCCCAGAGGAGTATTCTTAATACCTCTGACATTGCTGCTCTGCTTTTCGTTCCACCCTGTCGGTTTATGTATATCACTGCCATCACATTGTCCGACTGGACTTGAATGGCCCGATCCTGAAGAAGATAAGAGGCCTGCAGAAGGGCATTGTATATGGCCCAGAGTTACAGAATGTTGGTTGGAAAGATGACTTCTTGGCTTGACCATCTTCCTTGAAACTACACCCCCTGGGTGACTGCTCCCCAACCTCGGAGGCTTGCATCTGTGGTTAACAGGATCCAGTCCTGAATTCCAAACCTCCGACCCTCCATGAGGTGAGAGGTCTGTAGCCACCACAGGAGGGAGATCCTGGCTTTTGGCGACAGACGAATCCTCTGGTGCATATGAAGATGCGATCTGGACCAGCTGTCCAACAGATCGAGCTAGAAGGGTCTTGCATAAAACCTTCCATATTGAAGCACTTCATATGAGGCCACCATTTTCCCCAGAAGGCGAATGCATAGATGCACCGATATCCGGGTTGGTTTCAGGGCATCCGGAACCATCGACTGGATTACCAATGCCTTTTCCAATGGAAGGAACACTTTTTGCGACTCCGAATCCAGTATCATTCCCAGGAATGGAAGCCTCTGTGTTGCCACTGGAGGCACAAAAGGAGGCTGAATATGCAGCACTCCCTTTACAAACATCTGAACTTCTGGTAGAGAAGCCAACTCTTTTTGAAAGAAAATGGATAGGGCCGAAATCAGGACCTTAATGGAGCCCAATTTCAGGCCCAAATTCACTCCCGACTGTAGGAAGTGGAGAAAACGGCCTAGCTGGAATTCCTCTGTAGGAGCATTCCTGGCCCCACACCAAGAAACATATTTTCGCCATATACGGTGATAATGTTTAGCTGTCACGTCCTTCCTAGCCTTTATCAGCGTAGGAATGACCTCGTTCGGAATGCCCTTTTCTGCTAGGATCCGGCGTTCAACCGCCATGCCGTCAAACGCAGCCGCGGTAAGTCTTGGAATAGACTGGACCCCTGTTGCAACAGGTCCTGTCTTAGAGGAAGAGGCCACGGGTCCTCTGTGAGCATTTCTTGCAGATCTGGATACCAGGTCCTTCGTGGCCAATCTGGAACAATGAGGATTGTTCTCACTCCTCTTTTTCTTATTAGCCTCAGCACCTTGGTATGAGAGAAAGAGGAGGAAATACATAGACCGACTGGAACACCCACGGTGTCACCAGGGCGTCTACCGCTATTGCTTGAGGGTCTCTTGACCTGGCGCAATACCTCTGTAGTTTTTTGTTGAGGCAGGATGCCATCATGTCCACCTGTGGCAGTTCCCACCGATATGTGATCTGTGTGAAGACTTCCTGATGAAGTCTCCACTCTCCCAGGTGGAGGTCGTGTCTGCTGAGGAAGTCTGCTTTCCAGTTGTCCACTCCCGGGATGAACACTGCTGACAGAGCGCTTACGTGATTCTCCGCCCAGCAAAGAATTCTGGTGGCTTCTGCCATCGCCACTCTGCTCCTTGTGCCGCCTTGGCGGTTCACATGAGCCACTGCGGTAATGTTGTCTGACTGAATCAGAAACGGTTGGTCGCGAAGCAAGTGCTCCGCTTGACGTAGGGCGCTGTATACGGCCCTTAGTTCCAGGATGTTGATGTGAAGGCAAGTCTCTTGACTTGACCACAGACCTTGGAAATTTCTTCCCTGTGTGACTGCTCCCCACCCTCGGAGGCTAGCGTCCGTGGTCACCAGGACCCAGTCCTGAATTACAAATCTGCGTCCCTCTAGAAGGTGAGAACTCTGCAGCCACCACAGGAGTGACACCGTGGCCCTGGGGGACAGGGTGATTAACTGATGCATCTGAAGATGTGATCCGGACCACTTGTCCAGTAAGTCCCATTGGAAGGTCCTTGCATGGAACCTGCCGAAGGGAAATGGCCTCGTATGATTCCACCATCCTTCCCAGGACTCGAGTGCAGTGATGCACTGACACCTGTTTTGGTTTTAATAGATTCCTGACCAGTGTCATGAGCTCCTGAGCTCTCTCTATCGGGAAATAAACCCTTTTTTGGTTTGTGTCTAGGATCATGCCTAGGAGAGGCAGATGAGCTGTAGGAACCAACTGCGACTTTGGAATATATAGAATCCAGCCGTGTTGCCGTTACACTTCCAGAGAAAGTGATATGCTGTTCAGCAGCTGCTCTCTTGATCTCACTTCTATGAGGAGATCGTCCAAGTACGGGATAATTGTGACACCTTGCTTCCGCAGGAGCACCATCATTTCCGCCATTGCCTTGGTGAATATTCTCGGGGCCGTGGAGAGACCAAACGGCAACGTCTGAAATTAGTAATGACAATCCTGTACCGCAATTCTGAGGTACGCCTGATGAGGTGGATAAATGGGGACATGAAGGTATGCATCCTTTATGTCCAGAGACACCAGGAAATCTCCCCCTTTCAGGCTTGCATTGACCGCTCTTAGCGATTCCATCTTGAACTTGAACCTTTTCAGGTATATGTTCAGGGATTTTAAATTCAATATGGGTCTGACCGAACCGTCCGGTTTCGGGACTACAACATGGTCGAATAATAACCCCCTCCTTGTTGAAGAAGGGGAACCTTGACCACCACCTGTTGAAGATACAATATGTGAATTGCAGTTAACACTATTTCCCTCTCGTGGGGGGAAGCCGGCAGGGCCGTCGGTGAGGGGGCATCTCCTTAAAGTCCAGCTTGTATCCCTGAGACACAATATCTATTGCCCAGGGATCCAACAGGGAGTGAACCCACTTGTGGCTGAACTTACGAAAACGTGCCCCCACCGGGCCTAGCTCCGCTTGTGGAGCCCCAGCGACATGCAGTGGATTTTGCAGAGGCCGGGGAGGACTTCTGTTCCTGGGAACTAGCTGTGTTGTGCAGCTTCTTTCCTCTGCCCCTGCCTCTGGCAAGAAAGGACGCACCTCGGACTTTCTTGTTTCTTTGTGTTCGAAAGGCTGCATTTGATAATGTCGTGCTTTCCTAGGCTTGCAGGAATATAAGGCAACATATCAGAAATACCAGCTATAACTGTGGAGACCAGGTCCGAGATCCCTTCTCCACACAATCCTCAGCCTTCCATATGCCTCTTAAGTTGGCATCATCTGTCCATTGCATATTCTACAGGACACGTCAAGCAGAAATCGACATAGCGTTGACTCTAGAACCCAGTAGACTAATGTCTCTTTGGGCATGTTTTATATATATATATCTCTTAAGACAGCATCTTTAATATGTATATCACTATATATACATATATATACATATACATACTAGGGTCTCAATCTCTGCTGATAAGGTACCTGTCCACACTGCTACAGCGCTATAAACCCATGCCGACACAATCGCTGGTCTGATAAGTGTACCAGAATGTGCACGCTATCTGCAGGATCCCTGAGGATAGCTGTTAAGTCAGGGCTACCTTTTGGGCAAACGTGACACCCTAGGGGAAGATTCCCATCGTATCCTGGCCCTAGTAGGGAAAGGATACTCCCTGAGAATTCTTTGTGGGAAACTGCAGTCTCTTGTCTGGAGATTCCCGCTCTTTTTCATCATGAGAGGAGGGAAATTTACCTCAGCTTTCTTCCCCTTAAACTGTACCCTTGTGTCAGGGACAGATGAGTCATCAGTGATATGCAAATCATCTTTCATTACAGTAATCATATATTGAATACTTTTCTGCCATTTTGGCTGTAACTTTGCATTATCGTAGTCGACACTGGAGTCAGACTCCGTGTCGATATCAGTGTCTATTATTTTGGATAGTGATCATTGAGAGACTCTGAAGGTCTCTGCGACATAGGGACAGACATGGGTAGATTCCCTATCTGTTCTCTAATCTTTTGTGCAATAAATTCACCTTAGCACTTAATTACACATATCCAAACAGGTGTCGGCGTTGTCGACGGAGACACCCTCACACACACATTTGCTCCATCTCCTCCTTAGGAGAGCCTTTTACCTCAGACATGTCGACACACACGTACCGACACACCACACACTCAGGGAATGCTCATCTGAAGACAATTCCCCCATAAAGCCCTTTGGAGAGACAGAGAGAGAGTATGCCAGCACACACCCCAGCGCTATTAACCCAGGAATAACACAGTAACTTAATGTTAACCCAGTAGCTGCTGTTTATATTGATTTTTGCGCCTAATTATGTGCCCCCCTCTCTTTTTACCCTCTTCTACTGTGTAACTGCAGGGAAGAGGCTGGGGAGCTTCCTCTCAGCGGTGCTGTGGAGAAAAAACATGGCGCTGGTGAGTGCTGAGGAAGAAGCCCCGCCCCCTCGACAGCGGGCTTCTGTCCCCCTTTAATGTACAATTTTTGGAGGGGGCTCATACATATATACAGTGCCCAACTGTATATATGCAAACTTTTGCCAAAGAGGTCTCTAATTGCTGCCCAGGGCGCCCCTACCCCCCCCCCCCTGCGCTCTGCACCCTTACAGTGACCGGAGTATGTGGGTGTAGTGTAGGAGCAATGGCGCACACCTGCAGTGCTGTGCGCTACCTCAGTAAAGACTGGAGTCTTCTGCCACCGATTTCGAAGTCTTCTTGCTTCTTTCACCCGGCTTCTGTCTTCTGGCTCTGCGAGGGGGACGGCGGCGCGGCTCCGGGATCGGACGACGAGGGTGAGATCCTGTGTACGATCCCTCTGGATCTAATGGTGTTCAGTAGCCTAAGAAGCAGGACCTATCTGCAGAGAGTAGGGCTGCTTCTCTCCCCTCAGTCCCACGATGCAGGGAGTCTGTTGCCAGCAGAGCTCCCTGAAAATAAAAAAACCTAACAAAATACTTTCTTACAGCAAGATCAGGAGAGCTCACTGAACAGCACCCAGCTCGTCCGGGCACAGATTCAAACTGAGGTCTGGAGGAGGGACATAGAGGGAGGAGCCAGAGCACACCAGAATCTAAATTCTTTCTTAAAGTGCCCATGTCTCCTGCGGAGCCCGTCTATTCCCCATGGTCCTTACGGAGTACCCAGCATCCACTAGGACGTTAGAGAAAGGTAATTTAATTAATGGTAAGATGTATTTATTATTATTGTTTGTTCTATAATACTTTCCTGAGATTAGAGAAACATTAAAATCAGTACAAGGCATTGGAACTTGCAATTTAAATTACAGAACACAAACACACCCAGTACACAGAAATTAGAATTAACTTATTGACATGGTTTTGGACTGTGGGGTGCACCCGGAGCACCCAGAGGAATCCCACCAAATGTGGCTAGAACATATAGGGGAATATGTAGTAGGGTCCGTGTTTACTGGAGGTGCGAGATGCCAGCTGACCTCGGGTGTTTTTTTTTAAGTCAGCAAACATCTACAAGACAAAATCATGCCTTGTAAATGATTGCCACTTTAAAAAAAAAGCAACTCCGGCAAACTCGGACTGTATTACATATGCCCCGTACTCGCTGCATAGATAGAGCTCAGGTCAGAACTGATCCCATGACCCCAGCACCAGCAATGATTACCACTGTTCCACAATGAACCAAACAATGAAATGTGTAGCATTTGAGCACTGCAGAGGCTATATGCTGTATCACGCAGTGCAGGTTGCACAATCTTTCTTCAAACTTGCAAATATTTTGTAAAGAAAAGACTGCAAGTCAAAATATTCTAGCTCTAGTATGTTCCATCATTCAGCAGCAAAATTGTTCCTTGGCTTGGCATCCTTTCAAATCTTTCTACCAACACATCACTTCATTGAAAAACATGACAGCTGCTTCAGTAATTATCTCTTTTCTAGATGGCAAGTTTTGCACACTTCAAATCACATCCAACAGCATCTCAAAATGTCAAGAAACAGTTCTGAAAAACATGCTGTTTGAGAGGGAGTTATTAAACAGCATTAAACTGTGATTTTTTTTTCCCCCTGTAAGAGAAATAATTATCAATTTAATTCATTATACATCTAAAACAAAATAAACCAACACAAGTGTTTGAATATAGCTTTGTATTAACTCTAATGTACAAAAAGAGACATCTCCTCTGTGCAGATTCTAAGATGTGTCCCCTTTAAAGCTGAATTAACACCTATGAAAATATTTTCCTAAAGGGATTCCTCTTTATTACTGTGACCACTGGGCGGCTTCATAGAGCTGTCTTTCACAGGCTTAGCCAAGAAACTGGGGTGACGTGGAATTAGCAGGAGAACCAATAATAACCTGCAATCTCGCCCTCACAACCAAATTTGTGGCCATTTAATACTGCTTAAGAAAATTAATTTTCAAATTCTTTATTACAGAACTGGCAGAACCTCTGGAAAATATTTTCCTAAGCGGGAATGCAGCATTTCCAACTACACCGCTAAATCTGCCCATATACTACAGGTTGAGTATCCCGTATCCAAAATGCTTGGGACCAGAAGTATTTTGGATATTGGATTTTTCCGTACTTTGGAATAATTGCATACCATAATGAGATATCATGGTGATGGGACCTAAGTCTAAGCACAGAATGCATTTATGTTACATATACACCTTATAAACACAGCCTGAAGGCAATTTTAGCCAATATTTTCAATAACTTTGTGCATTAAACAAAGTGTGTCTACATTCACACAATTCATTAATGTTTCATATACACCTTATACACACAGCCTGAAGGTCATTTAATACAATATTTTTTATGACTTTGTATATTAAACAAAGTTTGTGTACATTGAGCCATCAAAAAACAAAGGTTTCATTATCTCAGTCTCACTCAAAAAATTCCGTATTTCGGAATATTCCGTATTTCGGAATATTTGGATATGGGATACTCAACCTGTATAATTATTCATATCCACTTATATAATGCAATAGTACAATAAACACTCAGAAATATTACCTGTCAGTGACAAGGGGCGGAACTACAGGTGTGATAGACAGGCCTTTAGGTGAGTCCAATTACTACACTGGTCACATCCTGCTCTTATGAGCATGTACCAGGGTATATGCATACTGAGGCCTCATTTGAGCCTTCAGTTCCTAATACGTCTGTCGCAAAAAATTGGGGAAGATGTACTAATCCTTGTAGTGATAAAGTGGAGAGAGATAAAATACCAGCCAATCAGCTCATAACTTTCATGTTACAGGCTGTGTTTCAAGAATGACAGCTAGGAGCGTATTGGTTGGCACTTTATCACTCTACACTTTTCGCTCTCCAGGGCTTAGTACACCTATGCAATGATAGGGTAGAAACATCAGAAGGAAAACAAATGATTGAGGATCTAGGTAGACTAGAGGAATGCTAAAGAATGTGGCAACTACAGTTTAATGCCAAAAAATGCAAAATCATTCACTTGGGTCTCAAAAAGCAAAAGGCTAATTATACTATTAAGAGCACTATATTGGAAACTACAGAGGAAGCAATGGTTCTAGGAGTCACTATTTTAGGCATCTTAAAGGCTGAAATATACCAAAGCAATGAGAAAGAAAAGTCAGATGCTTGGTTACATAGGGAGAGGAATCGGTAGCAGAAAGATAATAATACCACTGTATAGGTCATTGGTACGGCCTTATCTAGAATATTGTGTTCAGTTCTGGAGACCATATCTCCAGAAGGATATAAATACATTAGAGAGTGTACAAAGAAGGGCAACTAAAATGGTGCATGGCCTACATCACAAAACTTAACCGGAAAGGCTAAAAGATCTTAACATGTATAGTCTGGAGGAGAGAAGGGAAAGGGGGGACATGATAGAGACTTTCAAATATGTCAAGGGTTTTAACAAGGTACATATTTCAAAAGAAGAAAGATATTAAAACATGGGGACGTGCACTGAAAATTTAAGGATGTAGGTTAGAAGGAAACTTGAGGAAAAAATACTTTACAGAAAGGGCAGTGGATAAGTGTAATAGCCTTCTAATAGAGGTGGTAGACTGACACAGTAGATCACTTTAATCATGCTTGTGATAGACATAAGAATATCCTTACAAAGAACTAAGGATCAAATATGGTTGAGGTTACCAAAAGGTAAAAAAAAGGGCACACTAGATGGTAGAGATGAGCGGATTCGGTTTTACTCGGATTTACTCGGTTCTCAAAACGGCATCTTATTGGCTCACCTATGTCACGTGTTTTGGATAGCCAATCAGATGCCGTTTTGAGAACCGAGTAAATCCGAGTAAAACCGAATCCGCTCATCTCTACGGATGGGCCAAGTGGCTCTTACCTGCCATCAAATTCTATGTTTCTATGATGGACTGGAATGTTATGACACTGTAGTCAATTCATTATTGTTTATGTAGGGTTAATGCTTCACAGAGCTTCCTATAGTTTATGATTTACTAAAGATGTAACTTCCCAACCACCAGAAAATTACCAGCTTACCTTTTCAAAACTTTGTGTGTAAAGTAAACTTGCTTACAACCACACGTATATGCTTTCCATAAAGTAGTTTTGACCATTTAAGTTAATGTCAATATCTCCTTCCTAAATCTGCCTACAACAACTGTAACATTTACATATGACCAGCCTCCACTAACCAGTGTCATAAGATCACCAGATCCATGAAACAGCCACTGGTGCTCTGCTTAGCGGGTAGGGGGCCCTGCTTAGTGGAAGAAATGCGTTAGTCCCACAGAACTGGCAATTCAGTACTATTTGCTATTTTAAATTGTTGTTTGAGTTCTCCCTCTACCTGATTATCATGAACATGCATGTTTGTAATTTCACAAAATGCGCAGATCTGGGAGGGCAAATGACTTAACTGCAAACCTGGAGCACTGGCTGATAAACTAACTTTAACTTTTTAAACACTGTGTATTTCTACAATAGTATTGGGTGAGGGTTATTGAAAGTTACTTAATCATATAAAATAAGATAATATAGACATTTCTAGTATCTGATTCTATTAAGCATTATGATCTGGAAGAAATTAACAAGGTTAATTACCAATCTGAACTTAATATGTGTAAGTCATGGCACCTTTAAAGATATAATTTCTCCCTAAGCTAAAGACTAAAGTAGCTGTAAATTGAAAATTCAAGAAAAACCTCATTTCAACTCTTGCAATTGCAGAGGTGTTAAATTATGCTGGTTTACTTTAACAAAAGTTAGCTGAATGACAAAGGCCATATAAGAAATAAGCAATAGACAGTAAACAGTGATTATATATAATAAGAGAGTGTCTGGTTTCAGCCTTGTACTCATAGATGTATGTTCACTGCATTTGAAAGGTTCTAAAGTAGTGTTCAACTGTATAATAAAAGACAGAAAAATACTTATTGTATTTTAAATAAACATTGAACATATTTTGAGCATAATTGTCAATGATCAGCAAATGCACTGAAACTAAAAAAAATAGTCACCCTTGTGTTAAGCAGTAAAGAAAAATAAATCAATTGAAAAAATGATTGACAAGCTGGGACCATACTAAAGATCAATTGGCCCATCTCACACTGATGGACTTGGGGGATCATTCCGACCCGTTCGCACGCAGCGGTTTTCCACTGTGGTGTGAACGGGTGCGGAATGCGCATGCGCGGCGGGCGCAGTGCGCAATGTTGGCCGGCGACAGGGGTCGCCGGGTTATGTCACGGCTACCGATGGTAGCGGTCACAGCGGCGACTGCTAAGAAGATTGACAGTAGGGAGGCGTGGATGGGCGGATCCGGACCGTTGGAGATCGTTTTCGGGGAGTGGTGAGTAAAACGCAGGCGTGTCCAGGACAATGGAGGGCGGATGTCTGACGTCAAAGCCGGCCCCAGCATCGCAGAGATCGTCGCACAGGGTAAGTATGTCCAGGCCTAGTCTATTTCTGCTTCAAATTATTTTAGCTTAGCAGGACTGCACAAGCGATCGCAGCCCTGCTAAGCTAAAATACACTCCCCCATAGGCGTGGACTATTGATCGCAGCAGCAGCAGCTAAAAGTTGCTGGCTGCGATCAACCCGGAATGACCACCTAGGTTCTAAATAGGTTTTTGGGTACAAGTTTTTGTCCTTGATCATATTTTTTCACCGGCAGTAATATTTACCTTGTGATAAATTCATTTTGCAATTTAAAATGTATCAGTAAGCAACTTAATTTCAATTTAATTAAGGAATTTTTATCAGACTTTAATAAAATCACATTTTCAAGTTATGGAAACCCTCTTCATTGGAATTACCTGATGTATATTTGATTTACATTAATTATAAAAACATGTATTATAGTGTTATTATGTTTATTATTTATACTACTATTATTTTATGTCAACATTAGGTGTGGGATCTCTCATCTAATATGTTTGGGTCTTGGGGTGGGCTTGGGGAAGCAAAAGAATGGGGTTGGACCTGTTTCTAAACCACATGTGGAGAACTGAGATTCCAGTCTGAGCATCCTCTTATAACTACATTAGCTGCTTTACCACTCGGGTCTGTACTCACTCGAATGCCCCCAGAACTTATACCAAAATGCAATAGCAACAACATTCACTAGAGAAACAGGAACAAAGAAACTACAGTGCTATTCAAATGGCTAAGACAACAACAGGGCTGGTAACTGACAAAATGACATTACAATCTATGTCAGTTATAAGCCTGAGTGGAGATGACAGAACATATCGAACACAGAAATAAACCAGAAGGTAAGGAGGGAAATGCAATAGGTTACAATATTTGAAAAAGTGCAATATTTCCCAAAAAACAGTCGCGTTTGCATTCATAATATGCAATAGACTACGAGAACATATAAACTTGCAATAACCATTTCGGCAATAGTGAGGAAATGATATACGTGGTGTGTGCATATGGATCCAGTGATGATGTAAGAGCAGAGTGTATCCAAATAACACCCTGCTGGGCTCCAATGCTTGTCATAAGTAGATGCAGAGATCTTTAATATGCAAAGTCACTTTTTGCACATCGGGTGCTGCCAACAGGTTTTGAGATATCCTGAGCTCTTTATCAAAGGCAACTGCCAATGTGTGATGAATGACTCCTTTTATTTCTAAAGATGAGTTCCTTAATTGCGCCCACTGGAAGTCTGCAGTGCCGCTACTCCCAGTGGGTGGCCCTTCCGGTTGGTGCCCATTTGTGTACAGTACTTCCGGTCGTGGAATTATGACAACTACTGGTCCCAGCTTTTTTGGTATATCCTGTCCGCGGCTATATGTGTACTTCCTGTCCGTGGCCATCTTTGATTTGTCATGGAGCTGGCTTGCTTTAAAATGTGTTTTTTTTTGTACAACTTGTGTTCAATTAAGCTCAATAAGTGCAGTGCTGCAATATGTTCATAAATATAAGCACAGTGACTCCACAGTGTGAGTTGTCATTTGCAAAAAAAGCTTTAAAAAATTGTTCTTTTATTTGTACAACCTGTGAGTGCTGTACCACACCTAAATATAAGCAGTGTGACTTACCACATATAAGCAGATATAATATAAGCAGTGTGAGTTGTCATTTGCGAAGAGTAAACAAAAATTGTTCTTTTTTCAGAGAAAAGCAGGAGCAGCAAGTACTAGTGCCATGGCTGCTACTAGTCATGTTAGTACTACAACATCTCTATTAAAGGTGGTCCAAGAGGCAGAAAGTTTAAGAAAGGGCACCTGAAAACAAAATCTTTCACAATACAAAATAATAAAGGGGTAGAGGTGTCACTTTAAAAACTGACAAAATCAGTTCCTAAAAAATAGAACACTAAGGGTGAAGAACAACCGTGTTTTCACAAATCCCTGAGGAGAGTCTAGGGGTATCCATGTTAGCTATGTGAGAGTCTGACATTCTCAGACTGTACTTATAGTGAATCCTCCTTTGCCTCCTTCCACCATTTCTGCACCAAATGCAAATGTGGGGAATGAGCAGTATAAAGATAGTGAGGCAGCTTAAAGATGACTAATACAGTTAGGTTTTAAAATAGATCTCAGTCACCAAAAATCGACTGTCTAAGTAACACACAATTAAAAACTAGAGATGTGCACCGGAAATTTTTCGGGTTTTGTGTTTTGGTTTTGGGTTCGGTTCCGTGGCCGTGTTTTGGGTTCGAACGCGTTTTGGCAAAACCGCACCAAATTTTTTTTGTCGGATTCGGGTGTGTTTTGGATTCGGGTGTTTTTTTCAAAAAACCCTAAAAAACAGCTTAAATCATAGAATTTGGGGGTCATTTTGATCCCAAAGTATTATTAACCTCAATAACCATAATTTCCACTCATTTTCAGTCTATTCTGAACACCTCACACCTCACAATATTATTTTTAGTCCTAAAATTTGCACCGAGGTCGCTGGATGACTAAGCTCAGCGACCCAAGTGGCCGACACAAACACCTGGCCCATCTAGGAGTGGCACTGCAGTGTCACGCAGGATGGCCCTTCCAAAAAACACTCCCCAAACAGCACATGACGCAAAGAAAAAAAGAGGCGCAATGAGGTAGCTGTGTGAGTAAGCTAAGCGACCCTAGTGGCCGACACAAACACCTGGCACATCTAGGAGTGGCACTGCAGTGTCACGCAGGATGGCCCTTCCAAAAAACACTCCCCAAACAGCACATGACGCAAAGAAAAAAAGAGGCGCAATGAGGTAGCTGTGTGACTAAGCTCAGCAACCCAAGTGGCCGACACAAACACCTGGCCCATCTAGGAGTGGCACTGCAGTGTCACGCAGGATGGCCCTTCCAAAAAACACTCCCCAAACAGCACATGACGCAAAGAAAAATGAAAGAAAAAAGAGGTGCAAGATGGAATTGTCCTTGGGCCCTCCCACCCACCCTTATGTTGTATAAACAGGACATGCACACTTTAACCAACCCATCATTTCAGTGACAGGGTCTGCCACACGACTGTGACTGAAATGACGGGTTGGTTTGGACCCCCACCAAAAAAGAAGCAATTAATCTCTCCTTGCACAAACTGGCTCTACAGAGGCAAGATGTCCACCTCATCATCATCCTCCGATTCATCACCGTGTACATCCCCCTCCTCACAGATTATCAATTCGTCCCCACTGGAATCCACCATCACAGCTCCCTGTGTACTTTGTGGAGGCAATTGCTGCTGGTGAATGTCTCCATGGAGGAATTGATTATAATTCATTTTAATGAACATCATCTTCTCCACATTTTCTGGAAGTAACCTCGTACGATGATTGCTGACAAGGTGAGCGGCGGCACTAAACACTCTTTCGGAGTACACACTTGTGGGAGGGCAACTTAGGTAGAATAAAGCCAGTTTGTGCAAGGGCCTCCAAATTGCCTCTTTTTCCTGCCAGTATACGTACGGACTGTGTGACGTGCCTACTTGGATGCGGTCACTCATATAATCCTCCACCATTCTTTCAATGGGGAGAGAATCATATGCAGTGAAAGTAGACGACATGTCCGTAATCGTTGGCAGGTCCTTCAGTCCGGACCAGATGTCAGCATCAGCAGTCGCTCCAGACTGCCCTGCATCACCGCCAGCGGGTGGGCTCGGAATTCTGAGCCTTTTCCTCGCACCCCCAGTTGCGGGAGAATGTGAAGGAGGAGATGTTGACAGGTCGCGTTCCGCTTGACTTGACAATTTTCTCACCAGCAGTTCTTTGAACCCCTGCAGACTTGTGTCTGCCGGAAAGAGAGATCCAAGGTAGGTTTTAAATCTAGGATCGAGCACGGTGGCCAAAATGTAGTGCTCTGATTTCAACAGATTGACCACCCGTGAATCCTTGTTAAGCGAATGAAGGGCTCCATCCACAAGTCCCACATGCCTAGCGGAATCGCTCTGTGTTAGCTCCTCCTTCAATGTCTCCAGCTTCTTCTGCAAAAGCCTGATGAGGGGAATGACCTGACTCAGGCTGGCAGTGTCTGAACTGACTTCACGTGTGGCAAGTTCAAAAGGTTGCAGAACCTTGCACAACGTTGAAATCATTCTCCACTGCGCTTGAGACAGGTGCATTCCACCTCCTATATCGTGCTCAGTTGTATAGGCTTGAATGGCCTTTTGCTGCTCCTCCAACCTCTGAAGCATATAGAGGGTTGAATTCCACCTCGTTACCACTTCTTGCTTCAGATGATGGCAGGGCAGGTTCAGGCGTTTTTGGTGTTGCTCCAGTCTTCTGTATGTGGTGCCTGTACGCCGAAAGTGTCCCGCAATTCTTCTGGCCACCGACAGCATCTCTTGCACGCCCCTCTCGTTTTTTAAATAATTCTGCACCACCAAATTCAAGGTATGTGCAAAACATGGGACGTGCTGGAATTTGCCCATATTTAATGCACACACAATATTGCTGGCGTTGTCCGATGCCACAAATCCACAGGAGAGTCCAATTGGGGTAAGCCATTCTGCGATGATCTTCCTCAGTTGCCGTAAGAGGTTTTTAGCTGTGTGCGTATTCTGGAAAGTGGTGATACAAAGCGTAGCCTGCCTAGGAAAGAGTTGGCGTTTGCGAGATGCTGCTACTGGTGCCGCCGCTGCTGTTCTTGCGGCGGGAGTCAATACATCTGCCCTGCTCCACTTGTCCACATGTCCGTGGTTAAGTGGACATTGGGTACAACTGCATTTTTTAGGACACTGGTGAGTCTTTTTCTGAGGTCTGTGTACATTTTCGGTATCGCCTGCCTAGAGAAATGGAACCTAGATGGTATTTGGTACCGGGGACACAGTACCTCAATCAAGTCTATAGTTGGCTCTGCAGTAATGATGGATACCGGAACCACGTTTCTCACCGCCCAGGATGCCAAGGCCTCAGTTATCCGCTTTGCAGCAGGATGACTGCTGTGATATTTCATCTTCCTCGCAAAGGACTGTTGGACAGTCAATTGCTTGGTGGAAGTAGTAAAAGTCGTCTTACGACTTCCCCTCTGGGATGACCATCGACTCCCAGCAGCAACAACAGCAGCGCCAGCAGCAGTAGGCGTTACACGCAAGGATGCATCGGAGGAATCCCAGGCAGGAGAGGACTCGTCAGAATTGCCAGTGACATGGCCTGCAGGACTATTGGCATTCCTGGGGAAGGAGGAAATTGACACTGAGGGAGTTGGTGGGGTGGTTTGCGTGAGCTTAGTTACAAGAGGAAGGGATTTACTGGTCAGTGGACTGCTTCCGCTGTCGCCCAAAGTTTTTGAACTTGTCACTGACATGATGAATGCGCTGCAGGTGACGTATAAGGGAGGATGTTCCGAGGTGGTTAACGTCCTTACCCCTACTTATTACAGCTTGACAAAGGCAACACACGGCTTGACAAATGTTGTCCGCATTTCTGTTGAAATACTTCCACACCGAAGAGCTGATTTTTTTGGTATTTTCACCAGGCATGTCAATGGCCATATTCCTCCCATGGACAACAGGTGTCTCCCCGGGTGCCTGACTTAAACAAACCACCTCACCATCAGAATCCTCCTTGTCAATTTCCTCCCCTGCGCCAGCAACACCCATATCCTCCTCATCCTGGTGTACTTCAACACTGACATCTTCAATCTGACTATCAGGAACTGTACTGCGGGTGCTCCTTCCAGCACTTGCAGGAGGCGTGCAAATGGTGGAAGGCGCATGCTCTTCACGTCCAGTGTTGGGAAGGTCAGGCATCGCAACCGACACAATTGGACTCTCCTTGTGGATTTGTGATTTCGAAGAACGCACAGTTCTTTGCTGTGCTTTTGCCAGCTTAAGTCTTTTCATTTTTCTAGCGAGAGGCTGAGTGCTTCCATCCTCATGTGAAGCTGAACCACTAGCCATGAATATAGGCCAGGGCCTCAGCCATTCCTTGCCACTCCGTGTGGTAAATGGCATATTGGCAAGTTTACGCTTCTCCTCAGACGATTTTATTTTAGATTTTTGAATACTTTTTTTACTGATATTTTGTGTTTTGGATTTTACATGCTCTGTACTATGACATTGGGCATCGGCCTTGGCAGACGACGTTGATGGAATTTCATTGTCTCGGCCATGACTAGTGGCAGCAGCTTCAGCACGAGGTGGAAGTGGATCTTGATCTTTCCCTATTTTTGGAACCTCAACATTTTTGTTCTCCATATTTTAATAGGCACAACTAAAAGGCACCTCAGGTAAACAATGGAGATGGATGGATACTAGTATACTTATGGATGACGAGTGACTGACGACAGAGAGGTAGCTACAGCTGTGGACTACCGTACTGCGTCTGCTAGTATAGAGATGATAATGATATAAAAAATATATATATATCACTACTGCAGGTATATATAATATAATGACAGACCTGCTGGACACTGTCAGCAGACTCCTAAACTACTAGTATGAAGAAGATAGAAAAAATAACCCCACCACAGGTAGGTATACAATTATGGACGAGCACTGACAACACAGAGGTAGCTACAGCCGTGGACTACCGTACTGCGTCTGCTAGTATAGAGATGATAATGATATAAAAAATATATATATATCACTACTGCAGGTATATATATAATATAATGATGGACCTGCTGGACACTGTCAGCAGACTCCTAAACTACTAGTATGAAGAAGATAGAAAAAAAAAACCCACCACAGGTAGGTATACAATTATGGACGAGCACTGACGACACAGAGGTAGCTACAGCCGTGGACTACCATACTGCGTCTGCTAGTATAGAGATGATAATGATATAAAAAATATATATATATCACTACTGCAGGTATATATATAATATAATGACGGACCTGCAGGACACTGTCAGCAGACTCCTAAACTACTAGTATGAAGAAGATAGAAAAAAAAAAACCACCACAGGTAGGTATACAATTATGGACGAGCACTGACGACACAGAGGTAGCCACAGCCATGGACTACCGTACTGCGTCTGCTAATATAGAGATGATAAAGATGATAGAGATGAACAAAAAAAATATAACACTACTGCAGGTAAATATTTATATAATATAATGAATGACGGACCTGCTGGACACTGTCAGCAGAATGCGTTTATAGAATAAAAAAAAAAACACCACAGGAGTGTTTAACTTTTTCAGGCAGACAATATACTGGTGGTCACTGGTCAGTCACACTGGCAGCAAAATTGTGTACTGTACTCCTGCTATAACTGCACCCCAGTCTCCCCCACAATTCAGCTGTGTGAGCAGTGAGCACTCAGCACAGTCAGATATACATAGATATATCATGCAGCACACTGAGGCTGAGCACAGATATGGTATGGAGCGTTTTTTTCAGGCAGAGAACGGATTTAAAAAAACTAGCAAAACTCTGCACTGACTGTACTCCTCCTAACAGCTCTCCCCAATCCTCCCCACAATAAGCTAAGCAGCAATAAGATCAACTAACTACTAACAGTAACTATAAACGGAGAGGACGCCAGCCACGTCCTCTCCCTATCAATCTCAATGCACGTGTGAAAATGGCGGCGACGCGCGGCTCCTTATATAGAATCCGAGTCTCGCGATAGAATATGAGCCTCGCGAGAATCCGACAGCGGGATGATGACGTTCGGGCGCGCTCGGGTTAGCCGAGCAAGGCGGGAAGATCCGAGTCTGCCTCGGACCCGTGTAAAAAGGCTGAAGTTCGGGGGGGTTCGGATTCCGAGGAACCGAACCCGCTCATCTCTATTAAAAACTGGAATCTCTTAACCCTCCAACTGACTGAACCAGTCAACCAATAGAATAGCAGTTTAAATAAATGTAATGCTCTATAATACTAGTTATTGTGTGCTGCTGTTATTCTGTTTTTATATAGATAAAATTTGTTTTTATTAAACAAATACGCCAGGGATACAGAAAAGAGAAAGGAGGTCATATTGAAAAACAAATAAAAAACATCAATGGCTTGTGTACACAAAAAAACAAAAACAAATTATTTTTCATTAGATTAATATACGAACAGTGTAACACAGATACAGGTAAACAAATGTAGGGGAACAGCCGGAGTAAAACATGGAGAGACAGAGGACAGACAGGAAGAAGGACAAAAAGGATGGGGTTACAATCAGACAGAGATATGATGGAGTGGTCTGCTGCAGTTATTCTAATTTTCTTTTCCTTTACCCATATGGGATCTTAAATAAGTTGATGCTCAAAGGTATTGTAGTAACTAGGGTTGTGCAAGTGGTTCCACCACACATACAGTAGCACAGAGCCCTGTGGTGGCACCATGGGGGTAATTCCAAGTTGATCGCAGCAGGTAATTTTTTAGCAGTTGGGCAAAACCATGGCCCTCATTCCGAGTCGTTCGCTCGGTAATTTTCTTCGCATCGCAGTGTTTTTCTGCTTAGTACGCATGCGCAATGTTCGCACTGCGACTGCGCCAAGTAATTTTGCTATGAAGATAGTTTTTTTACTCACGGCTTTTTCTTCGCTCCGGCGAATGTAATGTGATTGACAGGAAATGGGTGTTACTGGGCGGAAACACGGCGTTTTATGGGCGTGTGGATGAAAACGCTACCGTTTCCGGAAAAAACGCAGGAGTGGCTGGAGAAACGGAGGAGTGTCTGGGCGAATGCTGGGTGTGTTTGTGACGTCAAACCAGGAACGACAAGCACTGAACTGATCGCAGATGCCGAGTAAGTCTGAAGCTACTCTGAAACTGCTAAGTAGTTTGTAATCGCAATATTGCGAATACATCGTTCGCAATTTTAAGAAGCTAAGATTCACTCCCAGTAGGCGGCGGCTTAGCGTGTGTAACTCTGCTAAAATCGCCTTGCGAGCGAACAACTCGGAATGAGGGCCCATGTGCACTGCAGGGGAGGCAGATTTAACATGTGCAGAGAGAGTTAGATTTGGGTGTGGTGTGTTCAATCTGCAATCTAATTTGCAGTGTAACAATAAAGCAGCCGGTATTTACCCTGCACAGAAACACTATAACCCACCCAAATCTAACTCTTTCTGCAAATGTTATATCTGCCCCCCCCCCCCCCCAGCAGTGCACATGGTTTTGCCCAACTGCTAAAAAATTTCCTGCTGCGATCAACTTGGAATTACCCCCCATGCTCACTCACTTTCTCTGCATCTGGCTAGCAGGATGTCTGTAACGGCACCAAGCAGCTAGGACATTACTGCAGTGTTGCCCATAGAGTGCCAGTCGGACATTCCAGATGAGTACACTATGGGGGTAATTCAGACTTGACCGTAGATGTGCTAAATTTAGCACATCTACAATCACTTTCACAGACATGTGGGGGGATGCCTAGCACAGGGCTAGTTCACCCCGCATGTCTGTCTCTGCCCCTCCCTCCAGGCACAGGTACAAAAGCATCGCACGGCGGCGATGCTTTTGTACCTGAAGAGTAGCTCCCTTCCAGCGCAGCTGTGGGTCGCAGCGGCTGCGTGTGACATCACGCAGCTGCCGCAGCATGCCCCCTGCATAGTCCGGGCATGCCTGCATTTCCCGGACCACGCCCCCAAAACGGCGGCCCAACGCTGCTCCCTTCCGCTCTGTTAATCAGACAGAGGCGATCACTGGGCTGAGATGCTGATCACATATCTGGCATGCAGCGGCGCACTGCGGTGCCTGCGCAGTTCAAACCTGATTGCCCGCTGCGCGAAAACGCACAGCAGCGATTAGGTCTGAATTAGCCCCTATAGCTTTTCCAGTCTCCCAGAGCATCCTCAGGATGCCCCAGGCAATGCTGTAATTCCAGGCACTGGCAGCCCTGTACCCTTCGCGTGATTTCATGCACTCAAGGGGTGTGGCAGTAAACCCCTGTTACGTCGCTTCTCAAGGTGGTCTTCTTAAGGTTACTTTGGGTCATTGATGCCAGCTGTTAGGAACAGCAGATACTGTAGCTGCATTTGTTTGTTCTGGTTTAGTTTGCTTTTCTATGCTAGCATCTCTGTTTTCTTTCCATTTATGTCCAAGACTATTGGTCATATTCTTATATCTGCTCTCTCCGCTCAACTACGGGCTGGTCTTAGTCTAAGTTTTGATTGGTTCCAGCTGCTTTAAATAATAGCCTTCAGTGTGAAAACCTTGCCGGCTAGAGGTGTCATGGCTTGGGCTATCAAGGTGACTTTAGTTTGTTTGCTGGTAGGACCGAAGTACAACAAAAGAAGCGGGGTAAGGGGAGGACCTATAGTCCTATATAGTTCCAAACGGACTGGGACCAAAATAGCTTCAGGAAACTGGGCTGGGACCAGAATAGCTTCAGGAAACTGGGCTGGGACTGGAATAGCTTTAGGAAACTGTCTGGGATTGTTATAGCTTCAGGATACTAGGCTGGAGTCAAAATAGCTACAGGAAACTGGACTGGAACTGGAATAACTTCATAAACAGCAAGACTACTATTGGAACCACATGACGATGCAGACAACTGCCAGAGACCTGTATACACTGTATGGCCCATGTGGAACAGGAGACATACAAGGGGCCTAATTCAGTCCTGATCGCTGGGCAGCGATTTTTGCACTGCTGTGATCTGATAGTCACCGCCTGCAGGGGGAGTGTATTTTAGCTGTGCAAGTGTACAAATGCATGTGTGGCAGAGCTGCACAAACTGATTTTGTGCAGTCTCTGTGCAGCCCAGGGCTTACTCAGCCACTACGATCACATCAGCCTGTCCAGGATCGGAAATGACGTCAGGATCCCTTCCTGCAAACGCATGGACAAGATTTCGTTTTTCCAACCCCTCACTGAAAATGGTCAGTTGCAACCCACAAATGCCTTCTTCCTGTCAATCTCCTTGCGATCGCCTGTGTGAACGGATCCATTGTACAAACCCATCACAGAGTGGCGATCCACTGTGTACCCGTGCGACACGTCTGCGCATTACGGTGCATACACATGCACAGTTTGTGCTTGATCAGCTGCTGTGCGAAAAACGCACAGCAGCGATCAGGTCTTAATTACCCCCAAGGAGAGTTGAAAGCCAGCTGAGACTAGTAGTTCTGAGCTAGCCAAAGCAGCTGAGTAAAATAATGTTTATAGCTTTCGGCTGGCAGGATACCGCTGTCCACTGAGTAAATCATGAGATACTGAAAACATAAAGCCTGACAGCTAGAGATCAGGGAGCTAAGGGCGTAGCTGGAAAAGCTATGTTGTCCTGGAGTCATGTGACTACTCTAGTTATTCCTCATGGAGTCATTGGTAGAAGAGGTCTCATTAAGAACAGCGGGATTCCCATTGGTGCTTCAGCGATCAGCTGACCACATACAAAATGGTGACACCCAGCACTGTGGGGTGTCCCAGACCCCCTGAAATGAAAAAAACACTAGGGACATGATGCTGGCTTCAGGGGACCTCCAAGGAACTAGGAACCTCCTACAAGACAGAGCAGCACAGCGTAATGGTGAGTGCCGAAGCGCTGCTGATGGAGTCCTGACAATAGGCTTTACATTGTAGCGTTCCCTTGCACATTTGTACCTGCTTCTCTCCCATCTTGATACTTTGATTTGGCACTGTTTGCTGCCTAGGAAGGCCTGTAGCTTTGTAACCCCATTGAGCAGAGAACCTGCTCTCTAATGCTAAACTGTTCTGCTGGTCACCTTTGGGTATTACATTCTGCATAAAACTCATCCTATTTGAATTACCTTTGCTGTGGCCCTGACATTTTTACATTCAACTACCGAGCTGTGACTATTGTTAGCCCTTGGTTCTATATTCTACAACACCCTTCAGATATTTAAAAGTGGTATATGCGCGTTACCATAGTTCTGTGAATCATTTTGTCTTGTATTTCCTGTGAAACTGCACCCAGGGCTGCCATCAGAAATTGTGGGGCCTGGGACTGACAAAATAGACAGGGCCTATTTCTCCCCCTAAAAAAAAATTCTGACGTACTGCTCCACCACTATGGGATGTCATACATTGTGATGTTACATATACGTGGAGTGTTGCGGACCTACAGGAATGGGTCACAGACATCTGATGAGCAGAGAAGGCTTGTTTTAAGAAGTCCTACCTGCGCATCAGCCTGCTCTTGATTCACAGACTGGTGCAGCTCTACAGGTATTAGAGGTAGAAGCCAGGGGTGGGCCTCCCTCTCTGTAAGGGCCAGGGACACCAGTCCCCACAGATCCCCCCCCCCTCCCGATGGCTGCCATGACTGCACCTAATAAACTGTCAGAACTTTGGGTTTAAGGGGGGAGATTTAGCAAAGCTTGGAGAGAGCTAAAGCACTAACCAATCGGCTTCTAGCTGTCATTTTACAGACTGTGTTTGAAAAATGACAGGAGCTGATTTGTTGATATTTTATCACTCTCCGAGGCTTGATAAATCTTAAATCTTTCCTCCCTTAATCCTGTAAACAACCAAGTACCGGCTAACATAAAGCATTCCACGGGAATGGGAGTTACTATAGCCAAAGTCAAGATCAGGACTGATTATTGATCTTGTGCATGAGTTTCGGAACACCAGTAGACAATTATTTATGTGCAGTGTGAGACCTATTTAACAAATATTTTTATAATAAAGGTTGAGGGAATGTCTATGGGTGGGAGGTTCTATGTATTGCATCCACAATGCGATACATTCCGCCATTTATCGGTACATACCTGCATTAATAACATTGGTATGTACCTAGAAATGCGATTAAAAATACAATGGACTACTCTCCCGATAAGAGCTGTCCTTTGCGATAGAAGGACTTCTGGCTTTAAGACCGGGATTCCTTCTGTGCATACACACAGAGGCATGATCGATAGCATGAGGGTGCTGGGAGGGATCCAATTAGATCGCTCTCAGGGACACTGTGAAAAGTAGCCCACAGGCTTCTATTGGGTTATACCATCAATAGAAGGCATTTCCTACCGGGTCCAAGCTCTGGAATGTATCGCTTCTGGAGCTGGCTACATATGGTAATGAGACCAAAACTCCAAAAATAGGATTTCCAGAGTTTTGGATGCATTTTCAGCTTTATTACACACTGCCGTAATCAGTACATAGTATTTTATCAGTATAAAGTATGTGTCTTTCATTTTAATCTACTGCAATAGCTTTAGTATCATTAATGTAACAGGACATCAGCCTATATTACAAGCAACGTTTTTAGAGTATATTAATCCAATATCTGACCACTACTCTTAGGGGTAAATTTACTAAGGTGGGAGTTTTCTATAACTGGTGATGTTGCCGATAGCAACCAATCAGATTCTACTTAACATTTATCTAGCTGCTTCTAGAAGGTAATAGATAGAATTTGATTGGTTGCTATGGGCAACATCACCAGTTCTAAAAAAAAAAATTACCTATTAATATCTACACTTACTGTAACTTTTTTTATTGTTTTTTTTATACAGTACAGCATTCACCCAGGAGTAGAAGGTGGAAATCAGAGAGAAGGAATGAGGGGGACCACATATCTGGTGCATCGCTAAAGTCAGGTGGAGTGCACAGACCTGCAGCCAGGTGGAAACAATAGGCTGGAAGCCAGGTGGTGTGCATAGACTGGAAGTCAGGTGGAATGCACACGCTGATGTATAACATCCTACTGGTGATAGGGTACCCACTCATCCCTTTAATTCTGGACACATATTAATTACACAGGTTCTGTGGCAGATTAAAACCAGGTAAAATTGAGTATTGAAGTCAGCCAGCCACAGAACCTGTGTAATTAATATGTGTCCAAAATTAAATGGATGAGGAGGTAACCCTAGCGGGTAAGCAGCGGGACATCCTGCACCTTTTCAAAGTTGGAGGCCAGTCAGTGCCCCTCAGTGCCCCTCAAATCCAATGTATGGGTCATGTGCCGCCCTAGCTTCCCCCCTAGTTGCGGCCCTGGCATAGCTGATGCTAAGTTCGGTGTGTGTCCATTTGAGCAATGAACAATGGCCCTCATTCCGAGTTGATCGGTCGCAAGGCGAATTTAGCAGAGTTACACACGCTAAGCCGCCGCCTACTGGGAGTGAATCTTAGCTTCTTAAAATTGCGACCGATGTATTCGCAATATTGCGATTACTAACTACTTAGCAGTTTCAGAGTAGCTCCAGACTTACTCTGCCTGTGCGATCAGTTCAGTGCTTGTCGTTCCTGGTTGACGTCACAAACACACCCAGCGTTCGCCCAGGCACTCCCACCGTTTCTCCAGCCACTCCTGCGTTTTTTCCGGAAACGGTAGCGTTTTCAGCCACACGCCCCTGAAACGCCGTGTTTCCGCCCAGTAACACCCATTTCCTGTCAATCACATTACGTTCGCCGGAGCGATGAAAAAGCCGTGAGTAAAAATACTTTCTACATAGCAAAGTTACTTGGCGCAGTCGCAGTGCGAACATTGCGCATGCGTACTAAGCGGATTTTCATTGCGATGCGATGAAAAATACCGAGCGAACAACTCGGAATGAGGGCCAATATGCTAATTTGCACTTTGGATGTAGCTCTAAGCATGAAATATGTATTTATTTATTAGCAGTTTTTTAAATAGTGCACACATATTCCATATTGCCTTACGGATAATATTTGGTCATTATCTGTCTCAGTGTAGCTTACAATATATGTTCTCTACCACATGTACACACATATATATTAGGGTTAATTCTTTGTCAGAAGCCAATTCATTTACTAGTATGTTTTTATATTGTTGGAAACTGAAGCAAACCCATGCAAATACAAAGTGAACTTACAAACTCCACACAAATAGGTCTTTAGTGGAAATGAAACCATGGACCTCAGTGCTGTGATTCAGCAAGCTAATCATTGCACCAGTGTGCTACCTAATACATGTGTAATTGTCTACACGTACATATATGTCTGGAAATATAAAGGTTAAGTTGTTCTTCAGAGATACATTAGGCTAAAATATGACTGTGTTTTTCTAGCTACAATAAAAAAAAGTTACAGTACAAGAACAAGCCAGTCCTCACACGGTCATTTTCCTTATTTCCTTTGTGCTGCATGTTGGCAGCATTGATTAAAAACCTTTGCTGTGATTTCACAGTTGCGTGACAATTGGTTTGGACATATAACTTGATAGAATTTTATGTGATCATTCATAATGTAATTTATTCTTCAATCAGTGGGAATAGATCAAATAGAGCGTCACATCAATTGCAGTTACAATAACTTTAAATTACATTTTGCTGTAGCCAGTTTCTGATCCCCATATGGCTCCTGTTGTCACTTTTGTTTCCCTGAGTGCCAGCAGTACAGCTGCAGATTATTCTGCACAAAAGAAGGTGGCCATGCATTTTTGGCCAAACGTGCTAAGAACTTCATTTATACTGTTAATTGTAGAGTTTATATATTATAATTGTTTTGATTATCAGTATTCATAGAGTTTAAAGTGTGCGCCTGCATTTTCCTTTTTCTGCATGGCACTACAAGTTTCAGCATGGTAGAACCTCTTATTATGTTTAAAACTAGGTGTGCCGTCCGGGTGTGGTATAGAAGATCTACAATGTCTAAGTCAGTCATTAGGTCGACCCCATATGGTCGACATGCATTAGGTTGGCAGGGATAGAAGGTCAACATAGGAAAAGGTTGACAGGTAGAAAAGGTCGACACAGGAAAATGTCAACACGGAAAATGGCAGACATAAAAATGTTTGACAACTTTTTTATGTGTTGTTTTCACAGTCAGAGCACAGGGAGCCCCAGTTAGTGTACTGCATCCCCTTGCATGGCGAGAGAACTGCAGGCAAGGTGCCCGCTCCACTTCCGCTGCACTCAGCACAGGTTACTATTACCAATCATAGTCCACGTGGATGTTAAAGTATTAAAATAAGGCGTTAAAAAGACAAAAAAAAATTAAAAACCTTGGTCAACATGTGTTGAACATTTGTGTCGACCATTGCCATGTCGACCATTTGAAACTGTAAACCTTTTGCACCTGGCAACCTTTTCCAGTGTTGACCTAATGCATGTCAACCTTTTGTCAGTGTTGACCTAATGCATATTGCCATATGGGGTCGATCTAGTGCTTGTCGATCTAAACTTTGGAACCCATGCAGTCCAATCCCATCCTTTTCCTCTGTATTTTTGTATATGATGTACACTTGAAATTAGAGACTCCTTCTGCTTGGACTAGCACCCATCCTACCTGCACTTAGGCGTTTTTAATTCGTATACAGTAGGTCCTTGTATTGCTGCCTACACATTAAAATGGGCACTATTATACTGTAAGTAATTATGGGATATATTCATGTAGTGATTAGATATTGGGGATGTTAGGGACCTTAGGGACCCACCTGATGAGGTTCATCTTGACATGGAGTCCAGCCCTCCCCCCTCCCCCTTTCCAAAATAAGAGTAACAAGATATAATACAGGTGACACACTGAACTACTTGAAAGTAGAGCTAAAGTTAGGCTTACCATACTATCCCTTATACCGGGACACTAATGAATTACACCGGTTCTGTGCCTGGCTGATTTTAAACCTGCATTTCAGGTTTAAAGTCAGCCACAGAACATGTGTTATCTGGCTAAAGTAAATAGACATTTTATTCATGTGCATAGCCAGGTCCGAAATTAGAATTTTTGTCACCTGGGGCAATGCAGCAATTGGCACCCCCCCATTTGGTATCTATACCTTCATCACAGGAGTGAGAAATATGTACACAGTACAGAAAGGAGGCTAAACCAGAACTTCACTCTGGCTGGCAACCTGGGCCCAAGAGCTGACACTACATAACACTATAAGCACCATAACCTACATGAACACACACACACACACACATAACGACATATCTGCAGATATGCCACCTGCACTGGACTAAAGAACTGAATTTTTAAATAGAATGATGGGGGTCGCTTATGACAGAGGGTGCTCAGTGTGGTGAATGAGGGGAGGATGCTCCTCCCCTCCCCTGTGACCCCCCCCCCCACACACACACACATACACATTTGGCCATCACACCATGGGATCAGGCTGCTGGCTGCCTGTTGCCTGCTCACACTCTACCACCATTATTGTTTATCTGTCAGCTCTCCATCCCTCTGTCTCAGGCCAGCAGCAGGGTCTCCATCCCGACAGGCAGGAGATTGTGGGCAGAAGCATCAGCTAGTTAGCCCCCTGTGTGTGTGTGTGCCGCTGTCACCGTCGGTGTGGCTGTAAGGAGAGCATGGTGCTGCAGTCTGTTCCAGACATGGAGGAGAGGGGATGACAGGGAGCACAGGGGTGCGATGGGAGAGAATAACAAGGGGAACAGTTGTGGGAGGTGATAGGACACCAGGCTACATGGGGGTGGGTGGGAAGAGGAGAGGATAACAGGGGGCACAGGGGTGAGATCGGGGATAAAGGGAGCACAGAGCCTCAGGTGATATAGGGATTAGTACCTGGTGGAGTCGGACACAGCAAATTCTCCTAATAAGCATTCACCCAGGAGTAGAAGGCAGAAATCAGAGAGAAGGAATGAGGGGGACCACATATCTGGTGCATGACTAAAGTCAGGTGGAGTGCACAGACCTGCAGCCAGGTGGAAACAATAGGCTGGAAGCCAGGTGGCGTGCATAGACCGGAAGTCGGGTGGAATGCACAGGCTGATGTGTAACATCCTGCGGGTAATAGGGTTACCACCTCATCCCTTTAATTCTGGACACATATTAATTACACAGGTTCTGTGGCCGATTAGAACCAGGTGAAATTGAGTATTGAAATCAGCCAGCCACAGAACCTGTGTAATTAATATGTGTCCAAAATTAAAGGGATGAAGTAGTAACCCTAGCGGGTAAGCAGCGGGACATCCTGCCCCTTCTCAAAGTTGGGGGCCAGTCAGTGCCCCTCAAATCCAATGTGTGGGTCATGTGCCACCCTAGCTTCCCCCCTAGTTGCGGCCCTGGCATAGCTGATGCTAAGTTCGGTGTGTGTCCATTTGAGCAATGAACAATATGCTAATTTGGAATTTGGATGCAGCTCTAAGCATGAAATATTTATTTATTTATTTATTAGCAGTTATTTAAATAGTGCACACATATTCCACATTGCTTTACAGATAATATTTGGTCATTATCTGTCTCAGTGTAGCTTACAATATATGTTCTCTACCACATGTACACACATATATATTAGGGTTAATTCTTTGTCAGAAGCCAATTCATTTACTAGTATGTTTTTATATTGTTGGAAACTGAAGCAAACTCATGCAAATACAAAGTGAACTTACAACATACTTGCCTACCTGGCCCTCTCCATGAGGGAGAAACTGCTCTGTTCCTGGACTTTCCTGGTAATGTATGATTGCCATCACCTGTGGTGAGCTAGTTAATTGATAAGAAAGGTGTTTCACCACAGGTGATGGCAATAATACATTATCAGGAAAGTCCAGGAACAGAGTATTTTCTCCCTCATGTAGAGGGTCAGGTAGGCAAGTATGACTTACAAACTCCACACAAATAGGTCTTTAGTGGAAATGAAACCATGGACCTCGGTGCTGTGATTCAGCAAGCTAATCATTGCACCAGTGTGCTACCTAATACATGTGTAATTCTGTACAGTATTTTTGTGTGTTACAATTTCTCGGGCTTTGATTGTGTAGCAGTATAATAATCCAATAATAAAAAGCAACAGGTTTTGATTAAAATTGCAAGAATATAATTTTCATGTGACAGGTGTCAGATGGTTTTAATCATTTTGTTTTGTCTAATTGTCCATGCAATTGCACTTAATATTTTTCTACAAATATTTTTATACAAAAAACAAAGCAAAATAAATATATTTAGGATGAACAACTAAGAAGTGTATTCTTGATTAAGTTTTGCAAATGAAAACATCTGCTTTGTAGAAAAGGCTCATTCTATGGATCAAGCCTGACCCTCCTGTGATCTATTACATGTTAAATAATCACAGACCTGCTTCCTGATTGATTTGATTTTGCTAGTGAAGTTATACAGGCACTGCTCAAACTTCAGTCTAGTGCAGTGATTACCATATGCGACAGTCTTGTTCCCCCTAGACTCAACAAAATTGTCTCTAGGATGATTGGTCAGAACAGATTCTTTAAAGAAGAAAGATGATTAGTCATGCATGCTGACCTTATGTAGAAAGATTAAAGGAGATCTAGAAAATTGACTCTAAGGTGATGTCACACTTTAAGTTATACAATGTTATCTTTGTAATTACTAGTAAAATATATAATTTTTTCAGTGAAGTGAAAATAATTTGTTTCAATGCAATGTTACAATAATGATACTGCACTTTACAAGACGGTTCTAACTTTAGTACTGGTTTTTGGTAATGGATGAGTTAAACAATTTAAGACTTTTCCAATATTGGCTAGGTCAGTGGTGCTGAATCATAAGATGTAACACAGGATGCCTGCTCATACAGCAATCGTGATGGAGGTATGACATCCTCCTTACCAGGGCATGATAAAAAAAATGACAGGTCTATACAGCAAATTTTCAAAGAAGCTTCCACCTCTTCAAGCCACTTCCCAGGTCCATTTATAAAATCACCGTTACTCATATCTTAAAGGTCTATCGGATTACCTATACATGAGATGAAATATTCACGGATATAAAGTCTTTATATAAGATTGTCTCTGTAGATGAGAATCAATGTTTGTCTGTCCCTCTTGTATGGCCGTATATTTCTTGATGTTCCCGTTATGGATTCCTTCAACTCGTACTCTCAAGAAAAATAAGAAAAAATACACAAAACACAAATATAGTGAAGTATGTCTTTTCCAACCAAGATAAAATGCACAGGAAGTGAAATCAATGGGGCCAGATGAGATACTATACATCCAAGGATAGTAAAAGAGCTTAAAGGGGTGCTGGAAGCACCATTAATAGAATTATTCAACCAGTCACTAGCTATAGGAGTAATCCCAAAAGACTGGAAAAGAGCGAACATAGTCCCACTGCACAAAAGTGGAAGCAAGGAAGAGGCAAGCAACAACCGACCAGTGAGCCTTTCATCAGTAGTAGGGAAATTGATGGTAACACTCTTAAAAGAAAGAGTTGTAGATTATCTCAAATCCAGCAATTTACAGGATCCCAAACAGCATGGATTCACTGGGGGGAGATCATGTCAAACAAACCTTATTGACTTTTTTGACTGTGTGACTAAAGTAATAGATAAAGGTGGAGCCATAGATATTGCTTATCTAGACTTTAGTAAGACTTTTGACACTGTCCCACATCGCAGACTGCTAAATAAACTCGAATGTTTGGGCCGGATACTAAGATGGTTGAATGGATAAGATCTTGGTTCCAGGATAGAAAACAGAAAGTTGTAGTAAATGGAGTGCATTCACATGAGTAATACATTATCAGTGGAGTACCTCAGGGATCTGTACTTGTTCCAGTGTTTTTTTAATATCTTTATTGGTGACATTCTAAATGTCATTAAAGGGAAAGTATGCCTTTTTGCAGATGACACAAAGATATGAAACAGGGTAGACACACCAGGTGGGGTAAAACAAATGATTGAGGATTTAGCTAGATTAGAGGAATGGTCAAGAGCGTGGCAATTACAGTTTAATGCCAAAAAATGCAAAATCATGCACTTGGGTCTCAAAAAACCAAAAGCTAAATATAGTATTAATGGCACTTGAAACCACTGAGGAGGAAAGAGATCTAGGAGTCACTATTTCAGGTTACTTAAAAGCAACTAAGCAATGTAACAAAGCAATGAGGAAGGCTATCAGATGCTTGGTTGCATAGAGAGAGGAATCAGCAGCAGAAAGAAGTAATAATGCCACTGTATTCAATTCTGGAGGCCCTATATTCAGAAGGATATCAATACACTAGAGACTGTACAAAGAATGGCAACTAAAATGGTGCATGGCCTACATCACAAAACATACCCAGAAAGACTAAAACATCTCAATATGTATTGTATGGAGCAGAGAAGGGAACTTTCAAATATATCAATGGTTTTAACAAAGTCCAGGAGGGAAACATTGTTCAAATGAAGAGAAGTATTAGAACACGAGGACATGCACTGAGACTGGAGGGAGGTAGCTTAAGGGGAAATTTGAGGAAAAATTACTTCACAGAAAGAGTAGTGGACAAGTAGAATAGCCTCCCATCAGAGGTGGTAGAGGCTAAGACAGTAGCGTAATTTAAGCATGCATGGGATAGACATAAGGATATCCTTACAAAGAAATAGGGATCAAATAAGGTTTGAGGTAAGAATATGGTAAAAAAAGGGGCAGATTAGATGGGTCAAGTGGTTCTTATCTGCCATCACATTCTACTGTTTCTATATAGTTGATATTTGTTCCTGATATGCAGGAGAATTGCATGTTTTTATGGTTAATCTAGGAAAAAAATCTTTAAATCTGAAAATGAGATATAATGTAGTTGGCAACCATGCTGCACACATATATTTCTATAAATTGCAAACAGTGTCATGTACTGTAGTATGGATGTCAAAAGATCTGTCTCAATGGTGAATGAAAATTGTCTGAATGACTTAGAGGTCTATGTACTAAGCCTTGTAGTGACATAAAGTGGACAGAACCAACTAGCTCCTAACTGTAACTTTTCAAACCAAGCCTGTAATATGGCAGTTCGGAGCTGATTGGCTGGTACTTTTTTTCCGTCCACTTTATTTCTCTCCAAGGCTTACTGCAGTACATAGGGGATGTAGTTAAAAGACTGCCGGATGGGATCCCAGCGGTCGAAATACCGATGCCAGAATTCCGAATGACGGCATAATGCCAGTGACGAAATCCTGATGGAGCTCAGGAACTTGGTGTCAAAATACCAATACCCGGAATCCCGAGCCTTCTTCCAGTGGGACCTGTGGGGGAAGGGGGTGTGTGTGTTAGGTTTAGGCATTGGAAGGGGGGTTAGTATGCAGGGATGGTAAGGGTGTGGTTAGGTACCGGGGAGGGGGTGTTAGAGTAAGGAACTTTGGAGGGAAGGTTAAGGTTAGGCACCAAGGGAGGAGGGTTAGGCAGCGGGGAGGGTTAGGGTTCGCACCACAAATGAGGGTTATTCACCACCAGGGAGGGTAAGTGTTAGGCATCCACAAGGAAGAGAAGGAGGCAGGGGAGGGTTAGGGTACTTTTGGAGGGGCTGCAGTGGTGCAAGTAGAAAAAATGTCTAACAGGTACTGTGTGGGAACGCCAAAGGCACACGCACCAAAAAAATGAGTGTGGTCAAATGCCAGATGGGGCATGGCTAAAGAAAATGGGGGCGTGATACACATATGGGGGGAGGGGCAGATACACATATGACCCCAATAGTGCCAGATACACATTGCCCCACAGTGCCAGATATACATTGCCCCACAGTGCCAGATATACATTGCCCCACAGTGCCAGATACACAAATGCCCCCAGAGTGCCAGATATACATTTCCCCACAGTGCCAGATATACATTGCCCCACAGTGCCAGATACACATTGCCTCACTGTGCCAGATACACAAATGCCTCCAGAGTGCCAGATATACATTGCCTCACAGTGCCAGATACACATTGCCCCACAGTGCCAGATACACAAATGCCCCCAGAGTAGCAGATATACATTGCCTCACAGTGCCAGATACACAAATGCCCCCACAGTGTCAGATATACATTGCCCACCAGTGCCAGATACAGAAATGCCCCCACAGTGCCAGATATGCCCCCAGTGCCAGATATGTCCCCAGTGCCAGATACAGAAATGCTCCCAGTGCCAGATACACATGTCCCCCAGTGCCAGATATGCCCTCAGTGTCATATATGCCCCCAGTGCCAGATACACATGTCCCGCAGTGACAGATATGCCCCCAGTGCCAGCTACATATTCCCCCCAGTGCCAGATATGCCCCCAGTGCCAGATACACATGTCCCGTAGTGCCAGATATGCCCCCAGTGCCAGCTACACATGTCCCCCGCAGTGCCAGATATGCCCACTGTGCCAGATAAACATGTCCCCCCAGTGCCAGGTATGCCCCCAGTGCCAGGTACACATGACCCCCCAGTGCCAGATATGCCCCTAGTGCCAGATATGCCCTCAGTGTCAGATATGGCCTCAGTGCCAGATACACATGCCTCCCGCAGTGCCAGATATGCCCACAGTGCCAGATGCACATGTCCTCCCAGTGCCAGATATGCCCCCAGTGCTAGATATACCCCAGTGCCAAGTACACATGTCCCCCCAGTGCCAGATATGCCCCCAGTGCCAGGTATACATGCCCCCCCCCCCTTCCCCTGCTGCTCACCGCTGCTGGTGCTGTCGTGTGTGTGTGTGTGTGAGGGGAGGAGAGTGCAGCCTGTGCCTCTCCTGCCCCTCAGTCTCCGGCGGCGGTGTGGGTGTCTTCCTTCAATTCAGCGCCGATCCGCGAGCTAATCAAACCTCGCGGTTCAGCAGCCTTGGCTGCCGGTCTGCGAGCTCTGATTGGCTCACGGGCCGGCGCTGAATTGAAGGAAGACACTGAGGGGCAGGAGAGGTGAACACTGCACTTTCCTCCACTCATGCAGCAGCGGTGGTGAGCAGCGGAGGGAGGCAGCGGCGGCGGCCTTTCTGCGGTGGGTACGGTGTACCCATGGCTAAATTCTTAGGGGTATGCCGTATCCACCCGTACCCGCCCACTTGCACCGCTGAGCAGTGCCAGATTAAGGGTCACACGGGCCTGGAGCTGACATTTATCAAGGGCCTATTGTGTGCCGACTCGGAGTGTGAGTAGCACCTCAGAGAAGTTCTCCTGGGCTGGCATGGAGATGTACTAGATCATGGAGAGTGATAGAGTGGAGAAAGATAAACTACCAACTAATCAGCTCCTTAGTGACATGTTAGAGAATGGATTTGAAAAATGGCAGTAAGGAGCTGGTTGGTTGGTTGGTTGGTTGGTTGGTTGGTTGGTATTTAAGCTCTCTCCACTTTATCACTCTCCAAGACTTGGTACATTTGCCCCTATATCACTACTCTTCCTCCCTATACTACATCACTGCACTATGGGTAAGTAGTGCTGGTTAAGCACAAGTCCATTATGTGAATGCAAAAAAAATAGTTTTATATACAGTATTGTTGGGTCAAGGAGGTAGTACAGAGAAGTAGCGGAGGGCATGGAAGATACAGGGGGGTAGTGCAGAGTGGTAGTGATGGGTCAGGGGGGCAGTGCAGAAAAGCAGTGGTAAACAAAGAGGGGTCAGGGGGTAGTGCAAAGTGGTAGTGGTGGGTATGAAGGAGACGGGCTAGTGCAGAATGATAGTGATGGGCATGGATGGGAAGGGGGGTAGTGCAGAGTGGTAGTGGTGGATCGGGTAGTGCAGAGAGGTAATAGTGGGCATGAAGGGGTTGGGGATAGTGCAGAGTGGTAGTGATAGATCAATGGTAGTGCAGAGAGGTAGTGGTGGGAATGGATGGGTCAAGGGCAGGGAAGAGAGGTGGTGGACATGGAGGGGTAGGTGTTGTCCAGGGCCGTAGTGGTGGGTTAGGTGGTAGTGCAGAGAGGTAGTGGTGGGCATAGAGGAGACAGGGAACTAGTGCAGAGTGGCAGTGGTTGGAATGAAGGGGCCAGGGGGTCGTGCAGAGAGGTAGCTGTGGGCATGGAGGGGACAGGGGGTAGTGCAGAGAGGTGGTGGACATGGAAAGGACAGAGTAGTCGTCCATAGAGGTAGGGGTCACCATGGGGGGGCCAAGGGGTAGTGCAGAGTGGTAGCGATGGACATGGAGGGGGCAGAGGGGTAGTGTCAAGTTGTAGTGATAGGTCAGGAGGGATAATGCAGAGAAGCAGTGCTGAGTATTGAGGGATAAGGGGGTAGTGCAGGGAGATAGTGGTGGGCATGGAGGAGTCAGGGGTTAGTGCAGAGAGGTAGTGGTGGTCATGGAGGTAGGTCAGCATGGTAGTAGTGAGTCAGGGTGAGCATTAAGGTAGTGGTGAGTATGGAGGAGTATGGAAGGTGGTGCAGAAAAGTATTGGTGGGTATGGGGGAGCTCTGCACACAGTGACATGTCTGTACCTTTAGCTGCATCATCATGCAAGGAACATGTATCAGAGGTGATGAGTACAGTGGTCAGCAGCTGTCTGAGTGTACAGCTTCCTCTCCCCCAGTGATGTCATGCAGCTGGTCAGGGCGGGGGCTAGGGAGACGAGTGAGAAACCGCATGTCTGCATCAGGGACACTTTAAACTGTATCCAATTGACTGGGGCTGAAAATGCAAAGAGAAGGCTCCAGGAACCTAATTCTGTTTTTCAGGTGGTGACTGCATACCTTCTGCCTCTGTCTGGTGAAATGTGAGTAGGGGATATTCCTGCTGGTGACAGTGCTTGCCTGGTCCTCCCCCCCCCCCCATGTGCATTGGAAACAGCTACTGGAACAATCAAGTTGTTACAACAAGCAGCTCCTTATTTTACTTACATAACGGCTCAGTGCTTCCAGAGGCAGAGTAGTAAACTAGTCACTTCGTCCCACGTAGTAACAGAAGGAGGAGCTCTACAGATGACGTCCCAGTGTGCACCCTGCATCAGCTGCCTGTCTCACGTCTCTTCATGCACCGGGACCTGGATGATGGAGCTGAGAATCTCCATTTCTCAGTCTCCACTGTCCCGTGCAGCAGCAGCAGATTAGCCCTGCATCGCCAGCCCTGGCTGCTGCAGCTGTACATACTTGCTAGCAGCATCAAGACAGTGCTAAGCCGCTCACTAGACCTCTATCTTCAGGCTCCGCCCACCCCGTGCCTTCTGCCTGTCCGCTCTCATGGATGGCCGGCGGTGCATGTTATTTGAGGGAAAGCATGTCCACATCGGCGCAAGAACAGTGACAACACCCGCACAGTAGGCAACACAGCTCTGACGGATTTTACTCTGTTCTCTGCCTGGCCAGTTTTACTGTTGATGGTCCTGCTGTGGGCCTATTTTTAGTGGAGGGCCTGGAGCTGCAGCTCCACCCGCCCCATTGTTAATCCGGCTCTGCCGCTGAGGGGCTGTTGGGATTCTGATGGCCAGGATGCCACTGTCGGAATTCTGACCACCGGCATCCCATCCATCGGGATATTATACTGAACACCCCGTACTTAGATCCCTTAAATACCTGCACAACTGGCCTGACAAATATTTACCAAACCACTGACAGAGGAAGAAAATGTGCAAACAATATCTTCCTTCCCATTTTTCGGTGATGTTGCATTGATTAGAAAATTCTTCTTCTTTCTTTTTAAAAATAAATCTCCCTGAGGAATTACAAGAGTCAGCTCAATTGAGCATCCTGATCTAGATCCTCAAAGATTGCTGCAACTACAGCTGTATGTACATGGTAGAGTATCACTTTCAACACTTGTTCTACTTTCAATGAAATCACATCTGACACATTTCATCACCGAATGTAAACATGTTCTGTGTAGTATTCACACATCAGGTGATAAAACTTGTCACTACGTGGTTTTATTGTAGCTGAATCTGGATACTCAACTGAACTGACGCATATGATTCCAAAAGTAAATTCAGCACCATTATCCTGTGGACTCGTGTTAATCTTTACAGTATCTTGAAGACTTGCGACTATAACACGTTTGATGACAGATCTATCTACATGATACAGTACATATTAGGGTGACTATCCTACAGAATTTAACAAGCCGTTAAAACAATAGAAGATTACTTTTTAGGAGCCTGACAGATGGTTCAAGGATTTCCTGCTATTTAAGCTCCAGTTGTTTGGAAGTGAAACTTGGTGAAATGTGATATTATTGTGGAGCATATGTAATGATTTAGTGACTGAAAGTGACACTTTCTGGCTATTTATATATGGTGTAAATTAATTTATATATGTAAAGTTTTACATTTTAGAAATATCAATACAGAGGGTTTTTTTGCCTATAGTTGATTTTGTTAATGATATGAGACACATTGTAATGTTTTTATTTTATTATTTGCCAGCAGTCTATAAAATGCTCTTTGAAAGATTTGTTGCTTTATTGTTATAATTGTTGAATAAAGAATTTATTGAGATCACTGTCACAGCTTTTAATTAGAGATGTGCGGCGGGCACTTTTTTGTGTTTTGTGTTTTGTTTTGGTTCTAATTCCCCGCTCATGTTTTGGTTTTGGCTTGGTTTGGCCAAAACCACCCTTTCGTGTTTTGGTTTTGGATCTGGATGATTTTGAAAAAAAAAAAAAACAGCTAAAATCACCAAATTTGGGGGTAGTTTTTATCCAATGGTGTTATTAACCTCAATAACATTCATTTCCACTCATTTCCAGTCTATTCTGAACACCTCACAATATTGTTTTTAGGCCAATAGGTTGCATCAAGGTGGCTGTATGACTAAGCTAAGCGGAAAAAACACCTGGCCCATCTAGGAGTGGCACTGCAGTGGCAGACAGGATGGCAGATTTAAAAAATTGGCCCCAAAAAGCACATGATGCAAAGAAAAAGAGGTGCACCGAGGTTGCTGTATGACAAAGCTAAGCGACACAAGTGTGCGGCACAAACACCTGGCCTTCTAGGAGTGGCACTGCAGTGTCAGACAGGATGGCAGATTTAAAAAATAGGCCCCAAACAGCACATGATGCAAAAAAGAAAAAGAAGTGCACCGAGGTTGCTGTATGACTAAGCTAAGCGGCACAACCACCTGGCCCATCTAGTAGTGGCATGCAGTGACTGAATGTCGAAAGTGGCCTGCAATTTTTCAGTCCACTGACAGCATCTCCAGCATGGCCCTATCATTTTTAAAAAATTCTGCAATTGGTGGACTTATACGGCAGTACCCCTGGACTAATACAGCAGTACCCCTGGACTTATACGGCAGTGTCAGACAGGATGGCACTTTAAAAAACCATGCCCCAAACAGCACATGATGCAAAGATGAAAAAGAGGTGCACCAAGGTTGCTGTATGACTAAGCTAAGCAACACATGTGTGCGGTACAAACACCTGGCCCATCTTGGAGTGGCACTGCAGTGTCAGACAGGAGGGCAGATATAAAAAAAGGCCCAAAACAGCACATCATGCAATGATGAAAAAGAGGTGCAATGAGGTCGCTGTATGACTAAGCTAAGCGACACAAACAATTGGCCCATCTAGGAGTGGCACTGCAGTGTCAGACAGGAGGGCAGATATAAAAAAAAAAGGCCCCAAACAGCACATCATGCAAAGATGTAAAAGAGGTGCAATGAGATAGCTGCATGACTAAGCTAAGCGACACAAACAATTGGCCCATCTAAGAGTGGCATTGCAGTGTCAGACAGGATGGCACTTAAAAAAAATAGTACCCAAACAGCACATCATGCCAAGAAGTAAAAGAGGGCAATGAGGTAGCTATATGACTAAGCTAAGCGACACAAGTGTGCAGCACAAACACCTGGCCCATCTAGGGTTGGCACTGCAGTCCCACTGCACTAATGGTGGATACCGGATGCACGTTTAACACCAGCATAGTTGTTATGGCCTCAGTAATCCACTTTGCAACAGGGTATGTATATATATATATATATATATATATATATAAGAAAGCCTGCAGCCATGTATCCATCACACACACACACACACACCTAAAGGATACCTCGACCCTGTTACGAAAATTTGAGGAACTTGGGACAGTACCGGACAGCACCTTACTGGCCACTCTAGATGTGTCCAGTCTGTACACCTGTATTCCCCACGAGATGGGGATACAGGCAGTAAAATCACTGATAACTAACAATGCATTGTATGATGGCCCAGAGATAGAGTTTTTTCTAAAACTATTAAGGTTCACGTTAACTCACAATTACTTTGTTCATGATAACAAATTTTACATTCAACTAACGGGGTGTGCGATGGGGTCCTGTGTGGCCCCGTCGTTCGCCAACGCATTTATGTGGGCAGTTGACCAAGATTTATTTCTTGGTCAGTCTGCTATCACACAGCATTTAACTTTATATCTCCGCTACATAGACGACCTGTTGATTTTCTGGTCAGGGCCACAACACATTCTGGAAGAATGGATTGAAGTTCATAATAAGTCTTCCAGCCCAGTCAAACTAACTATGACTGTGGACCCACAGCAGATAGATTTCCTTGATGTACATATCACAATCAGAGACAGTAAAATCAATACATCTATGTACACTAAAAGCACTGACCGCAACACTCTGTTGCGGTACGACAGTTTTCATCCAAGGGCTACAACTAACAGTTTGCCCTATTCACAGATGTTAAGGGTATGCAGGATCAATAGTGATCCACAGGCTAGGTATCAACAGCTGGACGAGATGCACACTAAGTTTAAGGATCGGGGGTACCCTGACAAGTTACTACGTGGGGCTAGGGCTAAAGCCATTAGGTTGCCAAGGCAGCAACTGTTAGCCGAACGGGACCCAATTACTAAAGAGAAAAGGGTCCCCTGGGTCAACCAGTTTAACACATCTAGCAGACACACCAGTAGAAGAGCTAAGGAACTCTGGCCAATCATAAATACCGACCCTGAGCTAAAAATGTTTAAAGACACCAAACTGATGCCGTGTTATACCAGGAGCCGGAACATCAGAAGCTTAGTGGTTAAAACTGATGTGGCTAAAAAACCAAGAACAGAAGGTAGTTTAATCAGGTCCAGAAAGGGATGTTATAGGTGTGGGTGTACCACATGCAATTTCCTGGTTCCGGGGGATTCGTTCAAACATCCCTATTTGGGTAAGACCATTAAATTAAAGGATGCCTACACGTGCAATTCCAAATTTGTGGTATATCTCTTGTCTTGCCCATGTGGATTACACCACGTGGGCAAGACAGAGTATACATTCAAAGTTAGGATGACACAACATAGATCTGCCATTAGGGCAGCATTAATATCAGGAACCAGTGAGCAACCGGTAGCAAGGCACTTTGCCACTGCCAAACATTCACTCTCAGCACTAAGGTATCGGATTGTGGACCAGGTGCCGTTTTCCATTAGGGGGGGTGATAGATCTAAGCGCCTCCTACAATTGGAAACCAAATGGATAATTGCACTGGACACATTGAGACCAAGAGGACTCAATGAGACTCTTGGTATGAGCAGTTTTGCTTGAAACCTGGGGACCATTGACTAAGTATAACTAAGATGATTAGCTCCCAGTGACAGATCTGATTAACAGCCCCTCCTCCCCCGGAAGCATTGATTATGGTAAATTAAACATTGATATCTAAGGAGTAGAGAACACATGCGGAGCTGTTTATAACAGCCTTTTCCCATAAGATAGGTTCCTGAACTCATTAGGTGTAACCAACTGCCAAAAAACTTTATGTATTTATATGTTGTACTCAAATGTTTTTAGACTTGTAATATTTAAATGATGGCACTGGGTGCATTATAACACAGTTTTTCCACAGATGAATGATATGTTTCAGGCAGGCACTAGATTGCCTGTCATGTCTTAAGAACTGCACGATGATTTGTTTGTATGCATCATGTATTTACAGCACGCACCATAGCAACGGCCTCCCCCGCCCCCTGCATGACGGCACTGGGAGCTCGCGTCACGGACCGGGGTCACCTGACCGGAAGCGCTGAGTCCGGAAGCCGGGCAGCGGCGAGGAGAGGACGGCTGGAAGCGCGCCTGGTAAGTGTATTTAAAAGTGTGTTTCTCACTTGTTTGATCACTATGTGTCCTGACGACGGGGGCTTGCACCCCGAAACGTTGATAAAGTCTCACCTGACAGAGTTCACCGCTTCACCAGAGTCTCCTGAGTGCCGCCTCGTTCTTTCATCACCATATATATATACATACAGTATACGACAGTATCACTGGACTGGACTGGACTTATACACCAGTACCACTGTAATTATATGGCAGGATCACTGGATTTATACGGCTGGATCACTCTAATTATATGGCAGGATTACTGTAATTATACGGCAGGATCACTGTAATTATACACCAGTACCACTGTAATTATATGGCAGGATTACTGGAATTATACGGAAGGATTACTGGAATTATGCATCAGGATCACTGGAATTACACGGCAGGATCACTGTAATTATATGCCAGTACCACTGTAGTTATACGGCAGGATTACTGTATTTATACGGCAGGATCAATGTAATTATACGGCAGGATTACTGGAATTATACGGATGGATCATTGGAATTATACGGCAGGATTACTGTAATTATACGGCAGGATTACTGTAATTATACGGCAGGATCACTGTAATTATACGGCAGGATTACTGTAATTATACGACAGGATCACTGTAATTATACGGCAGGATTACTGTAATTATATGGCAGGATTACTGTAATTATACGGCAGGATCACTGTAATTATATGGCAGGATTACTGTAATTATACGAATGGAACACTGGAATTATACGGCAGGATTACTGTAATTATACGGCAGGATTACTGTAATTATACGGCAGGATTACTGGAATTATACGGCAGGATCACTGTAATTATACGGCAGGATTACTGGAATTATATGGCAGGATCACTGGAATTATATGGCAGGATCACTGTAATTATACGCCAGTACCACTGTAATTATACGGCAGGATTTCTGGAATTATACGGCAGGAACACTGTAATTATACGGAAGGATTACTAGAATTATATGGCAGGATAACTGGATTTATACGGCAGTACCGCTGGCCATATACGGCAGTACCACTGGACATATACGGCAGGATCACTGGACATATACGGCAGTACCACTGGACATATATGGCAGCACAGGGACACCACCACTGGACTGATGCAGGACAACACGGCACCACTGCAATGGACTGGACTTATACAGCAGCACTGGACATATGGCAGCAGAGGACACCACTGTGACTGATCACTGGACTGACTGATGCACAGGATACTTCCACTGGTCTGATGCAGGACAACACAGCAACACTGTAGAGGTCTTATTATACAGCAGCACTGGACATATAGTAGCAGAGGACACCACTGTGAATGGACTGATGCAGCACAATACACCACCACTGAACTCATGCAGCACAACACAGCACCCTATACAGCAGCACTGGACATATGGCAGCAGAGGACACCACTGTGAATAGACAGATGCAGCACAAGACACGGACACTGAGGACACTGAGAGAATTAAAACACGTCCTCTCTCTACACTCTCCAATGCCGGAGTGAAAATGGTGGCGACGCGCGGGTCCTTATATGGAATCCAAACCCCACGAGAATCCGACAGCAGGATGATGACGTTTTGCCTTATTCTGGTTTCCGAGTCAGGCGGGAAAACCTGAGCCTGACTCGGATCCTGGCTCATGACGTGAAGTCCAGTAGGGTTTGGTTCTCTGAGAACCGAACCGCTCATCTCTACTTTTAATGTATTATCTTATTTTGGTTAGCTAGCGATAGTGCTGTTATTTGTCTTCTTGTAGTGGATTTTCTGTGAGTTTTGACTCATTTGTAGCAGCTGCTATGATTGTCTGCATACTCAGTGCTTTAAGGGATATAAGGCCTAATTCAGCAGTGGGCAATACTGATGATGGATGGAGTGGAGCAATTTTTTGCAACTGTGCATGCATCTTAGTCACACCACGCATGCATCCTTATTGTGTCTGTACAGGGTTGCAGTTGTAATTTTAGACACATGCATGGAGAATTACATTGAAAATGTAGTAGGCATTCCTGGGCAGTGACTGGGCGGTGTCTTCGCATACGTAAGGAGATGGTCCATCTTATGGGCGTTTTTTTTAATGGAAGTGTCATAGGCGTGCCTGTGAAAGGGGTTGCGCACACAGATGCTCTACCGCTCACATAGGAGGACATACTCATATGGAGAAACTGCTATAGTGCCAAGGGCATTAGTGCCAAGTGACACCAATTACACATGCCTTCTCTTGTAATTAATGTTTCAAGAGTGTGTACACTGTCAGAAGGCTTCGATGAGGTGTTCACAAAGGTGGCAGGCTATGCAGCAATGCTGCTTCGGGTGATGTAAGATTAAGAAATGGGTTTGGTATAGAAGATATACAGTAATTAGATATATAGTCATTAAGTCGACCCCATTTGGTCGCGATGCATTAGGTCAACAGGATCAAAAGGTCAACAGGGTCAAAAGGTCAACATGCACAAGGTAGACAGAAAAAGGTTGACAGGTAGAAAAAGGTCAACAAGTCACAAGATCAACATGGAAGTAGAAATGAGCCGTTCGGTTTTACTTGAATTTATTCGGATTTACCTGAATCTCCTTATTGGCTATCGGACGTCACGTGTTTTGGTTAGCCAATAAGAAAAATCCAGAAAATAAGAAATGCTGATATTTCTGGCGTAAAGAACCGAGTAAATCCGAACCCGCTCATTTCTACATGGAAGTGGTCGACATAATAAAGGTTTACACAATTTTTTGACAATTATTTGGTGTCATATAGTATGTTTCATCATATGTGACCACAGTTATTGCAAACTTATACTCTTGCGGGTTCACTTCACTTGCCACGCTTCGGGCAAAGTGCCTTGTTACGCTATCGTTGCGCTTGTCACCATTTGCTAGTCCCAGTTGTAGTCCACATGGATGGTTAATTAAGAAAAAGTAAAAAAATATTTGAAACCCCCCTCCCCAAATAAACAGTATCGACCATACAGATGGGTCCATGGTTATCTTGGCTAGTTTGCTGCGCCTAGGCACAACATTGTTTATTAACATAAACCCTTCATCTATTGTTCTCAGCTGCAATACAATACAGAGAGCAATACAGCAGGGGATTAAGTCACTACAGTAGGGGATTAAGGGGGTCATTCCGAGTTGATCATAGCTGTGCTAAATTTAGCACAGCTACGATCATTCACACTGACATGCGGGGGGACGCCCAGCACAGGGCTAGTCCACCCTGCATGTCAGCGCTGCCCCTCCCCCCGCAGAAGTGCAAAGGCATCGCACAGCGGTGATGCCTTTGCACTTCAAGAGTAGTTCCCGACCAGTGCAGCTTTAGCGTGCTGGCCGGGAGCTACTTGTCGCTCCCTGGCATGCAGCGGCTGCGTGTGATGTCACGCAGCCACCGCGGCCCGCCCCCCCCCCCTATGGTCCGGCCACGCCTGCGTTGGCCGGACCACGCTCGCTAAACGGCTGCTTAACGCCGCCGTCCAACCCCCTCCCGCCCAGCGACAGCCTCTGCCTCAGAAACGATCACCAGGCAACGACGGATGGCATGCGCTGGCACACTGCGGCACCGGCACATGCTCAGTTCCGACCCGATCATTGCGCTGTGAGAAACTGCAGTGAGCGATTGGGTCAGAATGACCCCCTAAGTCCGACTACCCAGTCTCAATTAATCCTATTAAAGGTCAAGGTAAACATGGACCCATCTGTATGTGTGTCAGCCATTGTAATGTCGACCTTTTGAACTGTACCACTTTTGAACCTGTCGACCTTATGCCCTGTCTACCTTCTGACCCTGTCCATCTTTTGACCATATCGACCTAATGCATGTCAACCATATGATATCAACCTATTGATTGTCTATCTAGATCAGGCTTTTTCAACCAGTGTGCCGTGGCACACTAGTGTGCCGCGACCAGTTGCAAGGTGTGCCGCGGAGCCAGAGCAGCTTCGTGCACCTTCAGAGTGAACTGTTGGCCCGGGCTCTTCTTAGAGGATCAGTCGTGCTCCGCCCGTGACGTATGCCTTGAAGACGCGGCGGTGTGATATCATAGGTCACAGCCACCGCGTCTCACCACCCAGCCAGCCAACCCGCCTGCATACACATTTTCCAGTTCCTGCCTGCATACACAGCTTTCCTTGCCCACTCACATCCACACCTGCCCGAGCGCCCGCTGCTCAGTATTCGCAGCACTCCACTATGAACAATCCCCGCCACTGAGGAACAGGGAGGAGGACAGCTGACCGGTAGGGGCTAATATTTGTTGTTATTTTTTTTACTCCTATGGGGAGCAACAGGATTTATGTAGGGAGAATAAGGATTTATGGGGGGAACAATGTGAATAATTCATGTGGGGAGCAATAGGATTTATGTAGGGAGCAATACGATTTTTGAGGGGAGCAATGTGATTGTTTTTTCTGCGTTGGCCAATGTATGTGTTGATTATTTTTACTACGAGGGCCAATGTGTGTTTTTTGTTTATTTCTGTGGGGAACTGATGGTGTGCCTTGTCAATTTTAAAATATTGTTCGGTGTGCCGTGAGTAAAAAAAGGTTGAAATCACTGATCTAGACACTAGCATATGCATTGGTACCCTAAAAAACTCCTTTGTTAGTAACTAAGTGTGAGCTCAGCGTACAATTGCAAAGCAAGTGGCACATTCTTACACTATCCCTTGCATTAATGTTACCCCCACCATAGCCTTGCTTCTAACTGCATTATCACACTGTATAGTTGGATAGCTTCAAATATATGAAAAGCACACATTTTACTAATTCACATGCAAAAATATTAAGCCTCAAGGAATATACATTAATAAATACAAAACCATTATTATCAGAAATCATTTTTTAACAACGGAAAATAGCCAAGGTTAATTCAATTAATCTTTCTTAAGAAGCCCAGGGGTACTAGTATAATCAAGTAAAATATAAAAATTACCTCAATTATATTAACACTGATTTCAATAATTTATATATATTGTTGGTAAGTTTAATTAATATTAATGGAATCAATGGAATTTCTGTATTTCTTTTAAACCTTTTTTTATTGAACGTGCTGTATCACAAATTTGCAGAGCACAAGTGGCAATAAGGAAACGTGGTGGTCATTTAGGTGTTGTCAATGCTATCATGTGCAAAGGTCCGATGTTTTCTTCTTTGCACATGTGCAGCACCCATTCTGCGCATGCGCAAATGGGTCCTGTGACATCAGAAGCAGAACAGCAACATACCGTCAGTGATTAACAGTCTGCTACCATATGGGGGCAGTGAGGGGGCAAAGATGGCCTCCACTTGTGAAAATGGTGGCATGAGCCCACCGTTTAGGGGTAGGAAAGAGACCAGGGGGTAAATTTACTAAGGTGGGAGATTTTTAGAACTGGTGATGTTGCCCATAGCAACCAATCCGATTATATCTATTATCTGCTAGAAGCAGCTAGATAAATGGTAAATAGAATCTGATTGGTTGCCATGGGCAACATCACCAGTTCTAAAAATCACCCACCTTAGTAAATTTACCCCCAGGAGTTCCCAGCCTCTGTTATGTGCAGCTTGTGCTGAACATGGAGTGTCGTAAGCCGCCCCAAGGTGGGAGTGAGAACTGATGGTGCGTCCTAAAATGCAGTTTGGATCAATACTGCATCAGGAGATGTCTGCTTGTAATAGACACCTCCTACTGCATTAACATACAGTGCTATCACTGCTTCCAAGGAAGCAGCAGTGAAAACAACCCCAAATACATCTGAATTAGGCTCCATATGCCCATGGAAACACTATAAGGATAATATCCGGATTTGTGGAGAAATAATTCCCCCCGAAGAGATGGCTTTTTCTGTATTTTGCCTAGGCATGACAATGGGCTTTGTCATCCCATGGACAACAACTGTCTTCACTGGTGCCCTATTTAAACAAACCACATTACCATCAGAATCCTCATTGTCAACTTCCTCCTCAGCGCCAGCTACACCAATATCCTTCTCATCCTGGTATGCGTGTACAGTGACATCCTCAATCTCAATATCAGCAACTGGACTGGTGGTGCTCCTCCCAGTACTTGCAGGGGGCGTACAAATGGTGGTAGAAGCCTCATCTTTCTATACAGTCTTGGGAAGGTCAGGCCTAGACATCGCAACCGCTTACACCAGGGGTGGGGAACCTCAGGCCCGAGGGCCGTATAAGGCCCTCAAAGCCACTTGATCCGGCCCGGCCAGGCTCACCTAAACGAGAGGAGATGCCGAGCGCCTGCTGAGATTTTACCACCAGCAGGCGCCTGGCTCCTCAGCAGCAGCCGGAGGCAGGAGCTCACTCCTGAGCTCCAGCTTCTGGCTCAGGCAGTGTACATGTGTGGCTGTGCGGCGCTATGGGAGAGACGTCATGACATCTCCCAAAGTTTCGAGGAGAGTGAGGGCAGCGGCCCGGAAGCAGGAGCAGGGCTGGTGAGCATTGTGGGTTTTTTTTCTTTCTTTTAATGTGCGTGTGTGTGTGTGTGTGTGTGTAAACGGCACTACTAGGGGGCATATTTAATGGGTCATAACTACAGGGGGCATATCTAATGGGGCATAACTACAGGGGGCATATTTAATGGGGCATAACAACTGACGGGGCATATCTAATGGGCCAAAACAACTGACAGTGGGCATATCTAATGGGGCATAACAACTGACGGGGCATAGCTAATGGGCCAAAACAACTGACAGTGGGCATATCTAATGGGGCATAACAACTGACTGGGGGCAAATCTAATTGAGCATAACAAGTGACTGGGGGCAAATCTAATTGGGCATAACAAGTGACTGGGGGCATAACAAATGACTGGGGGCAGAACTACTGACTAAGGGCAGGCTAATTTTTAAGTTGATATTTTTTGTGGCCCCCAAAGGATTTTATAAATATTCAAATGGCCCTTGGTAGAAAATAGGTTCCCCACCCCTGGCTTACACGCTTGGACTCTCCTTGGGGATTTGTAATATCTCTGAACGCTCAGTTGTTTTTTCCTATGCTTAACATGCTTCATTGTCACTTCATGTCGTGAATGGCATATTGCCAATTTTACATTTCTTATGAGATAAAAAAAATTTTATTACTAATTTTTGCTTCTTGGATTTTACATGCCTTCTATGACATTGGGCATCGGCCTTAGCAGATGATGTTGATGGAATTGCATCATTAATGTCATGACTGGTGGAAGCAGCAGCTTCAGCACTAGTACTAGGAACTGAAAGTGGTTCAGTATTTCCTCCAAATTGTTGTTCTCCATTTCACAGGACAGCACTCCTTTATTATAACAGCATACAGAACAGTGTCCCTTTATTTTCACAGCACCCCTGTATTCTTACAGCATACAGGGCCAGTGTACTTTTCTTTTAACAACAGCACCCCTGTATTTTTACAGCATACAGGGCTAGTGTACTTTAATTTTCACAACAGCATCCCTGTATTTTTACAGCGTACAAGACCAGTGTGCTTTTATTTTAACAACAGCACCCCTGTATTTTTACAGCATACAGGGCCAGTGCACTTTTATTTTCACAACAGCACCCCTGAATTTTTACAGTATACAGCGCCAGTGTACTTTTATTTTAACAACAGAACCCCTGAATTTTTACAGCATAAAGGACCAGTGTACTTTTATTTTCACACCAGCATACAGGACCAGTGTGCTTTTATTTTAACAACAGCACCCCTGAATTTTTACAGCATACAGGGCCAGTGTACTTTTATTTTCACTGCACTCCTGATTTTTTACAGCATACAAGACAGGGCCAGCACCCATGTATTTTCACAGCATACAGGAGGACAGTGCCCCTGCCCCCTGTACAGTACAGTGACAGCCAGGACAGCAGCACCCATGTACAGCTGCAGCACCCTTAACTCCAGTGACAGCCAGGACACCACAGTGACAGGTTTTTTAAACATCTTTCGGGGGAGATTCAATTACCCGAAGACATTGACTGCTGGTAATTGTGGCGCTGGTAGCTATTCAACTAGCCCCAATTAGCCAGGACGAGTCGTGGCAAATTGGGTATTTTGTTTCATCTGCCTCAGGCAGGCAACACCAAAGCCCTATGAACAGTCCCTTTTTCAGCCGTAAACGGGGGGTATTTCTAGTGAAAACACACAGGTTTCACTGAACCTGTGTGTTCTAGGGAGACAATGTATTTTTTTGTGTGTGTTCAAAGTGGATTGCCTGAAAAAAATATATTTCCCACCTTAGTGTATCAAGACCCCCTGGGTGTTACCCCAAGTAAAGCTCATTTTGGTGTCAGAGCAATTAAATGAGGAGGGGTGTAGTGGCATAGACATTAATATGCACTGAGAACCTTTTAATTGGTAAGTAACCCAACAGACAGTGATATGGGGGTCTATTCATCATCCTTAAAATGTTACAATTTCTACACTCTGCAGGAGATGTAGAAATTGTGACATTCATCAAACTCCAAAAAAGCATTTTTTTCGGAGCTTGAGCGGGAAACTGTTTGCCATCCTCAGATGGGGAACAGCTTCCTAATCCCTTCACAAGCTGCCATGTAAACAGCAGAGGGAAGGGGTGCCACTCTGCAGCCGGACAGTCTCCTGTAAGGTGTTAGCAGCGGGAGGGGTGAGAGAGGGGGGGCACAGCTGCAATGATCCTTCCTGCAGCTGGGCTGCCCCTGCTATTATTAGCTCCCCTGGGGGAAGAGGGGGGTGCCTCTGCTGCTGCCCCACCAGCCACATTAAAAGTGCTAGCGGGGGGAATAGATAGGCCACAGCACACATGACACGGGGGGATGCGGCCAGAACACAGAAGTGCAGCCACACCAGGACATGTTGTTATGAGCCACGGCTGTGGCTCATTCCTGTTTTGCATTTTGGTTATGTATTTTATGTTATACTTCTGTTTCTGTTCCCCATGGGTGTCATGGGGTGTTCGGAGCCCACCCTTAAGGAGAGGGTACTGTTATGAACCACAGGTAGTGGTTCATTCCTGTTTTCCGTTTATGTATTTTATGTTTATAGTTCTCTTGCAGGCCAGGATTTCCCTTTGCTCTGGTTTAGAAGACTCTTGTTTGCTGCCGTGGTGAGTCTGTGTAATTGCAGCCTGTTTCCATGTGTTTGGCCTCACCTGTCTGTTAATTGCATCTTGCCAGTTTGGAGTCATGCAACAGGGCAGCTGCACAACATAATTAATTAGGGCTCTCTGTTATATTCTGGCTCAGTGCAATACACAGACGCCGGTGATAGTTCCTGCCAGTTCCTGAGTTCTGAGCTAGTTCCTGTCCAGTTCATGAGCTCCTGTCTAGCAGTTTCTGTCTAGCTGCTTCCAGCCTTGATCCAGTGTCTGATCCAGTGTCTGATCCAGTGTCTGATCCAGCTTCTTGCCTTGAAGCGTTCCTGTCCTGAAGTCCAGTGGCTTTGTCTATTCCTGATCCTGATTCGGTATCCTGTTCCTTGGTGTCCACTGTTCAGTCGTTGGAACTCTGCCTGTCCTCTGGTCCTGAGAGCCTGTGTCGGCTACATTGGGGGTTCCTGTCCGTTTGCCAGTATTTGTACCGGTTCCGTGAGTAGTGGCTTTGCCGCGTCCCTCGGCCAAGGCCGCTGTATTCTTTAGTTTCTAGTTACTGGTGTTTTTGCAGCGGGTTCTGCATATGCTGTCACCG